>NC_057748.1:7804530-7861087 GCF_004010195.1 Chiloscyllium plagiosum | reverse complement strand
ATCCCCTGCAGTTTCCTTCCCCATCCTATGCTTCCTAAATCTTGCCTAATCGCATCGTAATTGCCTTTCCCCCAGCTGTAACTCTTGCCCAGTGGTATACACCTATCCCTTTCTATCACTAAAGTAAACATAACAGAATTGTGATCGCTATCACCAAAGTGCTCACCTACTTCCAAGTCTAACACCTAGCCTGGCTCATTACCCAGTACCAAATCTAATGTGGCTTCGCCCCTTGTTGGCCTGTCTACATACTTGCATGTTTATCAATTTGCTCCTGCTCTGTTCCACTTACCTGGTCGAAGAAAGTTTCTGATAAAGCTATGTCACCTTCCTTATCTGTGCCTTTTGATCCCTTTTTGCTTCAGCTTGTGCCTCTGTGATCTTGTGATCACACAATCGGAAAATTCCTGGATCAACATTCTCCAGGTTTTCAAAACTGGTGTCTCCATTGACTTTTCAGCTAGGAGTAGGCAGCACACCTACCAGTGAATCAGCTATATCGTTTGCAAAGACAAATTGTACTCCTGGAGCTGAGAGTTTGTCCAATCCTCCTACCACAAACTCTCCACTCTTCTCTGGACTCTTTAGCCTCACTTTACATAATTGAGCACTTTTTGTCTCACCATGGATTCCTATTACCAGTACCTTTTCTGGCAATAGTCCCTCAGGAGTGCATATCTCCTCATCCTTCAGCATCACAGACTGAGGGGATCCTGTATCCCTGAATATTGTAACCTCCTTACCTACTGCTCCTGACCTATGTGGATAAACTTTACCCTTGCATGTATATTTTTTAAGCAGATCTGGCACTTCCTCCTGATCATCTTGTACACTCTGAGGCAGTTATCTAACCTCCCTTGTGCTTTTTGTTACCAGTCCAACAAAACTCTGAGGCCTGTCCAGTTTTCCTACATCTGGTTTTCTCCTAGCCTGCCAACACTGTGATTTCGTGTGGCCCACTTTATTACAATGAAAACACCGAAGCCTTTTAACTTCTTTGGCCCCCTCAAGGGTTTCTTTTTTACCCTGTGGTAAGTTATCCTTATGATCTTCACTGAGATCTACCTTTTCCTTTCCAAGTGAGATTTCTCTTTGCCCCAAGTTCTATCCCTCATGGACTGAAATTGATTCTGGAAGTCAAACTGAGTTTTATGGATCAGCTCATAACCGTCAGTCCCTTCAGCTGCTAACCTCGCTGTTTTAACTCTCTGCTCTTCCACATGAGTTCACACTACTTCAGGCAGTGAATTTTTGAATTCCTCCAAAATAATTACCTCTCTCAGGGCATCATAGGTTTGCTCAGTTTTTAAAGCTCCAATCCATCTATTGAAATTACTCTATTTGATCTTTTCAGACTCAATACGGGTTTGACCAGGGTCCCTCCCTAGATTTCTGAAATGTTGTCTATGGGCTTCTGGTACAAGCTCTTATGCACTAAAAATGGCTTTTTTCACCTCCTCATACTCCCCAGATACCCCCTTGGATAGTGATGTGAATACCTCACTAGCCTTACCTACAAGTTTTGTTTGAATCAACAAAACCCACATTTCCACTGGCCACTGCATTTGTTTTCAAAACTGGTGTCTCCATTGACTTTTCAGCTAGGAGTAGGCAGCACACCTACCAGTGAATCAGCTATATCGTTTGCAAAGACAAATTGTACTCCTGGAGCTGAGAGTTTGTCCAGTACTCCTACCACAAATTCTCCACTCTTCTCTGGACTCTTTAGCCTCACTTTACATAATTGAGCACTTTTTGTCTCACCATGGATTCCTGTTACCAGTACCTTTTCTGGCAATAGTCCCTCAGGAGTGAAATGAAATGAAAAAGGCTTCCACATCCTTCTCATCAAATGTAGGCAATGCTTGAACATACTTAAACAGTTTCTCACTGGGGTTCTGACTACCAGGGGCTTGCTCATCCTCACTCTCCTCCTCACTAAGCCTACCCTCTGCCTTTATCACCAGTCTTTTAAGATGACTTTACTTTTTAAGTGTTGGTTTTTGATGTTCAAAAACTTTCTCTTTTTCTTTCTCTGCTCTCTCTTTTTCTCTCTTTTCTGCTGCTCTCTTTTCCCCTCTCTTCTGCTTTTAATCGTACCTCAAACTGTTCCATATCTGCTGTCCTTACCTGATCTCTCGCCTCTAACACAAGCAGCTTCATTTGCAACTGAATTCTTGCCATCTCTACAGATTCTGATGGTTTCTCCAGCAAGTTTGAATGCTGAGCTACTGCTGTAATTCTCTCTCCTTTCCTCACAGAAGGAGGCAGCTCCAATTCCAGCTTCTCTGCTAATTCCTTGTTTTATTCACTTTTTGCAAAACTTCCAAAGTCACTGCATCCATATCCAGAAAACTTTTGGCAATTGAAAGACCCAATCTTATTCCAAGCCAAACCCAATGCCCACCCAAAAAAAAACATATCACCTACTACCTGTTGTTTAAAATCTCACAAAGAGCCCCCAGTCTGTTATGGACTAGGCCAGACCACTCCAAACATTTTTAAGCAGGCAGCCCAGATCATAACTTTGCAATTTGTTTCAGGAAGCATACAATGAAAAATACCAGGAGTAGGTTAGCTAGGTTGACTAAGAGATTTTAAAACAGACAAAATCTAATCACAAAATTACACAATGAAATGCCAAGAACAGAATAAAGAACCCCTAAAGAATTCAGTCTATCCAAACTAGACTTAAGTATGCTGTTCTGAATATACACAACAGTCCCAATAAGCAAACTCCCTTTAAAAACCAGTATAAATGGAACACATGCATACAAGGTAAAGTTGAAGGGCAGAAAGAGAGAGAGAGAGAGAGAGAGAGAGTTTACACACAGTTCATTATTGAAATCCTCACAGTTCAAGACTGAACTAAACTGCTCAGCTAGAGAGCTGACCACTCCCCTTTCATTATACAGGTCACTTCTAAAACATGACCAGTTTGGCTTGAAGTCTCAACTGTTTACATATAACAAAGGGCCTCAAAATCCTTTTCACCTCTGGACCAAACCGGACTGATCGGAGCCCGGCCTGGTTTATTGCCCCCTGAAAAATATCAAGGACAGAGTCTCCTTGAGCCAAGGACCAGCTTTTAGAAAAAAAGGGACTAGCTTTGCGTCAGAAGGATATTATTAATCAAAGAATGGAAAGCAGTAACTGTCTATTGCGCCACCAATCGACTGGGGAGGGTTTCTTCGCATGTGACATTTAAGACGTTGCAGGCTTTCCTTGCATAGCATCTCATTTAGCAGCAGTACATAAAAGACATTATTGAGACTGGAAGGTTTGAATTATAAGAAGAGGCTAAATAGGCTGAGACTTGTTTCACTGGAGTGTAGGAGGTCAAAGGATTACCTTATTGAGGTTTATAAAATCATGAGGGGTATAGATAAGGTAAATAGCTGGTGTCCTTTTCTTAGGGTGGGGTAATTTAAAACTAGGGGGCATCTTTTTAAAGTGAGAAGAGAAATATTTTAAAAAGACATGAGGGGCAACTTTTTTTCATACAGAGAGTGGTTTGTGTGTGGAATGAACTTCCTGGAGAAGTGATGGATGTGGGTACAGTTAGAATGTTTAAAAGAGATTTGGATAAGTTCATGAATAAGAAAGGTTTGGATGGATATGAACCAAGAGTTAATGGGAGAAGTTTAGTTTGGGTCTGATTCTGTGCTGTATGAATCTATGACTCTGTAACAAGCCCCACCAGGAAGATGATTGTGAACAATGACCAGAAGGCCTGGTTTGCCCTTTGCATACCCATACCCTTGAACCAGGTACATTGTAGCATTGCAGGAGAACAGCTGATATGGAGGAAATGATCACTCAATGATACAAAAATTCATGAAATTGGCCCTAACCACATGTGTATGACCAGCCTTCATATTATCTATCCTAGTGATAAGAGAGAGGAACCACCCATTAATTTATATAGGGACAACATTGATGTAATCTATGATGCAAATGGACACAAACCCTACACAAAGAATGGAAAGCAGTAACTGTCTATTGCGCCACCAATCAACTGGGGAGGGTTTCTCCACATGTGACATTTGAGAAGTTGCAGGCTTTCCTTGCATAGCATCTCATTTAGCAGCAGTACACCAGGACTTCTTATGGCAATAAACTGCCATGACCCATTGATACACATAGCAGACTATTTTGGGACTCTTACCTTAGCCATTGATACGCATGGCAGACTATTTTGGGACCCTTACCTTACCTTCTGGTCGCCCCATTACAGGAAACATTGGAAAAGGTGCAGAGGAAATTCACCAGGATGTTGCTGGTCTGGGGCGAAGGTCTTATGAGGGAAGGCTAAAGGACTTGGGTCTGTTCTCATTGGAGAGAAGGCGGCTAAGAGAGGATTTAATAGAGACATACAAGATCATCAGAGGATTAGATAGGGTGGACAGTGAGAGCCTTTTTCCTAGGATGATGACGTCAACTTGTAGGGGGCGGGGTGTGCATAGCTGCAAATTGAGGGGTGATAGATTTAAGACATATGTCAGAGGCAGGTTCTTCACTCAGAGTGGTAAGGGCATGGAATGCCCTGCCTGCTAATGTAGTTAACTCAGCCACATTAGAGGAATTCAAACAGTCCTTGGATAAGCATATGGTTGATGATGGGATAGTGCAGGGGGATGGGCTTAGATTAGCTCACAGGTCGGCGCAACATCGAGGGCCAAAGGGCCTGTTCTGCTCTGTATTGTTCTATGTCCTGTCATTGGTAGGACATATTTAAGGGGTGGTCACTTAAATCTTCAGCAGTACTTTCATGCATACTGCATCCAGTTGCTGTACTATTTTAAATTGTTTGTTTCTTGTTCTTATATACCTGTGCAATGGCCTGTAAATTGCATTGCCTCTATAACCAACTTGCAGCTATTGAACAATATGTACATGTTTGCATAAAGTGTAAATCATTTGTTTTGAGGATATCAAGAGATCTTGTGTTTTGTTGGGCTTAAAAACAATATCTTCAAACTAGACCATAGAATCCCACCATAAAGAAGCAGGCCATTCAGCCCATAGTTTCTTTGTAGTGCAAGGAAAGAAGCTGTTGTAAAATTATGTGAAGTATTGAGAAATTGAGATTCAGCACATAATCTTAAATTCAGAGTATAATTAATGTTAGGAACTTTGCCCCACTCATCTGGTTTTTCTCCTTTGGGCTGGGATAAGTGAGACCAGCGCTATGGGATCTGAGATAACTCTCCAAATGCCACTGTCACCAAAGTCTCTGATGGGTAGAAGGCAGTGTGAGACTCTTACTTCTATATATGTATATATTATGCAATTTAACCTCATAGATTCATTCATTAGTTTGTATATGTCTCCAACATATATCGAGTACATTAAGCTGATAAATTTGCCTCATGTTAAAAGGGCACGCGTGTCTTGTAATCACTTGGACCAGACTTTAAAGAACCCATTAGGTACTTGCAGTCTAACAATACACTATGTCCTAGAACATCCTGATCCTTCTGAATAACAGCAATTTGAAAACAAAAATTTGCTTTTCCATTTCTCATGCATCAAAGATTCTGACCACCCATAACATCGAGCAACTCAGAGCTATTTTTAACAACAGCATGAATCATAAAATGTGTGGTTTCTAATCTGTTCCCTTAGTTTCTAAGGTGTCTGTAGGTTTTACAGAGTCAAGCTGGGGGAAGATGTGGAGTGTTGGAGTGAGGCAGAGAGTTGAGTAATTGGAACATGAGCTGAAATTCACAATGGCGCTGTGTGCATAACAATGACATCAACAGCGCTGTGTATGCACCTGAGAGACTGGGTCTGTAATCACTGGAGTTGAGAAGGAGTAGGAATCCTATAGAAACTTATAAAATTCTAACAAGACTAGACAGGGTAAACACAGGAAGCATGTTCCTGATGGTGGGGGAATCCAGAATCAGGGGGGTTTAAATCCTTTTAGGATTGATTTGAGGAGAAATTTCTTCACCCAGAGAGGGGTGAGCCTGTGGAGTTCACTACCACAGAAAGTGGTTGAGGCCAAGATGTTACATTTTTTCAAGAAGGAGTTAGAAATAGCTCAAGGGATATGGAGGAGGAGTAGGGTGGGATTGGGTATTGAGCTCATTGATCAGCTCTGATCATAATGTATGGTGGAGCAGGCTCGAAGGGCCGAATGGCCTACTTCTGTTCCTCTCATCTATCTTTCTATTGGTGGAGAGGAGGCTAATTGCCTGGTCTCGGTGCACATTAATGATGTTAGCTGTACCAACTTCCTGTGCCTTTGATCGACCTTTGACTTTCAGGGTGATAAGGAAAGCCCACATGGTAGAGCGGTGTTAAGATACATGGCAGCTGCACTCATACGGAATAAGAAGTGGGTTCAAAGTTCAGAAAAGCTGTACTTACTTTCACTATCTGTGCACTGGCAACATTATGTGGTGCAATGCTTTGTGTGACCACCAGAGGATGACATTTGTCTGTGTATCCAATTGACATCATATTCTTTGCACAGGTAAAAGAGACAGAAATCAGGATGGAGACGGGGTGGTCTAGGGGACACAGTGCAGGAGAGGTGGGAGGGGGGGGTGTTAGTCTGTGTGGGAAGAGATACAGTTTAAACCTCTTAATGTGGTTGGGTAAGGGGTTTTAAGTTCTGAAACAGGGAATTTGATTCCCCAATACTTTAAGCGTGGCTAGTTAAGTGTTAAGACAGCATTTAGGAAGACCGTTAAGATATAGGAGCAGAAGTGAACCATTTGACCCATTGGGCCTGTTCCATAATTCAAACCCGACTGATCTGAAACCACTTCAATTCCACGTCCCTAACTTAGGTGAGAGATGTTGTTACGCTAATGAGGCCATGTATCTCAGATTTACAGCAGTGTTTGTGGGCCTGGGTGAAATATTTCCTCCACCTCTTGCAGAGTCTTTACCTCTCTGCAAGCTAACTTTCTTCTTGATTCTTCCTTCTCCGCACTGCGCCTAACGCATTTATGTTCTTTTCTAAATTAATGAGGCCTTACTCCAGGTCTGAGCTCACTAATCAAGATTAGAGTGGTGCTGGAAAAGCACAGCAGATCAGGCAGCATCCAAGGAGCAGGATAATCGGCATTTCGGGCAGGGGCTCTTCATCAGGAATTCCTTCATTAGCATTCCTGATTAAGGGCTCCTGCCCGAAACGTCGAGTTTCCTGCTCCTTGGATGCTGCCTGACCTGCTGTGCTTTTCCTGCACCACTCTAATCTTGACTCTGATCTGCAGCATCTGCAGTCCTCACTTTTGCCTGAACTCACTAATGCCTGGGACAATAACAAAATATCCCTGCCCATATTTGTCCTGCAGTAGCTGACAACATTCTAATTGCTTTCCTGGTCACTTCCTGCACCTGCTTTATAATTATGCTTTGGAACAAGAGGTTTTCTTATGAAGAAAGGTTGGAGAATTGGCTGTTGCCCATTGCAAAACAAGAGGTGCACCTTTTTAAAACTGAGGGGACTTGACAGGATGGATGCTGAGACTCTATCTCCTTGTGGGAGAGACTAGAAGAAGGGAACACAGATTAAAAATAAAAGGCCACCAATTTAATGGTGGAGAGGGTCAGTGGTCTATGGAAACATGTTCCCCACGGCAGCACTGGAGGTGAGGTCATTGAATATTCTTAAGGCTGGGTCTGAAAGATACTTGATGGGTGAAGGTATGGAAGGTGGATAAGGGATTGGCGTTAAGACCACAGTCAGGTCAGCCATGGTCTTCTCAAAGGTTGGAATGGGTTCAAGGGGCTGAACCTATCCCAGTTCCTATTCCGTGATACCCAAAAACGCTGGAAATATTCAGCGTCTATGAAGGGAGAAACCAGTACAAGAAAGAGTGTTTGTGTTGAATGTAATTCACATTCAGACTAGAAGGAACATAGAACTGGGTCAAGTTTTATGCTATTGAAACAGGGGCAGGGTGGGGGGAACAGAAACGTTCATGGCAGGAGAGATTAAAGAACAAAACTAAGATAAGGAATTGGGTGTAGTAAAGAAACAAAGTGCTGGGTTGTTGTATGAACTATGGAACCTGCCACTCCTGGGTAATGGATGAGGAAGAGTGTTGTTATCAATCATTCTTTCTTCTCAGACTCTGTTTAGTTCACAGTAATCGAGGATGAGCCACAAGGGATTCTTACCAAGAAGAGCCACTTGTCTGAACATGATGTGATTTATGCAGGATTACAACGGATATAAGTTACATTAGCTAGTTCAACATAATCACTAAAACTACTAAGAGATAATGATAACATGTCTGTCTTCATTGGAATCTGAAACTAGATTCCTCCTCTTCCTAAGTAACGTTACCAAATTGGATGCAGCTTAACACAATCTCCAACATTAACCCTTCCAGAAATATTACCTTGTACAAACAGCTCCTCTCAAGACTTTCTCCCTTTAATTAACATTTGTACATCCAAGTATAGTTCACATTTACCACTAACCTTCTCCCCACCCCCAGTTTTCTGGCTTCACAAATTCTGACAGTTAAGAAATTTCACAAATTCTCCAGAGCATGGTTTCTTTGAATTTGGAAGATTGACTTGAGAACCATCGACTTTGATTGATTTGTAAATCCTTCCTCCATTGGAAGATCTTTTAATCTCTTGGATGTCCTTTGTAGAGGACATTGGCCCTTCTATGCTCCTGTTAGTTCGCCATTTTCTGTACTTTGAATACCCCAATCTCCTGAACTCCCTTTGCAGAGGAGGTTATCCCTGCCAACTCAAGTATTTGCCTTGTAATATCTTCTGGGAGAACTCTAATCTCATGCGTGTCCATCATGGAAGATCTTCAGAGCAGTTTTTTTGTGGGTGGTCCCGTGAGGTGATGAGGTTGTGTATGGTCTGGGAGATTTTTTTGTAGGAGATCCCCTGGAAGATGTCTGCTCCATGGAAACAAATATGTTTTATTTCATTATGGTACCATGGATTTCTGAGCAAACGTAAATAGAAAGCAGGAATCATTAGCAATGCTTCATCCGGAGGCTCACTGAAGATATTAGGGCGGCACCAGGGACCCGGGTTCGATTCCTGGCTCGGGCAACTGGCTGTGCGGAGTTTGCACATTCTTCCCGTGTCTGTGTGGGTTTCCTCAGGTGCTCTGGTTTCCTCCCACAGTCCAAAGATGTGCAGGTCAGGTGCATTGGCCATTCTAAATTCTCCATAGTGTTAGGTGGATTAGTCATGGGTGGATTAGGTAATGGGTGGGTTGCTCTTCGGAGGGTTGGCGTGGACTTGTTGGGCCGAAGGGCCTGTTTCCACACTGTACGGAATCTAATATAATATTACCTAATATGGTGATGAAACGTCGGAAAATTCCAGCTCAGTGAGCAAATCTACATCAGAGGGAGTTTTTTTTCCTCAACAGTATCCTGACTTCTGTATTCTGGGTAAGCTTCTGTGTAACTCGATACAGCGCAACTTCATTTTGTACAAGTGAACTTTCATTCTCAATCTGCAAAGATCTCTTTGTTGAAGTATATTAACACCTCACTTCATCTAGTTAAATAGCTTGGATTTCTTAGTCTGTCATCTTGGTGAACTCAATGTTTACACATCCTCAGGACTGCTGCTTTCTTTGGATTATTGCTGTAACTGGCAAGATCCATCTTTGGAAGACAAAGGATCGAAATGTTGCTCTTGAACTTGTGTTGTTTCATTACTGACATCAAAGTCATAGAGTTATAGAGTCGTACAGAATGGAAACAGATGCAAAGGTTCAACCAGTCCACGTTAACCATGATCCCAAACTAAACTAGACCCACCTGCCTGCGCTTTGTCCATGTTCCCCCAAGTCTTTCCTATTCACATACTTGTCGAAAAGTGACTATACCCAAATCCATCACTTCCCCTGGAAGTTCATTTCACATAAGAATCACTCTCGATTTTAAAAAGATGACCCCATGTCTTTTTAAAATCTTTCTCCTCTCACCTGAAAATTATGCTCCCCACGCTTGAAATCCCGTACCCTAGGAAAATAACACCTGCCATTCACTCTACCTATACCCTTTATGATTTTATGAACCTCTGTAAGGTCACCTCACAACCTCCTATGCTCCAACAGAAAACGTCCCGGTCTTATCCAGCCTCTCCTTATAACTTAAGCCCTCATTCCTGGCAAGATTCTGGTAAATCTCTTTTGAACAACTTCAGTTGAAGATATCTCAATGAGCTCAAGTAGATTGTACTGCTTATTGTTTTTCTCCTTTCCAACTTTGCTGATGTCTATCAGCTGAATTTTCTTCAATGACGATAGGACTGTTTTGCAGTTGTGTATGATCTCAGGTTTCACAATGAGTTACAACGTGTTTGATCCCTTTTGAGATCTCTGGCCACCCCATCACTGACTGAGCCCTGGCAATACACCTGTATACCTCTGAGAATCCCCTATGTATCCTGTTCAAGACATCTTTACTACATTAGTAAAGACATCCATCATTTTGAAATGCCTTCAGTGTTCAAAATATGTGTTTCTTGGTGGACTTGCAGGAGTTTTGCAACAAACACTGAGAATTCCGGACAAACTCAGCAGGTCTGGCAGCATCTGTGCTTATCCCACTATGGGTACTGCCAGACCTGCTGAGACCAAAGATGTGCAGATCAGGTGAATTGGCTATGCCATAGTGATACGTGCATTAGTCAGGGGTAAATGTAGGGGAATGAGTCTGGGTGGGTTACTCTTCGGAGGGTCTATGTGGACTTGTTGGGCTGAAGGGCCTGTTTCCAAAGTGCAGGGAATCTAATCTTCTCTCGTACTCTCATGTTTGCCTCAAATATCCAGCATCTGAAATGTTTTGTTTTCATTCATGGACTTTTGATCTGGCCATCCATCAATGTAATACTTGCGAATGATAGCACTTTCCTGGTCACTCTTTTCCTCTTGAGCCTTGCTTGGATTGGTGGCCACTGGGAGAAAGTGAGGACTGCAGATGCTGGAGATCAGAGCTTAAAAATGTGTTGCTGGAAAAGTGCAGCAGGTCAGGCAGCATCCAAGGAGCAGGAGAATCAACGTTTTGGGCATAAGCCCTGCCACTGGTCACTCTCGACCAGATCAACACCTGGTCAACACAAGTTCCAAAACAATGCAACAGCATTTAAAACAGTAAATGCTGCTCCTGGAATTCAAGGAAATCACCTCCAACACTTAAAATACCTCAAAAAAGGAACAGCTGTTGCAGCCAGAAATTTTTCCCGTTCTTCATCATGAAAGGGTTCAGAAAAGATTTACAAAGATGTTGCCAGGGTTGGAGGATTTGAGCTATAGGGAGAGGTTGAATAGGCTGGAGCTGTTTTCCCTGAAGCATCAGAGGCTGAGAGGTGAACTTATAGATGTTTATAAAATTATGAGGGGCATGGATAGGGTAAATAGACAAAGTCTTTTCCTGAGATGGGGGAGTCCAGAACTAGAGGGAATAGGTTTAGGGTGAGAGGGGAAAGATAAAAAAAAGAGACCTAAGGGGCAATGTTTTCACACAGAAGGTGGTACATGTATGGAATGAGCTGCCAGAGGAAGTGGTGGAGGCTGGTATTATTGCAACATTTAAAAGGCATCTGGATGGGTATATGAACAGGAAGGGTTTGAAGAGATATAGGTCAGGTGCTGACAGAACTAGATTGGTTTGGGATATCTGGTCGGCACGGACGAACTGGACCAAAGGATTTGTTTCTGTGCTGTACATCTCTATGACTTTGTGAGATCGATATTCCTTTTTATGTTGCTTTACAAAATCTCAACAACTTTGTTCTTCTTTTTGGTCTTTGCCATGAGTCTAGAAATCCTGGTGAAATCTTGTCCGGGTTTCCCCTTGTTCAGTTGGTCAGCAATGGTTGTTTCAGTTGAATTCCTTCTGCTACATCTAGGATTTTGAGATCCAGACTTGTGAGCAACTTCAAAAGTGAAAAGGACAGATCGAGAATTAAATGCACATTCTCAAGTCTCTTGAACTCACTGGTGTTGCAGAGTTGTTCGGATTATAGAGTCATAGAGATGTACAGCACAGAAACAGACCCTTCAGTCCAACTTGTCCATGCCAACCAGATATCCCAACCTGCCAGCACTCGGTCCATATCCCTCCAAACCCTTCCTATTCATACACCCATCCAGATGCCTTTTATATGTTGCAATTGTACCAGCCTCCACCACTTCCTCTGACAGGAGCAGGATTCAGCAATTTGGTCCATATTCCACCATTCAATACATGTATGACTGATCTCATTGTCTGTCCCTTTTTGATGAAAAATCTGTTCCACAGCCTCAAATATTTTCAATAGCCCAGCCTGCACTGCTCTCTTGTCGAACACCCACAAGCTTTTTGAGAGAACAAATTCCTCTTCATCTCTGTTTCTCTGTTCAAGATTCCCCCACAAGAAATGACATTCTCTCAGCAATTAACGTGTCACATCACATCAGAGGTTTGCATGTGACATCACTACACATTTTCGTAAACTCCAGTGGATAAAAAGCCAATTATCTCCTCATATAATAATCTTTTCATACTGGACATTGGCCTTCTGAGCATCTTTTGAATGGTTTCCAATACAACTTTGGCCCTCCTTAAGGAAGGAGGTTAGAACGTTTGTTCAGACTGTGACAGGAGGGATGAGCTGGTAATCAATTAGAGTCCAGTCCCAGTACACCGCCAGTGAGATGCATTAATTAGTTCACCAAAACATCCAATTAATTTCCAATTGTACTATTATGCAGAATAAAGGAGATTCCCACCAGACTACTTTTAAACAAAAAAGTTTAAAATAATCCATTTATTACAGATCAAAACTGATTCTTCAAACTAGTGCCAAACTCTGGCTAACATCTGAGCTATAATTGGGAATAAAAACTACATTCCCTGAAAGAGCCACTCTCTCAACATAAAGGACACAGCAGAGATGACTTTTTTTTTTTTACGAAAGGGTCTGAAAGGAAGGATAGAATTTCATGAATCTTCACGATTTACTTGAGAATGAAATTGAATTACTGACAGCTGTTGGGTGGAATATCTTCAGTTCGGATTGAAATGAGGCTGGATTGAGTGGTTGCAGTTCAACTTTTCAGGAATTAGAAAGTCTTCAGAAATGTTGATATTTGGAAACTTTATCGGGTTCCTAATACTGAGGGATAAAGTGAGGGAGACTTGCAGGTTCTGAAGTTTTATTCCTTACTGCCCACCTCAATCAATGAAAACATAGATCCAGACTAGAAAGTAAGTGTTACTTGGGAAACCATCAGGAGTTGGAATTCACCATCGTCCTTTGAAAACTAATGTTTTTCAGGAATTAATTTTCATAAATCGCATCTCCCAAAAAGCTTTACTTGTCTTTTTCTTCCTTAAGTCATTCGATTTCCTGAATTTAGCAGGTATACCTTGACAGACATTAAATCCGACCACATTTTCCAAGTAAATAAACTGCAAAAACCCTTTACATTCCAAAAAGTGTGCAAATACTTCCATATCTTCCTATTTTTCCAAATGGGTGTGCATCTTATTCCCAACACTGTCCTTAGTACTCAAGGGCTTTCCCTCCAATTTCTTGTACAGTCACAATTAAGACTTCCAAATTAGGCCTAACAAACCAATTGTCTTCCAGATTACTTGCTCCACCTACATACCGCTGTAAGTGATCCAAGGACACCCAGATCCCTTTGCAATGCAGCATTCTGCTGCCTCCTCCACTGAAGGACTGCCCTGCTTTTCTGCACTTCCTGCTAGAGTGCAGATCCACACATTTTCCCAAAATTAGGCTCAATCTGTTATTTTGTTTTCCCTAATACCTTTCTTGCTTTGCAGATTCAGTCTAACTTCCTCACATCTTGCTCAGCAAGTTTGGTTTCAATACAGTTGATCTTTTCATCCAAGCCAGTAGGATAGATTGCAAATAGTTGAAGTCCCAGCACTGATCTGTGATACTGCACGAGTTAAAGTTTGCCAGCCTGAAAACGAATCATTTAATCCAACTATCAGACTGCTGTTAGTATGGCAGAGGTTTGGCTGACTAATCACCGATACCTTGACCTCTTAGTTTGCACAGAAACTTTTTATCTGGAATCTGATTCAACACTGGTTAGAAATCCAAATACACAACATCTTATCTTCTTTCTCCATCCTCATTAATACGTCTTCAAAGAGGTCAAAATTTCTCACCCTTGTTGGAGGTGAGAGGGAGGGGACAGGGGAGGGGCAAAGCCCTTCACAAGGAAGTAACTTATGTTAGAGATATTACTGTCTGGATCCTTGTACATAAATCACAGAAAGCTAATGTGATGGTGTCACCAAATATTAAGAGGACAGCTGATAGGTTGCTCCTTAATACTGGAGACATGACGAGGGAAGTGAGGAAGTCTTGATGTGATTATATAGGGGACAGGCTCACCATGAATCAACTCAAAAAGGCTAACGGATCAATGTGGCAATTTACAGATATTCCGGGAGAGGAGTGAGACACACACACACACGACAGAGAGTAACAGAATACCTTTATTCTCAAAGATAAGCCATGTCATTTCATCTCTGTAGATTGTAACTTCTGTTTAGTCAGCCAGGGTGTTTAATCTGATAAGACAGTGACACTAGACCCTGTATAAAACGTAAAACTAGTGATATATCCGTTGACATTAACTGTTTATCACAAACTCAAATTGATTGAATCAGCAATTTTCTTATAGGAATACCTCTGATATATTTTCTAGTAGTGGAGTAATTGCATTTGAGTAATTGTTTTGCTTTTGCTGATTTTGAAACTGCCCTACAAGTTCTACATCTTTGGAAGTGACTCATACCTTTACAAGTGCAGAATTATTTTGTTATACCTGGGCACTGCTTGTCCTCTGAGTATTTTCTATTCCACATTACTGACACTGACTCAAGAGTCTGCTATTTGGCCAATTCTATGTTTGCTTACCATTTGTTTCTTTAGTGTATTTATATCTTATAAAATGAATGGATTATATTGTTCTCCTACAATAGGCTTGTCCTTGTCTGTACAGGATTTTTCTGTGGGAATTCCTGGTTTCTCTTCCCACACTATTGGAATAGCTTTCTCCAAAGACATGACTTCTTCAATGTAATATTTACTATAATAGATCTGACAAAGACTCAGCAATGATTCCAATTACACTAGATGAATGAGAGGGTGGACAAACAAGGCAAGGCAATACATGATGAACAGTAGGACCCATGGAAGTACTGAAACTCCGAGGGAATTTGGTGGGCATGTCCACCAACCCTTGAAGTATCAGAACAAGTGGGTTAAGTGGTTAAGATACTTGCTTTTATTAGCTGAGGTATAGATTATAAGAGCAGGGAGGTTATTTTGTTTCTGTCAAAACACAGAAACCAACAGTATCAGAAACACACTGACTGTAACACCAGCCAGCACAGAGTCAGTCTCCTGAACTGAGGAGATTCTCATCTCATGGTCATTTTTTTTTTCTTTACCTCCATGCTACTGCCTAACTGTGGTAGTGCTTATATTTTCCCTAGCACCCATGTTGTGTTTGTGTAGGTGTGAGACAGTGAAAACCACAAGGTATACGAATCTTAATTCAGTTTCCACCACCAGGCAGAAAAGAAACACCCAAGTGTCCAGTGACAAGCCAATCCCTTCTCATCAAAGGGCAATGCTGCGTGATCAAACAGTGAAGGGGAGGGCAGGGGTTAAATCAAAATAGAGTCGGAGGGGGAAATAATACACTCCACTCCCTGCGGTGCCCACCTCTCCCAGAACAGCTCGAGGGAGTTGGTGGACACCGCGTGCTCCTTCTCCAGGCAGGGAGGTTATGCTGGAACTGTATAAACCACTAGTTTGTCCACAGCTAGAGTATTGAGCACAGTTCTAGAATCCACATTATAGGAGGGAAGCTGATAGCACTAGAGAGGATGCAAAGGAGATTTACTAGGATGTTGCCTGGCTGGAGAGTTTCAGTTTTGAAGATAGATTGTACAGCCTGGCGTTGTTTTCCTTGGAGCAGAGGAGGCTGAGAGGGGACAAGATGGAAATGTATAAAAGTATGAGGGGCATAAATAGGGTAGGCAGGAAGAAACATTTCCCCTTGATGGAGGGAACATTTACCAAGGAAGCTTTTTTGCCCAGAGGGTGGTAGGAATCTGGGATTCAGTGCCTGGTAAAGGCAAAAACCCACGTAACATCTAAGAAATATTTAGATGGAAACATGTGATGCCAGGGTATACAAGGTTATGTGCCAAGTGCTGGAAAATGAAATTACAATAGTTAGTTGCTTGTTTTTGACTTGGTTAGGTCACTTTTGGAATACTGCATTCAGTTTTGGTCTTTCGACTCAAGGAAATATGTTGTGAAACTTGAAAGGCTGCAGGAAAGATTTACAAGGACATTTGGAGGTTTTGAACTATCTGGAGAGGCTGAATAGTCTGGAGCTATTTTCCCTGGAGAGTCAGAGGCTGAGGCGTGACCTTGTAGAGGTTTATAAAATCATGAGTGGTATGGTTAGAGTGAATATCCAAAGACTTTTCCCCAGGATAACAGGAGTCCAAAAGTAGAGGCCATAGGTTTAGGAAAGATTTAAAAGGGATGTAAGGGGAAGCATTTTCATGCAGAGGATGGTTCGTGTATGGAATGAACTGCCAGAGTGACTGGTGGAGGCTGGTTCAATTCCAACATATAAAAGGCATCTGGATGGGTATATGAATAAGAATGGTTTAGAGGGATACTGGCTAAATGCTGGCAAATGGGATTAGATTAGGTTAGGATATCTGGTTAGCATGGGCGAGTTGTACTGAAGGGTCTGTTTCCATGCTGGACATCTCTATGACTCTGTGAATAGCATTTCTGTACCTTATGAATTCGGATTTCAAAACTCCATAGTGACGGTCTTCCTCTAATCTGTAGAGATCATTTTAATGAAATTATCTACCAGATCCCTTGGATGGTGAATGCTTCTTTTAAATTCTGTTCTTTCAATCATTTCGTTTGTTCTTAGATTAAGGTAATTGCTAATATCTAAAAAAAAAGATTTTTCAAAGATATTTCTAATGCCATCTGGTGTCGGTCTAGTATGTATTTCTCCTAGTTCCAATAGTCTTTTCCACCATTATTGCCTTGCACTGTTCAATCAATACCCTCACCATTACCACCATGTTGTATGTGCTGTGCAACCTATCTCTGCCAAAATAATTGGAGTAGAGAGCTGTCACAATTCTCTTTTCTAAATGGAGTCAAAGGGGCTATTTGGTTAAAGTGGCAGATAATGTATGTTTTAACAAGAGTTAATTATTGGAACAAAATGTAATTTATTACATAAGAGCAATAAGTACAACTCTCATTGACTGGTTCAACATAATACTGAAGACTACCAGGAGATGCATCCAGAGGAAATTTACAGGATCGATCCCATGGATGAAGGGCTTGTCATATGAGAAGCAATTGAAGGCTCTGGGTCTTGATCAAGTCTGCTCTGCTCCCCAAACAAGACTGCATGTGAGCTACTTGGATTTCCAGAAGGCATTTGACATGGTGCCAACACAGGTGGTTGCTCAATAAGGTATGACCAGAGATTCAAGATGGCGGCAGTCTGAGCAGTCTGCTGTGTTCGGCTGTGCTATACCCTGGCCAAGGTGGGCTCCTACCGACCACCACCCCCCTCCCTCCCCACCCCCCTTCCTGCTAGTCACCCCTGGCAAATGTTGGTAGCTAAAAACTGGCAGAATAACTAGAGGTCCTTTAAATTTGAATTTAGAAGGTCTGGAATTAATATGAAGACATCCAAGGAAAAAGACCCGAAGGGAGGGCAGCAGGCAGGGCACTCCCCCACTATGTTGGGCACACCCGCAGCCGTTAGCTCGACTCCTGTAGCAGCGCGTTTGGGTCCAATGGAACAGCAGCGTCTACTCACGCAGTTTACAAAACTCTATGAAAAGATTGAGGGAGTGCTGGAACCAATCACTGCCATGCTGGCAAAGCATGAGCAGGAGATCCAGTCCATGGATGAGCGTGTTGGAGCTATGGAACAAAGGATTGCAGCCTTGGAGGCCGCAATGGAGATTTCTGAGGGGTGGGTCCGAATCCTGGAAGGCCAGGTTCGGGCCGTGCAGGAACAGGTAGACGACCTCGAAAATCGAAGGAGGAGAAAACCTCACCAAATTCCTCGAGGGATGGATTCTGGGGCTGCTGGGCCTGGAAATCGATTCAGGCCGGGTGAGTGTGGAGCGGGCCTACCGGATCACATTGCGCAGGTCCTGGCCGGTTCCAGTGCGACTCCAGCAGTACAAGGGAAAACAATTACTAATTGAAACAGCTAGTAGACTGGGAAGGGATCCACAGGCTTTGGCTTGTAAAGGCTCAAAAATAATGTTTTTCCATGACTTCTCTGGGGCTGTAATTAAGATGATGAGGCCTTTGATGAGGTAAAGAAGAAAACTAAGAGATTTAAACTTTCAATATTCCCTGAGGTGTTCGGCAGCTACGGGGGAGACTGTTCACAACTGCAACTCGGTGGAAAAAGTAAAAGAAATTTTAGACTCACTGAAATGATAGACTCTAGCTGAGGAAGACAGAGAAGAAGGGCGTATAGACAATGGTATAATATGACTTTTTTTTGTATCTTCTTTCTCTTTGTTTTTTTTTTCCTTTTGGGGTCTCAGGTTTTACGGGCTTGATGTTGCATTGGCGTACAATCCAGTGTGTTTTATATTATATGTATTTGGAGGTTATTAGTTATTCTATTGATCTGTTTTGCGAGGTGAGGGGTGGTTACTTCTTTGGTGTAAAGATATGTGGAGCTGAGATGAGGAGGGGGGAGGGGTGGGCGTCCATTGATAACTTGCGGGAGTGTAAAAAATATGTTGTGTTCCCATTGCTTGGGTCTGGGGCGTGGCCTTCACTAGAAAGTGTTAGGATGGTTGTGTGGTTGGGAATGAGTGCACCCTATGAGCAAGGGCGGCAAGGGGGGGGGTGGGGGTGATCTCTGGAAACTTGTGCTTTTTGTGTTTAGCTGTTTAATTTAGTAATAGGGATTAGTTCTTTAGTTTCAGTAGTTTTGATGATGTTTGTAGGAATAGTTTTCAGATTCAATAAAATTTGTTTTCTCTCCACTCATCGATTGGGCTTCTTCCTCATGGGGGACTGCGGGCTGTAGTGGGCAGTCTTGGCTAGCGATCTGTTCAGATGGTGCACCTGGAATATGAAGGGGAGCCATTCCCCCATTAAAAGGAAAAAGGTGCTCTCAAGTCTGAAGAAAGACAGGGTTAACATTGCATGTTGCAAGAAACACATTTGACGGATAGGGAACATCTAAAGATACAGCAGGTGGAATATGATAGAGTATTCTTTTCCTCCTTTAACTCCGAAAGTAGAGGGGTGGCCATACTGATAGGGAGAATCCTTCCTTTTCACATGACAGAGCAAATCAAGCATGGTTCATCATTCTCAAGACACTGATACACAGAGAAGAATATGGCATTCTGAATGTTTATTGTCCCCCGGCACACCCACTCAAACTTTTAGTTGACGCAGTCTCTAAGGTAATGGCTCTTGGGGTGCATTGTACAATTATAGGAGAAGACTTTAATTGTCTCATGGACCCTGGGGTAGAACAGGATGCCAAGACAGCTGCCAGGTACATCTTGGCAGTCTACCCACTTGGTGGACCTGTATGAGGAGGTGGGCTAATGGATGTTTGGAGGTGCCTCCACGCGAACAGGAGGGACTTTACTTTCTATTCCAACCCACACAAGTGCCACACAAGAATCTTTGTTCTGTCAGTTTGCTTGACCTGGCTATTAGCCTGTAGAATTGGGAGTGTAACTATCTCGGCCCATGCAGCAGTATATTTAGATCTTAAGACCAAAAGTTACTGGAATGGCCACATGGCAATGGCGCATGGATCTGTTCCTGTTGAAGGATGATGACTTTGTTCAGTACGTCACAAGGGAGTTCAGGGCTTTTTGGGACGTCAATTGGGGTATGGCCAGCAACCCCATCGGTGCTCTGGGAGACCACCAAAGCATTCTTAAGGGGTGTGATTATTTCATATTCAGCAGCAAGATGGAGACGGAAGGGGGAGCAGCAGTGGATGCTCGAGGCCTGGTTGAAGGTAGTCGAATCGTCATATCACACCAGACCATCCGTGGTCAAATTACAACTGGTCACAGCTCTCTGGGCTGCTCTGGACTCAATGTTCACACAAGTTGCAAAGAGAGGGGTCTCCTTTGCAAAGCAAAGGTTGTTTGAATATGGGGACAAACCAAGTCGATACTTGGCTTACCTAGCTAGGAAGGAAAGTGCCCCACAATCCATTGTGTCAGTCACGGAGAGAGCTAGCAACGTTACTCATGAACTGAGGAAGATCATCGCCAGATTTTGAGAGTTCTATACAGAGTTATACCAGTCGGAGAATGGAGTAGTGGGAATGGAGTCCCATTTTGAAAACTTGGAGCTCCCCAGTATAAACACAGATCTGGCCTCCCTTTTAAATGCACCTCTCGCAGTGCAAGGGGCAGTAAGGCAGCTCCAGAATTGTAAGGCATCCAGCCCAGATGGATTCCTAAGTGAATTTTATAAGGAGTTTGGACACATGTTGGCTGAACCGCTGCTGGGTATGTATAACCATTCCTATAGCCAGGGCTGTCTTCCACCCTCTCTTAGGGAGGCTAATATCTCCCTCATTCTAAAAAAAAAGGGAAAGACCCCGAAGATTGCGCATTGTATAGGCCCATCTCATTGCTGAAAGTGGATTTTAAATTCTTATCAAAAGGTGTTGACTTTGAGACTGGAGAAAGTGCTGCCCGTTATTATAAAAGAGGATCAGTCAGGCTTTATCAGCTCCTCGAATAATATCAGGCGGGTACTGAACATACTGCAAATGTGTCAACAGAGGGAGATTCCGGGTTTGGTGCTCTCCCTGGATGCAGAAAAGGCTTTTGATCGGGTGGAATGGTCGTATCTCTTTGCTGTTTTAGATTATTTTGGTCTGGGAAGGGCCCTAGCCAGGTGGGTGCCAGTGTTACATAAAGATCCTAAGGCAACGATTATCACAAACAGGGTTAAGTTGAGAAATTGTGATGTGGAGAGGAGTAGCCGACAGAGATGTCCCCTGTCGCTGCTACTGTTCACCTTGGTACTTGAACCATTGGCGGAGGCTATTCGCAATGACCCTGAAATAAGGGACTGAAAGTGGGAGCTGGGGATCGCAAAATTACTCTCTATGCGGATGACGTCCTTATGTTTCTAGCCAACCCGGAAAAGTCCATGCCCCGGTTAATACAAAGAATTAAATTACTTGGTAGCTTTTCAGGACATAGGATAAATTTCACAAAATCGGAAGTGATGCCCGTGGAGGGGTTGGTGGAGGTACCAAAAGTTGGAGGGCAGACTGGAATTTCCCTTTAAATGGTCGCAGCAAGGTTTCTTCTACGTAGGAGGTTTTATTACTCCTCAGTTCTGGCAGGTGTATGGAGCTAACTTTGTGCGGCTGTTTGAGAGGATCGAACAGAACTTGCAGCGATGGGAGAGACTGCCCATATCTGGGCTTGACTGTATCACCTTGATCAAGATGAATGTTCTCCCTCGGCTGCTATATCCTATGAGGATGATCCCTTTATTATTACCCAAACAGGTGCTGCGGAGGTTTGTGGGATGGCTTGGATAATTTATTTGGTGCCATAGGTGACCTCTAATTAAATTTATCAAGTTGCAACTTCCACAAGATATGGGGGTGGGGTGGGGTGGTGGATCTCCTGGTTCTGAAGAAATATCAGATTGGCACTCTGCTGTCATATGTAGGCGAATGGGTGTGCAATGACCCAAAATCGATATGATTAGATATGGAGGCCTCCCAGGCGAAGCGTCCCCTCATAAACTTGCTTTTCATGGATAAGATGAGATCAGTAATCAAGCGCTGTGAAAGTCCTATTATAATAAATACAGTAAAAGCATGGAGGATGGCGTGGCAGAGTGAGTGCAAGTCACTGAAGACTTCACTGTTTACCCCATTAGTGGGAGCCGCAGGATTTAGACCGAGGTCAATGGACTCCGGCTTCAGAGTGTGGGAGTGTAAAGGAATCTCCTGTCTGGGAAATCTGTTTGAGGGAGAGGTGTTTTAGCCAATTAGGGATTCCATATTTCTGACCTAATAGGGACCTTTTTTAATATTTCCAAGTTAGAGACTATATTCAGAAGAAAACCATGCTCTGGACTCAGCCCTACAAATATAATTTAGAACGTAGAGTGCTCCAATGTGGGGGCGCTCTCTCAGTTGGTACCTTACATCATCTGCAAAGAGGGAATGCCTTGGGGGATATGGAGAGACTCCATGAAATTTGGAGTACGGAGTTAGGGGAAGAATTCTTGTCAGAAATGTGGGAGGATATATGGGGGAATGCAAGAAGATTTCAACATGCAACAAGGCACAAGCGATGCAATTGAAGATCCTCCATAAGGCCCGTATGGCGCCAGAGAGACTAGCAAAGCTTAAGAAAGGATCTTCTCCGAAATGTCCCAAATGTAAAAACAGTATTGGCACCCTTTCACATTGCCTCTGGTCCTGTCACAAGATCCGTGGGTATTGGGGGGACTGTAGTGAATGAACTGGAGGGGATCTTGGGAATGGAATTTGGGGGGGGGAGGTCCGGTATCCCTCCTCTTAGGACTGCCAAAACTTCCCTCTTTGGACGAGCATGGGAGGAGATCATTGAATAATATTCTGATGCACTGTGCGAGGAAAGACATCTTAATGAATTGGATATCAGAAAAGTCGCCAGGTCTTGTAGGGTGGCGCAGACTTGTGATGGAGCACGTCCCTCAGGATTACCTGTAAAGTATGGTGCACCATGCAATGGAGAAATTTGATTAGATATAGCGGCCCTTTTTAATTTATATAGACATGGATTTGTCGGCAGTATTGATAAGGGCCTTTGTATAGCCACGAGGGCTGTATATGGTGGCATGGAGGACCCAGGAAAGGGGAAGGGGGTAGGCCAAATAAATACAGGTATAATAACTGTAGCCCCCGTGGACGGGAGCCTTGATGGAGGTGTGGCGAGTGGAGGAATATAATATAGTGCAATATAGTGTAATTTAATTTTGATGGATTGCAATTTAATTTAATGTTATTTTATTTAATTTAAGTTTGTGTTAGTTTGGATTAAGTTAAGTAAATAAGAGTTGACTACAATCTGGAGAATAGTAGGCAGTTTATTGTTAATGATATTGTAATATAACATAATAGTCTGATATTATTCCTATTTTTCTGTGCCTTTGTACTTGGTTTTTCCTTTTTTTTGGTTCGTGGTTTTTTTTGTAAAACAAGGAAAATTTTTTTCAATAAATGTATACAATAGAAAAAAAGTAAGACCTCATGGTGTTAGGGGCAAGGGACTGGCGTGGATAGAGGATTGGCTGACTGGCAGAAGGCAGAGAGTTGGGATAAAGAGGTCTTTTTCAGGTTGACAACTGGTGACTTGTGGAGTTCTGCAGGGGTTAGGGTTGGGACGTTATACATTACTGATCTGGATGAAGGAAACTGAAGGCATTGATGCTAAGTTTGCAGACGACACAAAAATAGGTGGAGGGACAAGCAGTGTTGAGGAAGTGTGGAGATTGCTTGGACAGACTAGGTGAGTGGGTGAACAAGTGGTAGGTGGAATAGAATGTAGGCAAGTATGAGAATATACACTTTAGTAGGTAGAATACAGATGTCTATTTTCAAAATGGGGAAAGGCTTTGGAAATTTGAAGCAAAAGGGAATTTGGGATCCTAGTTCAGGATTCTCAAAGGTTAACAGTCAGGTTCAGTTGGCAATTAGGAAGGTAAATGCAACGTTAGCATTCATTGCGAGAAGAACAAGGATATTCTGCTGAGACTGAATAATGCCCTGGTCAGATCCTATTTAGGATGAGCGATTTTGGGCCCAGTATCTAAGGAAGGATATGCTGGCCTTGGAGAGGGTGCAGAAGTAGTTTACAAGAATGATCCCAAGGATGAAAGGCTTGTCATACGAGGATTGATTGAGGACTCTGGGTCTGTACACGATGGACTTTAGAATGATGAGGTGGGGGGAGTCTCATTGAAACTTACAGGATACCGAAAGGCCTGGATGTGGGGGGAGGGGGGGGATGTGGAGAAGATGTTTCCACTAGTAGGAGAGACTAGGACCCAGTATGAAGGGACGACCTTTTAGAACTGAGCTGAGGAAGTATTCCTTCAGACACTTCGCAAAAAAACAGTATCAAAAATGGATGACACAGCTCATGATCTGAAGTTTTTGAACTCAATGTTCAATCCAGAAGGTTGTGAAGTAGCTCATTTGGAGGATGAGGTTAAGCAGCAAATCTGACAGCTTGGAAACTGGTCACCACATTGTCGACTCACCATATAGGGCAAGGCAGAAAGTAAAATGCAGAAAACATTTTCCCTCTGGTGTTAAATCTATACTTTTACATCATCTATTTGTGTAATTCTTCATTTTCTTCTAATTAGAAGCTGTAATATGAAGCCTTGACAATGGCCTGAGGCCTACACTAAAAGGGTGGTCCTGAAAGGCTTGTTCTGAAAGGATGAGGTTTGTAATAAAATGCTTCAAAAAAAAAAAGTGAGAGTAAGAAATAAATGAGGGATGAGGCAGTCATTGGGGCAGTAATGAGGTGACACCAGCTGAAACCATACAAATATGTTGCCTTGTTCTCCTGGCTGGTGGTCGTCATAGGTTTGGAAGGTGGTGTTGAAGAAGCTTTGATGGGTTGGTGCAGTACATCTTGTAGATGTACACAGTGCTGCCAATGTGCATTGGTGATGGAATGAATGACTGTTTCTGGCAACAGATGAGGCAATAATCAAACCACTCGTCCTCCTGATTTGGAACTATAATCGCTGTTCCTTCAGTGATGCTCGGTCAAAATCTTGTACCCTCCTTCCTAATGTCATTGTGGGTGCATGGACACCACATGGATTGCAATAATCCCAACCACCTTCTCAAGAGCAATTAGGGATAGTCAGTATCTGAAAACCTTCACATTGTTGCCTGTAGGGATTGGAACCAAGTGGATATTATTGACCATGAGATCCTTGATTGGGGTTATTAACCTGGGCCAATTGGAGTCCTGGGTGACACAAACAGAAGATCAAGCCGGAAAGTGCATAGCGATGGGCTGCCTTAGAGTGGCCGGAAGGTGGGAGGGATGGGGGTTTACTGTGTTTTCTGGGGGTCTGTATTGTATGCACTGTTTCTTGCGTAATTGGACTTTCACATGTGCAAATGTCATTGTTACTGTTTTACAATGATTGAAACTGGGATTTGAGGTTTCTCATTTCCCTGAAAACTGGTGAACGGGTGGTTTGGGGCCTGGCTTTGCCATTCCCCTCTCTTGTAAAATTGCTGTTTTTCTGTATACAGCTGTAAATGTTAATTGTTTGTGTAAACTGTGAATTGTTTAATTAAAAAATCAGAAGATCAGCCCTCTGGCAGGAGTAGTGGCTATTGTCAGGAAGCTGTTGCTCAGGAATCCGCACCCCCGTACACACTGGTTCGAGTGGCTGTCGGAGGGGAGGGCCATGGCGGCGAGGGTGACCAGGGTCGGGGACGTGCTGGGTGGCAGGGGCCTGGGCTGGATGTTGCCACAGGACATAGTGAGCAGGGCAGCGGTAGATGTCCGGTAAGTGGCCACCGCCATCCGGCGCCTTAAATCGGCGGTGCTCAGACCCGACATCGCGCACACCTGAGCATCCTCCAACTGGTGCACTGATGGAATTTCACATTGGTCCCAAGGTCCTGCACTTCCCGCGGGAACCTGTGCCTCACAACCTGAGCCGCCTCCGGAATTTTAGTTTGTCCCCTTTTAAGGACATAAAATGATGGGCCCTGTATTGACTGCTGCTGCACACTGTCCACCTCTTCTCCCTCATCCACCGCCCGGACACGTCTTAGCGTGCCCATTTGCCACCGGGCAGTGGGGATCCCCAGTGGAGGACTCTCTACGTGGGAGTCCTCCCCCTTTCTCTCGGGGATCTGGGGTGGAGGGTGATGCACGCAGCAGTCCCCTGCAACTGCAGATTGTGGTGGTTCACGGACTCCCAGCCCAACTGCTTGTTCTGTGGAGTCCGTGGACCATGTGTATATTGGGTGTGGGCATTTGCACTCCCTTTTTGATTTTCTTAAAAACCTCCTCCTCTGCTTTTGGTTGCACATCAGTCCCATGCGCCTGATGTTTGGGCACCCGGAACGGAAGGGGAACGACAGGTCTGAAGACCCCCTCGTGGGTCTGCTCCTGGGCCTGGCCAAACTGGCCATCAGCAGATCCAGGCAGCGGGCCGTGGAGGGGGTCGTTAGGGCTGACTGCCTGCCCCTCTTCCGCGGTTACGTTAGAGCCTGGGTGTCTCTGGAGAAGGAGCACGCGGTGTCGACCAACACCCTGGAGTTGTTCAGGGAGAGGTGGGCGCCGCAGGGAGTGGAGTGCATTATTTCCCCCTCCAACTGTATTTTGATTTAATCCCTGCCCTCCCCTTCACTGTTTGATCACACAGCACTGCCTTCGATGTGAAGGGCACTGCTTGTCACTGGCCACTCGGGTGTTTCCTTTCTTCCTGGTGGTGGAAACTGAATAAGGATACATGCACCTTGTGTCTTTCACTGTGTCTCACACCTGCACACACACACCATGGGTGCTGGGGAAAATAAGTACTACCACAGTTAAGCAGTAGTGAAAAAAAAGGAAATAGACAAAAAAAAATAGGAGTGTCAGAGATTCTGTTCACTCAGAGCTGGCTCTGAGGAATATTGATCATGATCAAGTACAATGCATGTGTAATAAAAGGTGACTTGGAGACTGGACACTGGCCTTTGTGAAGTTATTTCATTTTTCTCTTAGCAGAAATTTTATTTTTGAGTTCACTTCAGTTCAGAGGACCCAATCACTGAAGTAGCAGTGTTTTCTAGTTCGTGAAGCTTTCAGACCGAGAGTCTGCAGTCTTCAAGTTGTTAGAACTGAGAAAGTTTAGGCCCTCAGAATAGTGAAGAAAAGAGAAAAAAAAAGGAAAAATAAACAGAAGATCAGAGCCTGGGTGTCCCTGGAGAAGGAGCACGCAGTGTCCACTAACACCCTTGAGATTTTCAGAGAAAGGTGGGCACTGCAGGGAGTGGAGTGCATTATTTTGCCCTCCAACTCATTTTGATTTAATCCCTGCCCTCCCCTTCACTGTTTGATCACACAGCATTGCCCTCTGAGAAGGGCACTGCTTTTCACTGGCCACCCCTGGTGTTTCCTTTCTTCCTGTTGGTGGAAATTAAATAAAGATTTGCACACCTGTTGTCTTTCACTGTGTCTCACACCTACACACCTACACACACACACACACACAAAACATGGCTGCTGGGGAAAAATAAGCACAAATGGAAAAAAGAAAGGCTTCCACCTTTTGTGACCTCAGGAGATCCCAAATACCTTACACGTTTTGGACTGGTTTTTCTATTGTATTGTAGAAAACATGAAAGGGAGTTTGCATACAGTAAGTTCTTACAAACAGGAGTGTGATAATGTCCAGTGAGTACATTTTTGTGATGTTGATTGGAAGGATTCCGCTGCTCGTTTTCCAGATAGTACCGTGGGATAATTTATATCCACCTCAGATAGAAGTCAATGTCTAACCTGAACAACAGTGTCACTGACAATACAGCACTCTCTCAGGGCTGTGCTGGAAAGTTAACCTTAATTTCCTTTTTGGTGAAGTTCTGGAATGGGATGATCGCAGAAACTTGTAATGAAGAGATGAGGATGCTGAAGATTAACAATTGACCTAGAGGGCGGCATGGTAGCTCAGTGATTAGCATTACAGCCTCACAGCGCCAGGGACTTGGGTTCAATTCCAGCCTTGGGCGACTTTCTGTGTGGAGTTTGCACATTCTCCTCGTGTCTGCGTGGGTTTCCTCTGGGTGCTCCGCTTTCCTCCCACAATCCAAATGCGAAGGTCAGGTGGATTGGCCATGTTAAATTTCCTGTAGTGTTAGATGCATTAGTCAGAGGGAGATGGGTCTGAGTGGGTTACTGTTCGGAGGGTCGGTGTGGACTGGTTGGGCTGAAGGGCCTGTTTCCACACTGTAGGGAATCTAATCTAAAGTGGCTCCCCAAGTGCTGGATACATGATTGAGTTGACAATCCAGCATTGTATAGATAAGCTGTTCCTTTTTGAATCAAACATTAAAAAGGCGTCCCCTGTGCTTGGAGAGAGTGAGGACATTCCCAAAGAAAGGTTTATGCCCAAAATGTCAGCTTACCTGCTCCTCAGCTGCTGCCTGACATGCTGTGCTCCTGCAGCGCCACACTTTTCAACTCCTGTTCACTTGCCTGTTTAAGAACAGAGGGAGTGTGGCTGAAATGTTGACTAAGATGTTCTGCCCTCTAGTTAAAACAAACTAACTGGTCAACCATGTCCTGATTGCAGGATTCTGATCTTGATAAATTGACTGCAATTTGAAACGGGAACAGTTAGGTGTGAGGTAATGTAGTGAGATCTGTGGATATGGCAGAAATGAACATTTTGGGGAGATATCAGAGGTTTAATTTAAAAGAAAGCATTTTTTTCAGGGCTAAGGAGGAGGAGCCAGGATAGGAGAGGGGTAGAGCTCGCATATGCTCAATGGGCTGAATGGCTTTCTCCGGTGTTTTAAGGATCTAGGAACATTCTTTCTTGTGGATTCTGTGGCAGATTGAATGGAGGGCAGTGACCTTCTCACTATCTTTCCCTCTGCATGTCAGGATAATTGTTAGGAAATGGAGGCTATACAAAACTTTGCTAACCATATCCTCACTCACATCCTGCTTTACGCTCCCTGACCAACATTTGCCAAACAGGGAGTCAATGTGTTAATTGCCAAATTCTCACCTTGGTGCAATGCTTTATCTTTCCCTCCAGGTGTAACCTCCCCCAGCCTCAACACTTTGAGATAGCTGCAGTCCTCCAATTTTGGCGTCTTGAGTGTCAGATTTTAATCACTGCACAATTGTTGGCTGGGCCTTCAGCTCTCTGAGCCTTAAGTTCATAAATTCTCTCCATTACGATGCTCTTTCAAACAGAATTCATTGACCAAATCTTCCGATCACCTGTCTACTTATTTCAGTGGAGAAAAATTGAAGAAAGCAGCAACACAAAAGGACTTGGGGTGACTTGTGCATGGAACAAAGAAAGCTAGCACTGTGCAGTGGGTGATCAAGAAGGCTAATTAACCTTCTATCAAGAGGGTTGGAGTATAAGAGAAAGGGAGTCTTACTGCAAATGTACAAGGTGCTAGTGAGACCACATCTGGAGTATTGTGAGCAGTTTTCTGGCTGTTATTTAAAGGAAAGATGTTATTTCATTGAAGGCAGTTCAGAGAAGGTTCACTAGGATGATCCCAGATATGGAGGGATTGTCTTATGAGTAAAGGATGAACAGGTTGGGACTCTACTTATTGATATTTAGATGACTTAGAGGTGATCTTGTTGAAACATAGAGTAATTGTTAGGAGGATGTTTCTTCTCATGGGAGAATCTAGGACCAGATGGCATAGTCTCAGCATAAAGGGGTGCCAATTTAAGACTTTCAAAGCGTTTTTAAATCTTTGGAACACCTTGCCACAGAGAGTTCTTGGGGGCAGAGTCCTTGTTTATATTTAAAGCAGACAGAGATAGATTTTTGATCAGTCGGGGAATCTAAGGATACAGGGAAAGGGCAGGAGAGTGGACCTGGGGTGTTTTGAACACGGTGTTAATGTGGAGTCATCTTGGACTTTCTCAAGATTTCCTCCCACAATTGCCCCACACCCACAACCCGAACCACCCCCATCTATGTTCACATCAGCTTTCTGATGGCAAACCTGACCGCTTTGAGAAAGCAGCCGTCATGAGACAAATAATTCCAGGCGACGCCAACTCAAAAGTCTAAGAATTGTGACCGAATTAACACGTGCATCAAGCAGAAAAGGGCAGAAAGTGATAAGGAGAAGAGAGTGAGAGACAGAGAGATAGAAGGAAAAGGAAGGAAAAGAAATTTTTAAAAAAGAGTGAGAGACTGGAGATAAAGACAGGTACATAAACAGTTCAAGTCAGAATAGGGAGTCAGGCATTCTATAAATATCTGGCTGCAGCGTGGTGCAAAGAAGCAGCAAGCTGCTATTTTTAGTTCCTCGCACTCAGCATTTGGGAACAGCCCTGCATCCTAATGTGCTCTGGATTAGCACTGAGCTATCCCAGCAAGAATTTGACCGCATTGGAAATGTTAGACAAAGACAGGGAGGTGACTGACATTAAGAGGGGACATTACTGCATTCACCGTAAGGTGAGGGGTGGGGGCGGAAGCAAGCGAGAGCAATGCCACTGGGTTAATATTTGATGTTGTTTTCTGGGGCTCAAATCGGGGCACTCACTCTCTGTGAGGGACAATAATTATCAATGCATTTAGGCAGGGAGGGGCAGAACATGAGGGAGTGGAGTGCTGGGGAGGGGGTACACGAGCTATAATTTGCCTCCTGTCATTGGGAGTGAGTGAGTGATTTTTCTTGTGAGTGGCGCTAGTTTTGTGCCAGGGCAGCAAGTAAAACCACAATGGTCACTTCACAACTTAGCCGTGGAAATGTTGTGTGTTTCGACACAATCTTAACACAGAAAATGTGCCTGCAATTAAAAGAAAACATTTTATTGATAGATGCTTGTATTTTTGATTAGATTAGATTACTTACAGTGTGGAAACAGGCTCTTCAGCCCAACAAGTCCACACTGACCTGCCAAAGTGCAACCCACTCAGACCCATTCCCCTACACCTAACACTGCAGGCAATTTAGCATCGCCAATTCACCCAACCTGCACATTTTTGGACTGTGGGAGGAAACCGGAGCACCCGGAGGAAACCCACGCAGACACGGGGAGAATGTGCAAACTCCACACAGACAGACAGTCGCCGGAGGTGAGAATTGAACCCAGGTCTCTGGTGCTGTGAGGCAGCAGTGCTAACCACTGTGCCACTGACTAGCTGCTCTTTTGAAGTTTGGGTTGCTCCAATGCATCAAATGGCCAATTAAGTACTTTTGAAGTATAGCCATGTTTAACTTTTAAAATATATTTCTATTGTTCTTGGGATGTGTGTGTTTCTGGTTAGACAAATATGTATTGCCCAGCCCCCAGTTGGAGAAGGCAGTGGAAAAATTGTTTTCCTGAGCCTCTGCAGTCCATGTGGTGCACACGTGATGCTGTTAGGGAGGGAGTTCCAGGATTTAGGCCCAGCGACAGTGAAGGAACACTGATACATTTCCAAGTCAGGATGGCTTGGAAGTCAACTTGCAGGGGTTCGCAAGTTTTTCTTTTTAGGTGCTGGAGGTCACTGCTTTGGGGGATGCAGCGGGAGGATCCTCATGAAGTTGTTGCAGCACATCTTGCGGATGGTACACACTGCTGCTGCTGCGGTGGTGGAGGGAGAAATGGTGGAAGTGGAGGATGGGCTGACAGTCAAGTTGGTTGCTGTTTCCTGGATGGTGTCAAGCTTCTCGAGTGTTGTTGGAGCTGCCCCCACCCAGGCTAGCAGCAAGCGTTCCAGCACTCTCCTGACTTATGACTTGTTAATGGTTGACAGGCTTTGAGAGTGAATTCTGAGCCGCTCTTGCAGCCTGAACAATTGTGATGGGCAACAAATGTTGATCCTTGGGATGAGGTCAACATCCCGTGAACATTATGTTGATGGTGCAGTAAATAATTTCTGGTCACTGATGACGTCAGAGTGTTGAAGGTTGGAATTGAGTGATGCCAGTGCCACAAAATGTTAAGGAGAGGTGGTTAGATTCTCACCACTTTGAGGTGACCATTCATGCCACACAAGGGCCAAGCAATGTTACTTGCCAATTATCAGCTCAATCCGGAATGTTGTGGAGGTCTGGCTGCATGTTGGCAAGGACTGCTTCCTGATCTAATGTAATTGAAAGCTGTGCAATCATCCACAAACATCCCCACTCTTGCCCTTATGAGAAAAGGTCATTGGTGAAGCAAATGCAGATGCTTGATGGTATGACACTGCAATGGATGACTGATAATGAAGAGCAGAGGTGAGTGTCCTTTACGAACCACTGCTATTTTACTAGTGCTAAGAGTAATTCTGGTCAGCAGGAAGATTTCCCTTGTTCCTGTTGACTTCAATTTTAATAGGGAATCCTTGGTGCCTTTGCTGCTTTCCTATCAAGGGACATCACTCTCACCTCACTCAGGACTTAGCTATTTTATCCATGTTTGATCAAATCTGCATTGAGATCAGGAGCAAATCACCCTCACAGAACTGAGACCAAGAAGCAGTAAGCAGAATGGTGACTACCTCTTGCCAGACAGCAGTACAGATTATGCCTTCTATCAATTGACTGAAGCCTGAGACTAGGCTGAAGGATTTGTTGTGCTCTTTTTTTTTGTGGACATGACGTACCTGAGCAATCTTCCACATTGTCAGGTAGGTGCCAGAGTGTAGCTTGCCAGAAACAGCTTGGAAGGAGTTGAATTGGCTGAGAACTGGAGTCTGTGATGCCGCAGACTTCAGGAGGGGGCCAAGGTGAACCACCCACTTGCAACCTCTGCCTGCTACCCTCCTCAGCCTTATCTTCTGTGTCAGAGTGCTGCATCCGTGTGGTTTTAAGCATGGAGATATTCCACTGAGCTATCCCAGCAAGAATTTGACCGCATTGGAAATGTTAGACAAAGACAGGGAGGTGACTGACATTAAGAGGGGACATTACGGCCCAGATCTTCTCATGTTTGTCATTTAGCGGCAGCAGAATTCTTGAACCGTGTGGAGAGTGTAGATTCCATTTTAAATTTGCTCACTGAGCTGGAAAGTTAGATTTCAGACATTTCATCACCATACTGGGTAACATCTTCAGTGAGCTTCTGAATGAAGGGGCTTCATTTGGAGGCTCAATGTAAGATGTTACCTAGTATGGTGATGAAATGTCTGAAAATTAACCTTCAAGCTCAGTGAGCAAACCTCCATCCAGACCCTCAACCTTAGGTTCAAATCTTCTCAAAACTCGCTAATGCCATTTTAAAATCTCTCAAGCAGCGCAAAAGGCTCTAATGTATGAAAGAAGAGCCAAGAAAGGCAGATATCCATGTTGTCTTTGAGTACTTAAATGTTGTAATGAACAAAACATGACAGCCAAACTATGCACAGCAGGATCTTTTCATGGATTTGGTGGAGGGTTAAATGTTTGTTAGGGACAGGTAAGAAATTGCTTAAGAACTTAAGATACAGGAGCAGAATTAGGCCATTTGGCCCATCATGTCTGTTCCACCATTTGACCATGACTGATGCTTCTCAAAAACATTCATCTGCCTTCTCCCCATAACCCTTGATCCCCTTACTAATCAAGAACCTATCTAACTCTGTCTTAAATACATTCAATGACTTAGCTTTTACAGCCCGCTGTGACAATGAGTTCCACAAATTCATCACACTCTGGATGAAGAAATTTCTCCTCATTCTCAGTTCTAAAGGGTCGTCTCTCCACTCTGAGGCTGTGCCCTCAGGTCCTGGTCTCTTCTACTATGTTACAATGCTCCTTATTGTTTAATCATATTTCTGAGATTTGCATCATCCACAAATGTTTAAATTTTGCATTGTATACTCAAGTTAATGTAATTGATAGGTGTACTTTTATTTAACCCTTACAACACCACTGCACACTTCCCCGCCAAGGACCCTATAAAAGCACCCATTCATCAGTAACCATTTTCTATTCCTAAATTAGTATTACACAAATGATATCTCTATCCATTTGAACTAGCCTACTATGTGACATTTTATCAAATATGTCTTTTAACAAAATATTAATCACAATACTAACCATTATAAGGTCAGAAATGGAAATGTTCACTGATGATTGCACAATATTCAGAACCATTTACTAAATCAGGCTCCTTCCTATTGACTACAGCTCTGCCTTCAACACCATAACTTCAAACAAACTCATGTCTAAAGCCAAGACCTAGGTGTAGGCTCCCCCACTTTGTAACGGGATCCTTGACTAGCTGACCTATAACCGCAAATCAGTAAGAATAGGTGACAACACCTCCTCCACCATAATCCTTAACACCGATGCCCTGCAAGGCTGTGTACTCAGTCTCCTAATATACACCTTAGACACTCATGGCTGTGAGACCAAATTCTGCCCCAACTCCATTTACAAGTTCGCTGATGACACCATCATTGTAGGTCGGATCTCAAAGAACGATGAGACAGAATACAGGAGGGAGAGAGTGCTTAGCAGCACGCTCTAAAGATAACAATTTCCTGAAGTCAATGTCAGCAAAATGAAAGAGCTGATCATTGACTTCAGGAAGTGGAGTGGACGGCATGCCCTTGTCTATATCAGTGGTGCTGAGATGGAACTGGTCAAGAGCATCAAGTTCCTGGAGGTGACGATCACCAACAATCTGTCCTGGTCCACCCACATTGATGTAATGGTCAAGAAAGCACAGCAACATTTCTACTTCCTTAGGAGACTAAAGAAATTCAGCACGTCCATAAGGACTCTTACCAATTTTTATAGACTCACTATGGAAAGCATCCTATCTGAATACACCACAGTGTGGAATGGCTGCTCTTCCCAAGACTGCAAGAAACAACAGAAAGTTTTGAACCCAGTCCATCATGCAAACTGGCCTTCCATCCATTGACTCTATCTATACTCACTGTTGCCTCGGGAAAGTAACCAAAATGAAATAACTGCACAGCGGCTGGAATCCCGTCACTAAATCACCCTTTATTTACTTGCGCACAGTACACTGGCTGTGGCCAGCCAGGTCAGAGTCAGTCCCCTGGACTGAGGAGATTCTAAATCTCCTATTTATTTTATTAAACAACACAGTTCATAAAACAATTAACACTAACAGCTGTACACAGAGAAACAGCAATTTTACAAGGGAGAGGAGCAGCAAAGCCAGGCCTCCAAACCCTACCGTTCAACCAGTTTACAGGGAAATGAGGACAAATCTCCAATCCCACTTGCAATCATCACAAAACAGTAACAGTAACAAATACATACAGGATAGTCCCATTAGATTAAAAAAAAGTGCATAGAATACAGACCCCCCCCCCCCCCCCCCAGCAACCCACCCGTCCCTCCCACCTTCCAGCCACTTTAAGGCATCCCACCCCTTCTGGCTCTTGGTCTGCACCATGCCACAGTGAGGCCTGCCAGACCCAGGGACACACAAGACAGTGCAGTAGTTAAACCCAACAAGCAACATGACAGAGTCAATGACCAACAAACAGAGTCCTTTCTGGTACACAGAGCCTATTACCATAAACAGTTCTCTTCAAAATGCAGAGTCCATTCCCAGGGACAGAGTCCACACCAGTATGCAGAATGCATTGTCAGATATAGAGTCCACAACCAAAGGCAGAGTCCACTTCGGTATGCAGAGTCTATTCCTGAAGGCAGCAAATGCACACCCCATAGCACACACACAGATGTTCAGTATCCATAGAGGCCTGGTTTATCCACAGAGAACCAAGCCTCCTCACAGGGACACAGTACATTGTGAAGGTGCTGTTAACTCACAGGGGTTTGGTCCACTCCCAAACTCCAGGACACAGCAAATGCTCACCACCCAGCACACACATACACTGGTGTTCAGTCTTTTCAGAGGCTCATCCACAGATAAGGGCCAGGCCTACCAACAGGAACAGCTTATCTGGAAAAGTACATTTTCTCACAAGAGTTCAGCACAAACACCAAAAAAGTGAAAACACATGTAAAAAACAAAGAAAACCAGAGTGCAAGGGCTAAGCCCTGCCACAAAATCAACCTAGTCCTTTTCTCAAAGAGAGAAAACAGTAATGCACAGGCTGTAACCAGCAGTGAAATAACAGTTCCCTAATGAGGACTCAACTACACCTCAAACACATTGACTGTGTAAAATCAGGCCGATTTCTGACCGATGAGATTCTAAATCTCCTATTTATTTTATTAAACAACACAGTTCACAAAGCAATTAACATTAACAGCTGTATGCAGAGAAACAGCAATTCTATAAGGGAGAGGAGCAGCAAAGCAAGGCCTCCAAACCTTACCTTTCAACTGGTTTTCAGGGAAATCAATCCTCAATAAAAAAAGAATACAGTTAACAAAACTGACTTTGTAAACCAGCCAATTCAGGAATCAGGTTTCCTCCAGAAACAAACAGAAACCAACAATAGCAGTAACACATTGTCCAGCCCGCACAGAGTCAGTCCCCTTAACTGAGGAGATTCAAAATCTCCTGGTTATATTTTTAAAATTTAAAAAAACAAATTTTACTAAACAGTATAAAATACAGTTGACAATAAACAGGAAGCGGCACTTCACAAACCCCAATATATACAGGGGAAAGGACAGCAAAGCCAAACCCCACCGTTCAATGAGTCTTTAGGGAGATGAGGTCAAACCTCAAATCCCACTTCCATTTATCACAAAGGTAACAGTAACAAACACAGACAAGACAATGCAATCAAATGAGAAACAGTGCGTAGAACACAGACCCAAAATAGCTATAAAAAAGACACCTGATACCCGTCCCCACACATTCTGATCAGACAGTCCTTGGCTAGCCTTCCTGCAGATCAGTCGTCGTCCTTCCAGTCTCCAGTTGCCCTGTGTACTGACCGACCCTCCCCTGGCCTGCTTTCCTCCAGGCTGGCCATCGACCACCCAGCTCCCAGTTGCCCTGTATACTGACTGTACTACCCAAGGCTGCTTTCCTACAAGCTGGTTATTGGTCTCCTGGTCTCCAGCCTCCCTGCGTACTGACTGATCCTCTCCAGCCCACTTTCCCCAGAGATGGACATCAGCCACCGGTTCCCGGTCACCTCGTGTACTAACCAAACCACCCCCCCGACCTGCTTTCCTACATTCGGGCTGTCTGTCTTCCAGCACCCGGCCGCCCCACGTATTGACTGACTCTTTCCCCTGGCCAGCGTTCCAACACACTGGCCATCGGTTGTCCGGCTCCCAGCCTCCCTGTGTACTGACCGGTCCTCTCTCGGTCGGCCTTCCTACGGGCTGCCGTCAGCTGCCTGGCTCAGCATCCCCGTGTACTGACCAGCCAGCCCCATTCTGGCTTTCCTGAGAGGACGCTATCAGTTGCCTGGCACCACCCACCCCATGTACTGACAGGCTCCTTCCGGCCCACTTTCCTCCAGGCCAGTAAGCGACCCTCCAGACTCGAGCCAGCCCACGTACTGGCTGCCCGTCCCCGAACACCTTTCCTATGGGCACACTGTTAGCTACCTAGCCCCTAGCCACCCTGTGTACTAACAGACCCTCCTTCGCCCACTTTCCGCCAGGCCGGTCATTGACCCTCCAGCTCCCAGCCACCTTGTGTACTCAGTGGCCCATTCCAACCCACACAAACACAATTAGTTACAAAACCCACATACGGTAACAGAATTCACAAAATCCTCAATGCAGTTTCCAGTACAAAGACGGTGTCCGTGGCTGAAGGTGGAGTCCATGCCCAAACTCCAAAATGTAGCAAATGCTAACCTCCCAGCACACATACAGGTGTTCAATCTCCATAGAAGCCTGGCTCTTCCAAGGCGAACCAGGCCCATTCTCAGGAACACAGCACATTGTGAAGCTGCAGTTAACTTACAGGAGTTGGTCCAGTCCCAAAGCCAGACTCCACACCACACATACAGAAATGTTCAGTCTCACTGCCTTTACTCCTGATGAAGGGCTTTTGCCCGAAATGTCGATTTCAAAGCTCCTTGGATGCTGCCTGAACTGCTGTGCTCTTCCAGCACCACTGATCCAGAATCTGGTTTCCAGCATCTGCAGTCATTGTTTTTACCTTTAGAGGCCTGGTCCACCCAAAGAACCACACCCACTCACAGGAACACAGTACATTGTAAAAGGTGCAGTTAACTCACAGGGGTTTAGTCCACTCCACGATGCAGCAATTGCTCACCTCCCAACACACACACAGGTGTTCAGTCTTTACAGAGGCCTAGTCACCTACAAAGGGCCAGGCCTACCCATACAGGAACAGCTCATCTGGAAAGAGGTATTGTCTCACAAGGGGTTTAGTCCAAACACCAAACAAGTGAAAACACATTCAAATGAAAGAAAACCAGATTGCAAGGGCTGAATCCTGCCTCTAAATCAACATCGTCAAAGAGGACCAGAAGAGAATAATACACAGGCTATGACGAGTCAATGAAACAACAGTTTCCTAATGAGAACTGAGTTACACCTGAAACACATTGACTGTGTGGACCAGGTAGTTTAAAAATCAGTTCTCAATAAAAAAGGAATATCAAACTGGCCATGAACAGGTCCAGGCAGCAGGCCATGGAGGGGGTTGTTGGGGTTGATTGCCTGCCCCTCTTCCACGGTTATGGCAGAGCCGGGGTGTCCACCAACACCCTCGAGCTGTTCAGGGAGAGGTGGGCACCGCAGGGAGTGGAGTGTCTTGTATCCCCCTCCAACTCTATTTTGATTTAATCCCTGTTCACCCCTTCAATTTTTGATCACGCGGCATTGCCCTTGGAGAAGGGCACTACTTGTCACTGGCCACTCGGATGTTTCCTTTCTTCCTGGTGGTGGAATATAAATAAAGATTTACACACTTGTTGTTTTTCATTGTGTCTGACACCTGCACACACACGACATGGGTGCTGGGGATAAAAGAAGCACTACCGCTGTTAGGCGGAAGTGTGGGGGGGATAAAAAGGGAGAGAAAAAAATTAAAAAGGAATACCAGCTTACAAACTGGCTAAATAATTCAGCCTGTTTAGGAATCAGGTTTCCCCTAAAAAAAAACAGAAACCAACAACAGCAGTGACACACTGACTGTGGCACAGCCAGCATAGAGTCAGTCTCTTTAACTGAGGAGATTCTAAATCGCCTGGTAATTTTTTTAATGGGTTACCCACACCAGGCAGTGTAGAGTAGACAGACACTGATCCATCACCTGTTTATTTTTTTGCTTATATCTTCCCCAGCAGCCATGTTGTGTGTGTGTAGGTGTGTGAGACACAGTGAAAGACAACAGCTGTACAAATCTTTATTCAATTCCCACCACCAGGAAGAAAGGAAACACTAGGGTGGCCAGTGACAAGCAGTGCTCTTCTCATCAAAGGGCAATGCTGCGTGATCAAGGGGAGGGCAGGGATTAAATCAAAATAGAGTTAGAGGGGGAATAAAGTACTCCACTCCCTTTGGTGCCCACCTGTCCCTGAACAACTCCAGGATGTTGGTGGACACCATGTGCTCCTTCTCCAGAGACACATGGGCTTTGACATAACCATGGAAGAGGGGCAGGCAATTGACCCAATGACCCCCTCCACTGGCTAGACCTGTTATGACCAGTTTGATCAGGTCCAGGAGCAGACCCATGAAGAGGTCCTCTGACCTAGCCTTTCCCCCTCAGCACTGCGTGATCTCCTGGTTATACTTTTTTTTTCTTTTTTTTTCCTGGTTATATTTTATTTTCTCTTTTTTTTTATTTAACCCTAACGACCCCCTCCACGGCCCACTGCCTGGACCTGTTAATGGCCAGTTTGGCCAGGCCCAGGAGCAGACCCACGGGGAGGTCTTCAGACCTGCCCTCCTTCCTCCGTACCGGGTGCCCAAAGATCAGGAGCGTGGGACTGAAGTGCAGCCAAAAACAGAGGAGAAGGTTTTTCAGAAAATCAAAAAGGGAGTGCAAACGCCCACACCCAATATACACGTGGTCCACGGACTCCACAGCGCCAGAGAACAAGCAGTTGGGCTGGGAGTCCGTGAACCACCACAACCTGCGGTTGCAGGGGACGGCTGCGTGCAGCACCCTCCACCCCAGATCCCCGGGAGAAAGGGGGGGGGACTCCCACGTAGAGAGCCCTTCACTGGGGATCCCCACCGCCCGGTGGCAAATGGGCACAACTACACCAACATAATCACATCCTGGTTATACTCTCCTGCACCCTCTTCTGTCACACAGAAGTTTTAACAGTTTGAAAGCACTTACAAATGGATTTAAGAACAGCTTCTATCCTGCTGTTATCAGATTTATGAAGGAACCTATCAAATATTAATTCTGATCTCTCTCTCTCTCTCTCTCTCTCACTCTCTCACTCTCTATCTTCCCTGTGATGGTAACAGTATATTCTGTGCTCTGTTCTGCTACCCTGACACACTTTGTATGGTACTGTATGGCATGATCTACCTGTATAACACATAAAGCAACTCTTTTCACTGTATTTCGGTTTATGTGACAACAATAAATCAATCAATCAACTGCTTGGATACTGAAGCTGTTTGTACCTGCATGCAGCTAGACTTAAACTCATTCTGGTTTGGGCTGAGGAGCGGCAAGTAACATCTGCACCACATGAGTGCCACGCAATGACCAAGAAGAGAGTATCTATCCAAATCCATATGACTTGTTTTACCAATTTTGAATGCCTCACAATCAATACTTTGGGAAAGGTTACCATTGAATAGCAGCTTAATTGGACCAACCACAGAATCACTGTGGCTACAAGAGCAGATCAGAAATTTAGCATTTTATTGCAAGTGATGGCTTTCCTGACTTCCCAAAGCCTTTCCACCATTGATGATGAAAGCACGATAATATGTTTCTAAGTCAAGATAGTATCTGACCCAAAGGGAGACTTGAAGAGGAGGTGGGCCCATGTTTCTACTGTCCTTCACAGCAGAACAGATTGTGGTTTTTGGAAAATGCTGTTGGAGGAACCAAGGTGAGTTCCTGCAGTGTACTATGTGAACCATCCACAAAGCAGAAGTCACTTATCTGGATCAATGCAATGATAACAACACTCAAGAAACTAGACATTATTCAAGAAAGAGAATGCACTTGATCAGTACTCCATGCACCACCTTAGACTTTCACTCCCAGTATCACTGACACACAGTAGCTTCAGTGTGTATCAAATACAAGATAACTACAGTGTCATGAAGATGGATTAGAAACCCAAAGAACTTATGGAAATATTCAACTTTTAATTCCGCCACTTGCATTTTCAATGTAGGGCAAAAGGTGACTGCAGAACTAAGTTCAGAAACTGTCTGGCAGAATCCCATGTGGACCCTTGTAATGTCACACCCACATAGAGTCAGAGGCACAGAAAGACTAAAAAGGAAGAGATAATGAGAGGCTGACCACTCACCCTCCTCTCAGCAGGAAGTCATCTCCTGCAAATATATTTCTGTTCAGCCTTCCAAGGGATACACAAAAAAAGCTTAAAAACCAGTTGTAACGCTGGTCCTTGTCCATATGATAACAGCCTGATGTAGTGGTGTATGGACAAGTGTGCTGTGAAGGTCACAACATGAGAATCCCTGGAGTGCACGAAACAAAGAAAACTACCCTCTCACTTGGGGTACTGCCAGCCAGCCACTGTTGAAAAGAACCAGGGCAAAAGAATTTTAGTCACCCTGCAAATAAGTCAAAACGCTTAAAAATTGACTGCATCAACTACTAATGTCAACACTACCTGTACCATACAATGTATCAACTGCAGTTTCCTATTATTTACTCTTCACAAATGACTCAGAGACAGATCTGCATATCATTTTTGTTTAAATTTGATCTCTGTTGGACTCACTTCTCGTCCATAATATGTGTGTGCGTCTGTTGTATTATTATTTTTTCTCGTGTTTTGTAACTAATCAACTCATTATCTTGTAAATGGAAGAAATCCTGATTAAATTGTCTCCTTTTAAAACATAACTTCATTTGGGCCTGGGAAAAATGTGTCAATGGAGAAAGGATCTTCTGTTTAATCAACCTGATTGCAACCAATGGAGGGAGTACATGAATAATGAAGAGGAGCCAAGGCCATCACTCCTCAATTGGAGCTAAACGATTTGTGGTATCCCATCGGGGATCATTATGAAGTGGGAGACTCACCCAGGAGCTGGTCATAAAAATGACGAATCACCAAGTCTCTTTCACCAGCACCTCCCAAACCTGTAATCCCACAACCATGAAGAATAAAAACAGCAGATGCATGAGAACACCATCACTTACAAGTTCCCCTCCAAGCCATAAGTCTTCCTGACTTGGAAATATATTGCTGTGGGTTGGTGGGTCAAAATTCTGAAACCCCTTATGTAACAGAGCCAAGGGAGCACTTTCAATCTACAGATTGCAATGGTTCAAGAAGTTGTTTCATCACTACCTTCTTAAAGGCAATTCGGGATGGGCTACAGTCATTGACCTTGTCAACGATGCCTCTATCCCATGACTGGACAAAAACAAAGCAAGGATTAAATTCATGGCAACACTTCAGTTATCACAATGTTGGTAAACTTGAAAGGATGCAGAAAAGCTTTACAAAGAATGCCAGGTATGGAGGGTTTGACCTATAGGGAGAGGCAGAGTAGATTAGGGCCTCTTTCCCTGGAGCATCAAAGGCTGAGGGGTGACTTTATAGAGGTTTATAATATCATGAGGGGCATGGATAGGATGAATAGCCGAGTTTTTTTTCGAAGGTAGGGGAGTCCAAAAGTAGTGGGCATAGGTTTAAGGTGAGAAAGGAAAGAGATAAAAGGGATGTAAGGGGCAACGTTTTCAAGCAGAGAGTAGTGTATGTATGGAATGAGCTGCCAGAGGAAGTGATGGAGGCTGGTACAATCATAACATTCAGAAGGCATCTGGATAGATACATAAATAGGAAGGTTTCGAGGGGTATGGACCACATGCTGGCAAATGGGACTAGATTAATTTAGGATATCTGGTCGGCATGTATGAGTTGAACTGAAGGGTCTGTTTCTGTGCTGTATAACACTGTGTGAAAGTGTTGGATGAACCAGAGGGACCTTTCCTGCATATGTGTTTTGGGGCAATCCTGACATGAGTAAACAAATTAATTACTGCGTTTCTATCAGGAGCAGAAAACATAGTGAAATCTTTTTTCTAATCCCCGGTCTCAAGTTTTGGGGACTCAACCCATGTTTTACTCCCCTTTGGCCCCAGTGCAGATCAGCACTTGGGTCTGATGTACTGTAGAATTGAGGATCACACTCGGCACTTGGAGATAGTCAGGGCTGCAGATGCTGAAAAGTCAGAGTTGATAAAGTGTGGTGCTGGAAAAAGCACAGCAGGTCAAGCAGCATCAGAGGAGCATGAAAGTCAATGTTTCAGGTAGGACCCTTCATCAGGACTCAGGACCTGATGAAGGATCCTGCCCGTAATGTTGACTCTCCTGCTCCTCCGATGCTGCTTGACCTGCTGAGCATTTTCCAGCACCACATTTTATCAAACCACACTCAGTACTATATACTCAATAATGGCAGATGTATGGGGTGCGGATGGCATGGTGGTCACTTAGTCTGTATGGTTGGTTTGCTATGCAGAGTGATGCCAACAGCAAGGGTTCAATTTGCATACAGGCAGAGGTTACCATGAAGGACTCCCTATCTCGACATCTCCCTTCACCTGAGGTGTGGTGACTCTGTGGCTAAACCACCACCAAGGGTCTCTCTGTTTCTATAATGAAAGATCAGACTATGGCCTGGTCAGACTTTGGCTATTTTCTTGCTTTCAGTCAGTGAGACTAAGAGATGCTTTTAAAGTACCTTGTTACAAAAGTAATTACTCACAGTGTCAGTTGATGAAATGAGTGTCTGAGGCCTCTGTTTTTCCCCCATATTAACCTTAAGGAATTAGGTATTTTTTCTCTCTCATTCTAATCTAGTGGAGTTAAGCTCACTCTAAATGCATCTTCCTCTATCCCCTTATCTGCTGGAATGGAATTCTTTATTGCTGTGGGTTACTCTGGGATGATTTTGTTGATGACAAGCTAATGGTCAGCAGCTGGACACTGAGCAGTGTCCAGTTGTCGGCAGTGGCCAATTAAAGGTTATTGTCCAATATTAAAAAGCTGCTCCAAAACTGCTGCCCACACAGTCCAGCAGTTCCATAATGTCTGTAGTACCACCATTTCCAGTGTCCACTGCTGAGGCTACAACACCAAGGAGATGCCTCAATAGTTAAATTATCTCAAAGTCAGGCCAGTGTAGCTGGGGATGTCAGGACCTGGCAAAAAGTATTCTGCAGTGGGAAGGGTCACCATATATTGCTGGGAGTGCTGTTGACATGAGGAGCCTCTGTCACTAGCTGAATTCTCCATGGGTCAAAGAGTCTGCATCAAAGACGAATCATCCAGAACCCACAGGGGAGTTTGCCCCAGGGTTTATCACAAATGGTGGTGACTCCCCTGACATGAAATTCCCCCAGTGGCTGAAAGTTGTCCTTAACTGGCAACTTAAGTGTTTCAGTTGCCCAGTTGATGAATATCTGGGCTGCCAAGATTTTAGCAGCTGGGTCAATAGAGTAAGGTTGGCAGGGAGACTTCGGGTTCCTTTGCTGATGCCTCTCCAGGACTCCCTTGCTATTTTGCCAGCACCCCACCCCTCCCCTCCCCTCTCCAAGCCCACTTCCAAGAGGCCAGAGACAGATAGCCCTCTTAATGAAGGTTACAAAACTATGACATGAGCCAATCTGGAGTCTACCATCTCCATAAAAGACACTCACTCCTCCCTGGCTTTACTGCTTCGGCCTTTGGCAATATTACAAGCCCGTTTATTTCCCTATTTTCTACTTTGTCCCTCTTTCTCTCTCCATCTCATTTCTTTTGTCCTTCTCTGTCCTTCATATCTCCGCTCCCCTTTTCTCTTTTCATTTCTTCTATCATTTCATTCCTTCTTTGTTCTTTTTCATTCCCCTTGTTCTTGTCTCTGATAAAGCCTGACCCCCCCCCCTCTCTTTATGTTTCATTGAATTCCAACTGCTGGCAGAACTCTGGTCATTTTCTTTCTTTTTAAATTCATTTTATCATTCGTTTCTCCCTTCCCCATTTCCGTAATTCTCAGTGTCCTTTCTGCCTCCCTAGGGGGTTTTTTTTGTATTCTGGCTCCTTTTTCTCTTCGCCCTCCTCTCAGCGCTGCATTAATTTGTTACTATTTAAAATCCCTGTTTCTAGGGGAGGCTAATGATGCTCTGACGTCAGTAGAGGTCAGACAGCCACCGGAGGGAGGTATCCTTTCCATCAGCGTCTCAGCTCCTTGTCGCTAAGTCCTCAGCACTCAAACAAGCTTTAGAACTCGTACTCAGTTCGATTTCATTTACGTTTTTTTTTCGCTGTTTCTTTTTGTTTGCATTGTAATCAAATCCTCCACTTCCACGATGCTCTGGGATTAAAAACCCTCCCTCTTTCTAAACCCCATTCCAGCAAGGTGCCCTGACCTCGCCTTTTGTGCCATTTCTGTGCACTCACGGCTGCAGATTGGTAAATGCTTATTGTCTTTGCTGCTTGCATCTCGTGCTGTTACAATTATTGTGCAGTTCAGTTTCACTTGTTGTCGATCAGCTCACGCCATTTCACCCCACTTTCTGCCCATGGCACAGCTTCGGGATCTGGCGTTATGACTTCTAATTTTTGCCCCAGTTGGGCTTATTTTTGGTTGCAAACGTAGCGAGTCTTTTGTGCTGAGGTTAGCAGTGCAGCGAGTGTATTGTGTCCTGACGAGGCGGGATCTCGACTTAACTAAGCTTTGTGTCGATCAGAGACAATCTCATTCACGCTGTCTTGGGGTTTCGGGAGCGGGGAGGGAGGGGGGAGCATTGATTGAAAACTTGCTGCTGTTGTTGGTGGGAATATTTCGAGAGATTAAAATATTTGTTTTTGGCGTGCATGATGTATTACTCTATAAATATATGAGTCTAACCTCAAATCCTTATATTGAGAACTGACGATCCCCGGGAGCATTATGTTTTTCAAGGAATGATAACAGACAATAGTGAATGACATGTTCTTGAAATGAATATTAGAAAAGACACTTTGTTCTCTGTAATTGGCATAATTCTGCAATGTGCAAATACAGGCGTATTAAAAATACTATCTTTCTGATTTGGAATGGAGACCAAATTTATTTCCATTTGTTGTGGGGACGGGGGGAGGGTGGAATTTTGAAAGTTTCATTCTGGGAGGGGACAAAAGAATACAAACGCTTTGATTCATCGAATAGAAAATGTGCAGCAGTACAAAGCACAGGGATCGCATTAGTGGTGGATCCCAACCCAATCTATGCGATCCCTTGTCTGCAACCAACCAAAAAGACAATGAGAGTCTTTGACTCTTCCCATCCCTCCTCCAACAAAAAAAAAGTCCGGGGGCGATTAGCCGTATTCGTTTTGAATATTGATCACTTTCACTCAAAAAATTAATCAGTTTTTTTTCGAAACTCGACAAATCTGGGGTTACGTTCGAAAAACAAGTCACGAAAAATCCACAAAAAGCACCCAGAGTTACCGTCTGTAGAAGATTGCTTTGTGTAGTTATCGGAGGAGGAAGCTCAATAAAAGGCAGAGACTGCAAACCGCTTGAGACGGGGTTCCCCTCCACTGTGATCCTTATGGAATATATCTGTATCCAGGAATATGAAACTTTCCATTGTCCTACAACAGAACCCACTGTATATATGTGCACATATCGAAACACATGCATGTTTAAATATATTGAGTCTTTGTGCTGTGAGAGAGATAGGGAGTCACAGAGCCTCACACAGAAATACACACACAAGAGGGACACCCGGAGCGAGGGAGAGAGCGAGAGAGAAATATGCACACCCAAACTCACAAAGAAAAATCCACGGGAGAGCGGAGAGGGAAAGGCACTGAGAAAGACGAACACACAAAAGGGTCCGCTACCAAACGCCACGGTAGGAGGATTTCAGCACCTAAGTCAGTGGACAGCTCCATCACCGGGGGATTTTGCTTTTTTTTCAGACTCTGTTGGCTTTGAAGAGTAAATTCACAAATCAGGCGAATAAACCTCAATGATTGGATATCAGATAAAACAATTTTGAAAGCAGTAACGGGATGGGGAGAGGGTTTCCTGAAAATAAAGAGGGTGGATGGGGCGAAACTGTCAGAAAGCCAATTTTAGATCGCTCATTATACCACCGAGTGTGTCTATTGTAAATTTTAACTAAAATAATAGTCATTTTTGTTTTTGCTAGCCAGACTTTAAAAACAGCATTCTTTGTTATACGTAAGAATGGCCTGGTTTCATTTGTCGATTGTACATGGAACTGTTACAAGGTTGAATGGGACGGAGGATTAATCTCGGCTATTTTTGAATGACCCTCATTCTCCATGAATGAGATTCTGTTCCCAGTGATAAAAAAAAGTCTCTTTCTCTCAATGAAGCCCTTAGCAGGGGGAGGGTGTTCAGTGGCGACCCCTTGCGTTGCAACTGCTCTGTAACAGGAATTTCTCAATGGATCCGCACGATGTCAACGTTTAGAGCGGGATCAATGTGATCGGTGCTTCCAGACATATAAGTAATCCCCTTCAAATCATTTTGCTTTTCTACAGGCGCTCTAAACTCTTCAAGTGACAAGAGTGCGGGTGGATTATCTCTTTTTTTAAAAATAGAGATGATTAAGAACTTAATGAACGCCTCGTATCGTTTCATTCCAACCACCATTAAGACAAAGGGGGGAATATGAGCAAGTGAACATACAGGTGAAACAACCCTGGAAATTGTTGGTTAAATATATAATGTTTGTTCTCGTTGCCGCTCGGTAATGATTTTGGAAACTCCCTTCCAAAAAGCTCTGTCCTTACACCCTATAAAGTACAAAAGTTCAGGAAGGCAGCTCACTGTCACCTTCTCAAGGATAGTAAGGGATGGGCAATGATTGCTGGCTCAACCATCGACGCGCTCATCCATGAATGTATAAAGCGAAAAGTAGCCAAACGTTACGCCATTGCACTTCTATTCTGACAGAGAGTTTATACGCACAGGGTAATGCTTTCAGAATAATTGTCTTACGTTGACTTTTTGTTTCATCTTATCCTCTTCACGATCGACAGAAGTGTGTTTAATGTGCACCAATAGTAGCTTGTATTATTTCTATGGATTACAGCAAATCATTTGGAAAATAACATCCCTGTTTAAAGTCTCAGATTCTCGCAATGCACTGTATTGAGAAATAAAATAAAATGCTGATTTACAGAGCACCCGAGGGGTTTGGGTGGCACAGGTGCAGAATATGGGGTTAAGGCCACTATGAGAATGGTCATAGCCATACTGGGGTTGGGGGGGGGGGGGGGTGGAGGGGGAGAATGGCCACCTTCTTCTCCTATTTCTATGTCCTCACGTGGAAAGCCTCAGTTTCTCTCGCCCCCGCAAAAGAAAATCCACGTGAATGGCAGAATTGTTTTGCTCATGCCACCTTTTAAAGAAAAGGGACTTGTGATAAAACAGGCAATATATCTACATCTTGTGTTATTTGTACATATGCAAGGATATATATGAAGAGGTGGTACATATGTGGTGAGGTGGTGAATATATTTGTGTTGTAGGAAAATCAGACGATGTTACACCTAGACAAAGAAGCTGAAAGGAATGTCATGGCATCCCTTCACAAGGGAATAACATTGGGCTCACTGCCTGATCAAATAATCTTTAATGTCTCCTGAAATAGGAGCTACAGTTTCAAAGTGAAAAGTCGTGACATTCTCGACATTTCTATCCTGTTGTTCAGGTCTGTTGCAGTCTATCTATTCTGTCCTCCCAGTAGACGATTGGCAATGCTCCTTATACAGTCTCAACCTCAAGCTATAACATGTACAATTCATTAATACTGTTACTCCCACTGCGAAACCTGCAAGACCAGGATTATTACCCGTGTTCCATTATCATTCTTATTACTGATAGAGTCAGCATTCTCATTGTTAGCATTAACACAGACCATGATTACTGGTTAACATTATCTATTGCTGGTACTATCATGCACCGATTACGATTCTAATTACTGTACGATTGAAATTGTTGCTGCGAATGTTTAGCCCTTAGCCCTTACTGATACCTACATTCGCAATGTTATTACAGGTTGTCCCAATTCCTCCATTAACGTAGTATCAGCATTATTGATATCCTTATTGGTTGGTGATGTTGTTCCTGGCATTCGCATTGAACATTTTAAAATCACTGTTTGCTTTTAATACTATTCTTGTCAGAATTCGTCATTTATTGTTGAGGACTATCAGTCAACTTTAAGACAATGTGGAACATCAGCGCCAGTATTGAGGGAGCGCTGTACTGAAGGAGTGCTGTACTGAGGGAGCGATAGACTGAGAGAGTTCTGTACTGAGGGAGTGCTGTACTGAGGGAGCGCTGTACTGAGGGAGTGCTGTACTGAGGGAGTGCTGCAATGAGGATTGCTGTACTGAGGGAGTGCTGCAATGAGGAGTGCTGTACTGAGGGAGTGCTGCAATGAGGAGTGCTGTACTGAGGGAGTGAATGTTGCAGTGAGGGAGTGCTGTACTGAGTGAGTTCTGTACTGAGGGAGTTATGTACTGAGGGAGCGATAGACTGAGAGTTCTGTACTGAGGGAGTGCTATACAGAGGGAGTGAATGTTGCAGTGAGGGAATGCTGTACTGAGGGAATGCTGTACTGAGGGAATGCTGTAATGAGAGAGTGCTGTACTGAGGGAGTGTTGTAGTGAGGGAGCGCTGTATGGAGGGAGTGTTGTAATGATGGAGTGCTGTACTGAGGGTGTGCTGTAATGAGGGAGTGCTGTACTGAAGGCGTGCTGTAATGAGGAAGTGCCTGTAGTGAGGGAGTGCCAATACTGAGGGAGTGCTGTACTGTGGTAGTGCTGTACCAATGGAGTGTTGAAATGAGGGAGTGCTGTACTGATGATGTGCTGTAATGAGGGAGTGCTGTATTGTGGGAGTGTTGTACTGATGATGTGCTGTAATGAGGGAGTGCTGTACTGTGGGAGTGCTGTACCAAGTGTGCGCTGTAATGAGGGAGTTCTGCACTGAAGGAATGCTATACTGAGGGAGTGCTGTAATGAGGGAGTGCCAGTACTGAAGGAGTGCTGTAGTGAGGGAGTACTGATGTGAGGGAGTGCTGTACTGAGGGAGTGCTGTAATGAGGAAGTGCCTGTAGTGAGAGAGTTCTGTAGTGAGGGAGTGCCAATACTGAGAGAGTGCTGGACTGAGGGAGTGCTGTAATGAGGGAGTGCTGTACTTAGAGTGTGCTGTAATGAGGGAGTGCTGTACTGAGGGAGTGCTGTAATGAGGAAGTGCCTGTAGTGAGGGAGTGCCAATACTGAGGGAGTGCTGTACTGTGGTAGTGCTGTACCAATGGAGTGTTGAAATGAGGGAATGCTGTACTGTGGGAGTGCTATACTGAGGGTGTGCTGTAATGAGGAAGTTCTGCACAGAAGGAATGCTATACTGAGGGAGTGCTGTAGTGAGGGAGTGCTGGTGTGAGGGAGTGCTGTACTGAGGGCATGCTGTAATGATGAAGTGCCTGTAGTGAGGGAGGTCCAATACTGAGGGAGTGCTGGACTGAGGAAGTGCTGTAATGAGGGAGTGCCAGTACTGAAGGAGTGCTGTAGTGAGGAAGTACTGGTGTGAGTGCTGGACTGAGGGAGTGCTGTAATGAGGAAGTGCCTGTCGTGAGGGAGTGCCAATACTGAGGGAGTGCTGGACTGAGGAAGTGCTGTAATGAGGGAGTGCCAGTACTGAAGGAGTGCTGTAGTGAGGAAGTACTGGTGTGAGTGCTGGACTGAGGAAGTGCTGTAATGAGGAAGTGCCTGTCGTGAGGGAGTGCCAATATTGAGGGAGTGCTGGACTTTGGGAGTTCTATATGTGTGGGGAGCATGGTAAACCATTAGGGAGAGGAATTAAAGACTCAACCCCTGGTGTTCTGACCAGCATTTATCCCTCAATCAATGTCCCCCAAAATAAAACAGACAATCTGGTTATGGTCAGATTGCTGTTGGTGAAGGTTTACCTGGAACCAGTTGGCTGCATTTCTATCGCTACAATACAAGGACTACACTTTGAAAAAAGGACTCATATGGTTGTAAAGTTCTGAGACCAGAAAAGGTTCTATATAAATGCAAGTTTGTTTTGTCTTCTTAAAGAAGCAAAAGTAATTAATCATAGGCATTTTATGATCAAAACTGCCAGGCTTTAAATTGTCATATGAACTTCAGTTATATTGTATCTGTAACAATCCTGAACCTCTGCTGATCTGACTGCACCATTGGGTGGGTCCTATGGCATTGTCTTTCTCAATGTCAATCAACCTTTGCACTGCAGAACTGACATATCTAATTAATATTACCACCAATGCTCATCTGGAATCAATCTGGAATTATTGGCTTTTATCCACTTTGCTCTATCAAGATATCACTTAAGTAAGGTTACACCAAAACCTTAAAAAGCCAGTGACTTTTAGATCTCTCCCTTGCTTTGCATTGGCCAGTCATTGGTGCAACTTAGCGTCATTTCATTTTAATGAGAAGGGTCTCATTTAGCACATCCTTAGTATGGAGTCACACCCATGCTGCAAACAGGTTAACCAGGTCAATGCTTGAGGATTAGCAAAAACTGGCTCCAGTAACCTCTCTAACAGTGGAGTTCTAGTGGTGTACGAAGAGTCCCTGCCCTCAAGACTAAATATTTAGGATTCCAATGCCATCTCAGGATACCATGGCTCCATTGGTGTGTCGTAAAATGTCCAAACATTTTTTTTTTAAAAAGTAACTGAATTTGAATAGAAAGTGACAATTCAGTTGAGGGGTCTGCGGTAATTTTTGTTTTATTCATCCATGGGATGAGGACATCGCTGGCTGGCATTTATTGCCTATCCCAGAGAGCGGTTAAAAATCTGGGTCTGAAGTCACATATAGGCCAGACCAGGTAAGGATGGTAGTTTCCATCCCTAAAGACATGAGTGAACCAGATGGATTTTTCCAACAATCATTTTGCAGTCATCATTAGACTCATAATTCTAGATTTGTTTTTTGAATTCACATTCCACCATCTGCTGTGGCAGGATTCAAACTTGAGTTTAGGTTCCTCCAGAACATTATCTGGGTCTCTGGATTAACAACCCAGTGATAATGCCATTAGACCATGACCTGCCCTTTCTCCCTTTCTGTCACCCCTCTGGTCTGGGTTCAAGTCGTGCCTGCCTGAGTGTATGTTATTACATGTTGGAACAGAGTGTTTTTTACACTGGAGCAAACACACAATGGAAGCTTTAATATTATCTTTGGATGAGCTGTATAGAAGTAAAATTGCAATTGTAGGATCATGGAACTTAGGAATAGAAGTTTTTTAAAATGTATAAATGGAATGTGGATATTCCTCATTGGACCAGCATTTATTGCCCATCCCTCATTGTTCTTGAGAAGGTAGTGGTGAGCTGTCTTTTGAACGGCCACAGTACATTAGGTTAAGGTGGATCCATAATGCTTGTTAGGGATGTAGTTCCAGGAATTTGATGCAGTATCAATGAAGGAACAATGATATAATTTCAAGTCTAGATGGTGAGTAGCTTGGAGGACAATTTGCAGATGTTGATGTTCTGATGTATTTGGTGCACTTGTCCTCCTGGATAATGTTGGTGAGATGCTAACTGCAGAGCAGCACGGGTGGCTCAGTGGTCAGTACTGTTGCCTCATAACACCAGAGACCAAAGTTCAATTCCACCTTCGGTGACTTTCTGTGTGGAGTTTGCACATTCTCCCTGTGTCTGTGTGAGTTTGCTCTGATTTTCTCCCACAGTCTAAAGAAGGGTAGGTTAGGTGGACTGGCCATGCTGTTTGTGCAGGCTAGGTGGATTAGCTATGGAGATTGCAAGGTTACAGGGATGGGATGCTCTTCAGGGGGTTGGTGTGGACTCAAAAGAGACAATTGACTGCTTCCTCACTATAGGGATCCTATGATCTTGCAGTGTGTCAACATTTTGCAATATGACATGTACACTGTATATATAACTGCTATGGAGCAGGCCATTCAGCCTTTTGAACTTGTTCCACTGTTCAATATGATCATGGCTGATTTGGTTGTGGTCTCAGTTCCATTTACCTTATCAGTGTCCTGTAACCCTTGACTCCACTGTCTATCGAAAATCTAACTCAGCCTTCAATAACTGTAAATACCCATCCTTCAGTATCACCTAGGAAAGGGAATTCCATGGATTAATAACCCTCCATAAGAAAGCAATCCTTCAACAGATTAGTCTTTTTTTTGTTGTACCACTGTGGAATATAGTTCACTAAATGGGCTGGAAGCCAGCTTTAGTTGAAGGGATGTTATTTGGCACCACAAATGCTTGCTAGTTGCAATTGATTCATTGAGAAATTACCTTTCAGTGGCACAAAGCAAATTTGGAAAAGAAAAACAGGAAAAACTGTAATCCAGAAAAAAATTAAACTACACACTTTACAGAAAAGGAGAATCTGTCGCTAGATGAGATGTTAGTCATTTTGAATTTGTCACTGTTTCCTTTCATTGCACCAAAGACTTAACTTTCTCTCTCTTCTCATTCAACATTCCCAATAACTTGTTTTGGTCTCAGCTCCTTTAACTTCTTGGTATTACAGTACTGGAGATAATTTGACATGAAAGAAGATTTCTTCCTGTTTTTAGTCAGTTGTATACAGGAATAGATCTGGAGAAATAAGGATCTTGCTTTTATAAAGCACCTTGTATGCCCTCAGAACAGCTCAATACCAATAAGGACATAGAAGGGTAGTGACGATTCTAATATAGGGATTAGGGAAGTCAATTATCTCCCTAAAACAACAATTAGATAATAACCAGAAATTATGTTTTAGTAATGTTGGTTGAAGGTAAACATTGACCAGGACACTCACTCCCTTGAAGTGGGACTGTGTGATCTTTAACCTCCATCTGAGAGATCAAGCATTATCTCAAAGATGGCACCATTAGCCCCCATCAGCACACCCATCCTGCCCAACAGTGCAGTAATGAAATAACAGCCTAGATTCTGAGTTAAAGTTCTGAAGTGTGAGTTCAACAATATTTTGGCTTAAAGGTCGGAGTGCCGTGTGAAAGATGAAACCAGGCAAATAAGGACTGGGATCCAGAAAGACATTCTTCAAACTAAAACCACAACCTGGTGAATTTTTCAGGAGGTGATTAGATGTGCTATGATGATAGAGAGACTAGATTTTTACAGATGGACAATCTAGACAGACCGAATGGCCACCCCATTTGTTCTTGAAGTTTTGTTGTGTGTCGATATTTCCTTTTCTGGTTGGGCCAGACCAGCAGTCATATGATTGGCTCTTAACAACCTTGAAATCCCCTAAGAAGCTATTCAGTTCAGGAGCATATGGGAATAGACAGCAAATGCTGACCCAAATGACACCTATACCCCATGAACAAAATGAGGACAAAGATATGCTTTGTTAGAATGGGGAGGGGTTTGCAAGTACTGCATTAGATATCTATGGCACTCTGCCCTCAAGTTTATGGTTTAATCTTTGTGATTTCTCCATTTTTCTTCCTTCTTCATTTCACTCTAGTTTTCTTATGATGTATAGTCACTATTGAGTAAGAAATATATGAGTTCAAGTCCTACTTTGAATATTTATACAATATTTAGGGTGACATATCTGATTAAATGCAAGGCAATGGCCATGTGTACCTCCTTTTAACAAAAAGAAAGCTACTACACATAGGAAAGGCGAGTGCACTATCCAAGGATGCCAGGTTCTTGCAGTGTCCTGGTCTTCTTCCACCCAATTAGACTCTCTGTTTGTTCACTTCTTACTTCTGACATGTTACTGTGGGGAATTATCTACATTGCATTTGCTTATATTGCAGCCTTAATGCATAATTGCGTAGTATAGCGGGACATTTTGAATATTTTTCTCCACCGTTCTCTCACTAATCTTACACTCATCCTTTGCTCTTTAATTTTGCATCATCTTTTACATGTATTTGTTGTGCACATTTTATCTGTTCTCCATTCCCCCCTCCTCTACTGACTTGCTCCTCCTTTGCTTTCTCCCCCTTTGCTTTTGGTAACATTTGTGATGAAGTAATTTATTTTTATTACCCAATGCAAGCACTAATTTCTTGACTCACTACAGCCGCTTATACCTGGCATTAAAATCTTTGGATACAGTTCCACATGAAAGCCAGTTAATTAGAGACAATGCTGTTGGGGATTCGGGGAAAACTCTGGGAATGCATAAGAAAGTGGCTGAAGGAAAGCAATTGTTCCCTGTTTCAGAAATGATTTCCGAATTGAGCATGTTATGAGATTATTGAGTGGTGGGACCACTGCTATTTCTAAATTAGTTCGCAGATACAGATTCTGAAGAGGTGGCATCACACTAGGAGGGATAGTGGAACTGCAAGAGGCACCCCTGAAATTGTAGAAAGAGCTAGGCAATATGTCTAGAGAGGCAGTGCAAAAGTAGATGAGACTTGAAGCAGTGAAATATAACAAAGACATGAAAAACAAGTGACGTGATGCTTCCATGTGTGATTGGAATGATTAAGAACAAAGTTCTGAAATGGATGGTGATTGTGTGAAGCTTGCACATTCTCCATGTGTCTGCGTGGGTTTCCTCCGGGTGCTCCAGTTTCTTCCCACAGTCCAAAGTTGTGCAGGTTAGGTGGATTGACCATGCTAAATTACCCCATAGTGTCCAGGGATACTCAGCCTAGGTGGATTGACTATGGTAAATGTGGTGTTATGGGAAAAGGTTAGAGGGATGGATCTGTGTGGGATGCTCTTCAAAGTTTTGGTGCAGACTGGATGGGCCAAATGGCCTCTTTCTGCACTGTGGGGATTCTTTCATTCTATGGATTTAGAAGTAAGATTTCCATATTTATAACCCGAATCTTGATCCAAACTGAGTGTGGCATAGCAAAGCAACCAAGATGGAAAATGTAATAATACAGTGGAGTAAGTTTATTTAAGCTTATTTTCCAACAGTTGCACCCATATGCTACAAATGCAAACACATGTCCTCGAGAAAGTGGGTGAGATTCACTGTGATGAAGTGGATCAGAGACCACTTATAAATGATACAACACCATTGTTCAGTGATGTCAGCCTTTTGTGCTTATTGCTGACATGACTTTGCCTGTATGGCATAAGCTTTGTAAAGATAAAATTGGTACAAGCTGATGAACTAGAATACTCTGGAAGAGCATCTTTATATTCAGTGATGCCTTTGTGTTCTTTTATAGGTGTCCTGCCTGCACTCGAAAAGGAATACACTAACTGGCATCCCGAACTTAATGTAGGATTAAATATGACACAGAAATAGGTCATTCTGACAACAAGTCCATATTAGTAATCATGCCCCATTCAGTATCTTCCTGTCTTTCCTCATCTGAACCAATCATAGAGTCATAGAGATATACAGCATGGAAACAGACCCTTCAGTCCAACTCGTCCATGCTGACCAGATATCCCAACCCAATCTAGTCCCATTTGCCAGTACCCAGCCCATATCCCTCCAAACTCTTCCTATTCATATGGGGTAAAAACAATGACTGCAGATGCTGGAAACCAGATTCTGGATTAGTGGTGCTGGAAGAGCACAGCACCAAGGAGCTTCGAAATCGACGTTTCGGGCAAATGCCCGTCATCAGGAATAAAGGCAGTGAGCCTGGAGCGTGGAGAGATAAGCTAGAGGAGGGTGGGGGTGGGGAGAAAGTAGCATAGGAAATGACCTGGGAGTTGCAGTGGGAGAGGGACTCCCTGAGATTCTTGTAGAGAGAGGAGGAAAAC
>NC_057748.1:7745263-7803765 GCF_004010195.1 Chiloscyllium plagiosum | reverse complement strand
CAGGAGGCTCCCAAGCACTGATGATGTCGCCTAGCCAGCGGACGAAACGTTTGCAACAAAAACTTCCAGCTCAGTGAACAGAACCACAACAACGAGCACCCGAGCTACAAATCTTTGCACAAACTTTGAATTTATCCTTGTCAATGCCCTTCAATGATTTTATAAGTCTCTGTAAGGTCATCCCTCAGCCTCTAGTGCTCCAAGGAAAACAGCCCCAGCCTATTCAATCTCTCCCTCAATCCTCCAACCCTGACAACATGCTTGTAAATCAATTCTGAAACTTTTCAAGTTTCACAATATCCTTCCACTAGGAAGGTGACCAGAATTGAATGCAATATTCCAAAAGTGGAATATCCAACGTCCTGTACAACCTCAACATGACCTCCCAACTCCTATATTCAATCCTCTGACCAATATAGGAAAACATACTAAACGCCTTCTTCACTATCCTAACCAACTGCAACTTTACTTTCAAGGAGCTATGAACCTGCACTCCATGGTCTCTTTGTTCAGCAACACTCCCTAGGACCTTACCATTATGTGTATAAATCCTGCTAAGATTTGCTTTTCCAAAATGCAGCACCTCGCATTTATCTAAATTAAACTCCATCTACCACTCCTCAGCCCATTGGCCCATCTGATCAAGATTGCCTTGTTGAGCCTTGATTCCCTTCTCCCTCACTTGTTGGTCCAGCTTCCCCTTAAATGCACCAATACCATTTGTGCCTTGTGACAGTGGGTTCCACTCTGGGGTAAAAATATAATTCTTCTGAATTCCCTATTTGATATCTTGGTGACTATTTAATATCAATGGCTTCTCATTCTGCTCTTCCCCATACAAGGAAATATTCTCTCTGTGTCCATTTCATCAAAACTACTCATCATTTTAAAGACTCCATTGGGTCAGCCCTCAGCCTACTTTTTCAAGGGGAAAGTGACTCAGCCTGTTAATCCTTTCTTGATGTGTAAAACTACAAATGTCTGGTGTCTTTGTTGTTAACCTTCTTTGCAACCTTTCCAGAGCCTCAAAATCCTTATTATAATATGGTCCAGCAATGTCCCTTTGGGAGTAAAGGGTAGCATGGTAGCTCAGTGGTTAGCACTGCTGCCTCACAGCATCAAGGACCCAGGTTTGATTCCGGCCTCGGGCGACTGTCTGTATGGAGTTTGCACATTCTCTCTGTATCTGCGTGAATTTCTTCCATAGTGCCTGTTCTGCTTTTCTTTATAAATGGCAATGTTTAATGATAAGTAATCATTTAGTGCTTTTTGCATGACTGTGCATTGTTAATATAGTGACAGTGCTGCATGCAGTACTCTAAGTGTGGTCTAACCAAGTGCAATACAGGTTCAACATAGGTCTCCTAGTACATATATTTCCTTGGAAGTCAGCCTTAGATATGGAAAGACCTGTTGAAACTGAATGTTAAAGAAGCAATTACGTTTTTTTTGACAATTTCATATTCACTTTTCACCAAATTTCAAAAGTTGTATGTGCTATATCATTCTTCATTTGGTTGTAGCTATGGCGACTGCAAGACTGTTACACCATCTACGTCACTGCCCTTCATCATAATACTAGGCATACTCTGGATGTTTCTCTGCAATGCGATTATTATTATTTAAACATTTATCAAACATCTTTATTCAAGGCGGTTTGCATTATGTCTCTGACATCAGATGATAGAAGTGTGACTAATTGAGGATAAGTTTTGAGAACCTCAGACTTTTCTAGGGGCATTGTTTCCCCAGCAACCCAACCTAGAATCATACCCTGGAAGTTCTAACAAATGTTTAATTTTCCTGGTCAACTAAGCAGTCTGAGTCAACTATCAGGAAAAAGTTGCTGTTGGGGTCAGTACCAAAACTTTAGAAGTTACATTCAGGAACAATAATGATCAAACTTCAGAACAGGCTTGTTTTGTTTTGTGAGGTATTGTTTGCAATGCCAGCATTTACTTCCATCCCTAATTTGGTGCAGGCTTGGAGGGCCAAAGGGCCTTTTCCTGTGCTGTGTTTAGAGAATCCCTGTAGTGTGGAAACAGGCCATTTGGCCCAACAAGTCCACGCTGACCCTCTGAAGAGTAACCCACCCAGACCCATTCCCCTACCTTAACCCCTGACTAATGCACCTAACCTATACATCCCTGAACACTGTGGACAATTTACATGGCCAACTCACCTAACCTGCACATCTTTGGGTGGTGGGAGGAAACCCACACAGACACAGGGAGAATGTGCAAACTCCACAGAGACAGTCACCCGAGGCTGGAATCGAACCCAGGTCCCTGGTGCTGTAAGACAGCAGTGCTAACCATTGAGCCACCATGCCAACCTTATTGCTCTTTATTCTTCTTTGCCCCTTGAGAAGATGGCTTGAATTGCTGCAATCGGCATAGTGCACACATACGTGGTGCAGACATACCCTCAATGCTGTTGGGGAAGGAGTTCCAGAATCTTGACCCAGTGTGTGTGAAGAAACAGTAATAAAATTCCAAGTCAGGCAAGCGAGTGTTATGGAAGGGAGCTTTCAGGAGGTGGTGTTCCCATGTATATGCTGCCCTTTTCCTTCTGGGTGGAGGAGGTCATGGGTTTGGAATGTGCTGTCAAAGTGATCATGACAAATTGTTGCAGTGCATCTTGTAGATGGTACACACTGCTACTACTGTCCAGCAGTGAGTGGTAAAGTCAGTGAATGTTGTGAATGTTTAAGTTGAGAATGTGTAACTTGAGAAGGTGCCTTTAATGTTCAATTCTAGTCAGCAAGTGCTGAGAGGCACTAGCATGCTGACAGAGGATTGTCATAAATTGTAATCTCTACTGAGGGAGAGTCTACATTGTAGAATGGGATTAGAAGCACTTAGTCTTTTCAGTCTGAAAGAAGGAAATGGAGAGGTGATCTTCAAGAGATTTGTAAGTTGATTAAGTTTTTGCAATTATTTACTGTGGTCATTGTTTTAAATTAAACTGCAGGGGGTAAAGTCTTCTTTTTGCTTTTCTAACCAAAGGCAGATCCAACTTAAATTGAGTGAAGAAGGAGTCCTAAACCCATCCTAACCCCAAGTAGGGATTAAACTTTATGCTGTTGATGCTAATCTGGTCACTTAGCCAATTCATCCCCTCCCTCACTCCAAAGAGTTGCTCTGACAATTTACGCTTCTAAATGCTTTGAATCAAGATAGCAAGTCTCCAATTTCCTCCCTATCTCATAACCAGGAATCTTTCCTGCTCACGCTACCTGCCTTCAGAGTGTATCGGGAGGATTAGCAGGTTGATAGTCAACCTGTTTTATCAGTTATGAATACACCTTCCTTCTCTGTCAAGTCCTGGAGTGTGACTTGAACCTGGAGTTTCTGGTTTGCAAGCAGGAGTACCACTGATATAACACAAGATCTCAGTAGAATCAAATAGTTAAGCTCAAAACTGGAGCTGTGATCAAGGGCAACATGGTAGCTCAGTGGTTAGCCTCATAGCACCAGGGTCCCAGGTTGATTCCACTCTTGAGTTTGGACATTCTCCCTATGTCTGTGGGGGTCCCGTCCAAGTGCACTGATTTCCTCCCACGGTCCAAAGATGTGCAGTTTTGGTGGATTGGCCATGCTAAATTCCCCACAGTCTCCAGAGATGTGCAGGGTAGATGGATTATCTATAATAAGCACAGGGTTATAGGATAGAGGGTGTGGGTCTGGATGGGATGTTCTTCAGAGAGTAACAAATTTTGACCTTAACAGTGAAGCCCACATCCCATGAATGAATAGAAGGAAAACAGTAAGTGTGGCAAACCCTTTGACTTGGTGAAGCATCATCCAACTCAGTCTGGTCATGTCTTAACCTGACATACACACAGGCGGATATGGATTCTGTGCGATAATGCAATGAGGTGAAGAGAACTCTGAAGTAATAATGAGAATGCATAAGTTAATGATATATAGATATGAGTCTGACATTAACAGTCAGATGCTACAGACTTTGAGGAGAGAGGAATGGAAGAACCAGAGGGACGTGATACAAAGATCAATATTTGCATGTTAGTACATAAATAGAAGAGCTAGTTAGAACTCCTGAGAGTCAGTCAATGGTCACTCTTAGATAGTCACTCGTTGTCGACTTGGTGGGCCAAATGACCTTCTTCCACATTGTAGGATTCTATGAAAATGGCATGAACTCCGACTCCCCAAAGCCCCATATCATTTTGCCAGCCTTCCCATCTCCTTACCCGTCTACAAAGGGTTGATAGAACTTCAGCCTTGATCTAAAAAAAACCAAAGAACTGTGGATGCTGGAAAACAGAAACTAAAACAGGAAAAGCTGCAAAAAAAATACTCAGCAGGTCTGGCAACATTTGTAGAGAGAAAGCAGAATTAACATTTCAGGTCCAGTGACCCTTCTTCAGAATGTTTCTCGAGAAGGTTTACTGGACCTGAAACATTAAGTCTGCTTCCTCTCCACAGATGTTGCCAGACCTGCTAAGTTTTTCTATTTTTATTTCAGCCTTTATCTGTTGCTTTCACAGTGGCGTTGGGGAGGGAAGTGGGGGGTGTGTTGGTTGGGGGAGTGTCTTAGCATTCACCTATTTGTGACGGTTTGCCTCTTTTAACCTGCAAACCGTGATCCTCTAACCCATTTGGAAGTCAGACTGCAGTTTTACATTGGGTAATTTGAGCATCCATTGCTTTTGGGAATGCTATGTCCTGTTAACTGCCACTGTGACCCTTGCACCCATGGACCAGTTTTATTCAAGTCAGAAGTTGAAAGGATCCTGAAATAAATTTTTCAAAACCCATTTTGAGGGATTAGGAGGGTAACAGAATTGCAATTACAAAAGGAAAGTTATACACTTTTTTTTAGTAAAGGATCCTGTTAGTGAGTTTTCAGTTGTTAAGCATATCTGATGATGTGAACTCATAGATATTTTAGAAAATATATAATGTGGAAGATGACCATTTGGCCCATTATTTTTTGTGCCAGGAAGAATGATCCAGCCTAACCGATCCTTCTTACAGTATGTCCGGATCTCTGCAGATTGAAGCTCTTCATTGTCTCCATTCTCAATGGGATCCTTGATAGGAATCCCTGCCTAGAATTCTCAGGGGCTCACCAACGGAACTCCCAGAGGAAAAACATCAATAGAAAGGGTGAGCTTTTAGGCTATTTCATTGATGTTCATTCATTCGTGGGATATGAGTGTCACTGCCTGGGCCAGCATCTATAGCTCATATCTAGTTACCCTTGAGAAGGTGGTGATTGTAAGCTGTCTGTTTGAACTGCTGCAGTCCAGTTGCCATGGGGAACCCTGCATTGCTGTTTGGGAGGGTAGTCTGAGATTTGACCCAGCGTCAGTGAAGGAACAGTAATATACTTCCACATGAGCATGGTAAGTGAGGGGAATTGTAGGTGTCCCAATGTATCTGCAATTTCTACTCTCCAGTGGTTTTTGTCCAATGATGGCAGGACTTGGGAAAGGTCTAAAATTCACCCCTCCCATCATCTCAAAAACAATGTCACCAGTGCGATTCTACCTGACAATCAATGAAATGGCCTAAAAGCTCATCCTTTCTATTTACACTGTCCCTTTGGGAGTTCTGTTGGTGAGCCCCTGAGAATTTCAGGCAGGAATTACTATCGGTTTGTGTTGGCCATAACACCAGAGAGTGTTGTAGAAACTCAACAGCATCTGTGAAGACAGGAGCAGAGTTAACGTTTCGAGTTGGGCACAACTCTTCTTTGGAACTGAAGGAGACTGGAGAAATGATGGGTTTTGCACTGCAGAGACGGTTGACGGGGGAGGGGGGAGGGGAGGTGGGAAAAGGTGCAAGTGGAACAGATGGGAATGTTGCCCTGGAGCAAACGTCAAAAGGAAATGTTTACCAAAGCTCGTTTTCACAGCCTCATTCTCTTCTCTACTACTGTTCACACTTTCTTTGCCTTTAGCTCTGGGCACACTCACCATCTGTTCGACTTAGCTGTCCTCCCCAACTAACCTTCCCTCCCCCCCGCTTCCCACCCCACTTTTAACAACAGCATCAAACTCAGCATGCTTTCAGCATCCTTTAGTTTCAAAGAAGAGTCACATTGGATTTAAAACAATAACATTGCTTCTCACTCCACAGATGCAGCCATACCTGCTGTGTTTCTCCAGCAATTTCTGTTTTCATTTCAGGTTTCCACGGTTGGCAGTGTTTTGCGTCTGTTCTATTGGCCATACCTCATTCCTAAGCTATGCAATATTCTGGGAGGAGCCCTGTTGATTCTCAATGTTTAAGAGACCCTTATTTTGTTTTGTACTCCGAATTCCTTCGAGATACGGCAGAAACCAATCAGTGCAGCAGCAGGAATGGAGCAGAGTGAACCTGGGGGCAGGGTGGTAGCAGTGGGGATTCTGAATGAAAGTCAAGTTGGACCAGTAACTAAACCCCAAAGAAAAAGAGTTTGAAAAGGCTGGTGAATATGACACTAACGCAAACGAGAGAGCTGACTGTTAATTAGTGGGTAAGTGGTTTTCTTCCACTTTAAAGCTGCATTTAAGCATTCTACCGTCTTTACTTTTCGAAAAACCTAAGTAACTTTTAACTTAGCTAAAATTTAGGTTACATGTATTTTAACTAAAGGTATAGCAGGGGAGCTCAGTCCCACACCTCCCAGGAAGACAATGGCTTAGTGCTATTGTCGCTGGACTGTTAATCCAGAGACCCAGCTAATGTTTTGAGAACCCTGGTTTGAATCCTGTCATGGTAGGTGGTGGATTTTGAACTCAAACAATATCTAGAATTAAGAATTGACTGTCAGGAGAAGCCCATCTGGTTCAATATGCCCTTTAAGGGAGGAAACTGCTATCCTCACCTGGTCTGGCCTACATGTGACTCCAATCCCACCGCAATGTGGTTGACTCTAAACAACCCACTCCCCAGAGGGCTGTGGGATTGGAGTCTGGGTTAGGGATGGGCAATAACCAGCCAGTGATGCCCATAATCTTGCTAATAAGTGTTTTTTAAAAGTTGTATTGCATGGCCCATAATAGGTGGGAAGTCTTAACAATCCTGGCAATCTGGATCTGCAGAAGTGCTATCGGTTTGGCCAGTTTGAGTCTAGGAATAGGTGAGTGGAGCAGATGACTGTATGGCTGACATATTGGTGCAGAAGTGAGGTCTTTGGATGCCGGATCACTGGGTCCTTTTCCAGGGAAGGTGGGACCTGTACGAGACTGAAGGTTTGTACCTGAACTGGAACAGTGCCAACATCTTGTTAGGGGGGTGGGTGGTGTGTGATTGTTTAGGATAATAACAACAATAAGAGATTGACACTTCTGATTTGATAAATAGTGAGGAGGAAAGCCTCAGACAAGTGGACAGGTTGATCAGATGGGCAGATCTGTGATATTTAATCTGTAAAGTCTGAGGCGATGCATTTTGGGAGGACTAACAAGAGAATACATGTTGAATGGTAGGACCTTAGTAACTACAGAAGGAACCCAACACACATCCTTAAAGGCAACAGGGCAGGTGGAAGATGGTTAAGAAGACATATGGAATATTTGCCTTTGTTAGTTGAGGCCATGAATGTGAGAGCAGAGAGGCCTTTTGTGGTGCAGTGGTAGAGTCCCAACCTTTGAGCTTGGAAGCCTAGATTCAAGCTCGATCTGTTCCAGAGGTGGGTAATATCATCTCCGAACAAGTTGGTTTTAAAGAAAATGTATGGGACCTGGCAAGTTACAATGGAACTGTCTGAGAATTTAAATAGGCCTCAACTGGACTGCCATGAAGTTCAAACAGTCAGTTGTGAAGCCGTACAGGACCCTCTGACTCAGCATCCAGGTGCTATATTTAAAAGGCATCCGGAGAGCTTACTGCACTAACTGCAACTCATGTACAGCACTCAATCTCTGTCCATCACCATCACCCATACTGGAAATGTTAGAGACAAGGCACAAGTTGGTGCCACATATTAACAATGCTTCCTTAGAGGTTCTCCAGGAGAGAAGGGAAATATTTTTCTCTCAGGATGGCAACAAAAGGACGTCCAAGGCATAAAGGACAGAGGAGAAGCCAGGGTCCATCGGCAGTTCAGGAGGACCAGGTCCCAGTGCTGCAAGAGGATGAATGATCTGCCAGGGTATGCATCACTGACTACTCAATGCTTCATGCAACTTTGAGTGTGAGTTAAGATTGTGAGGTTGGCACCTGCAGATGACTGTTATTTAGGAGGATGGGTACAAGGCATCTCTATCACGTATCTCATGGGCAACCAGAATCTGTCATCCTAATGTAGTTACCAATGTAGCACTACTGGCAGCACAGTGGTACCCCCTCCCACACGTCTGACAGGGTTCACACTTAAAACAGGAGCTGCAACAGTCAGCAGCTTACACACCATCAGGTCACTGACCTTTCATCACAACCAGGAGAATGCGCACAGCTTTTCACGAAAGGCTTGTATGGAACAAGGAAACAAACACAAAAGATGGCCTTTTGAGTTGAGTTTGGCCCGACTTTCCTTCCACAGTCAGTCTTGTAAACGTAAACTGTAAACATTTATTAACAGCAAGCTAGACTGCGTATAACTAAACCACTTATGTGCTGATCAACATGGAAACACTTCACCCGTATCTCTGTAAACACTTGTGGAAAAAGCCTCAGTTATGAAGGAGCCAAGTAAGTGAAGATTTTTGTATTCCAGGAACTTGAAGGAAGAAATTAGAAATAATTTGAGGTGGGCTAAATGCTGGCCTTGGCATTGACATAAAAAAGTAATTTTTATACCTTATATTTATCAGCATAAATGATTCAAAGTCAAATTTGAGTTGGACTGGAAAGGGTCACTTGACCCAAAGCATTAACTCTGATTTCTCTCCACAGATGCTGCCAGACCTGTTGAGATATTCCAGCAATTTCCATTTAAATTTTTGAGTTGGTGAAGGTTTTAATCTATGCTCTAAACACTGTGGTAACATGTGAGCTCTTAGCCACATATAAGAGGTGTAGCAATGAGTGAAATACCATAATTGTAATTTAGCTGCAGGAAACATTACAGGAAGTATACTATGTTATGATCATATGACAACACTATGTGTAATAAAATGTCCATATCCAAATAACAATTTCACTTCAACTCTATGTGAGCATGTAGTCTTGTGCTGCAGATTGAGCACATGTGTGACTTGGTTGGAATGGATCATATGTGTACTGCATGCCTCTGCACATGTGTAAACACATACTGGAACTTTATCATTCACTCACATATGTACACACACAGATTGACACACACAAATATGCTGAACACTACTCCACGTGTACACCTTATGTGTAGGGCGTGTTACTGGTGTTTGCCTGGGCGAGTTTTCTTCTGGTTACCATCAATTACTGTGCCTCAAGTGTACACCTGATCAACCTCTGTAATTTTGTTCCTTAACCAATATCACTAAGGCAAATTACCTGGTCATTTTATTCCCTGTTTGTGGGAGCTTGCTGTGTGCAAATTGGCTCCTGTGTTTCTTACATAACAACAATTGCACTTCAAAAATACTTTGTTGGTTATGAACTGGCTTGGGATGCCTGAAGTTAGGGAGTGCATTATTTCAAAGGAGGTTCATACTTTGTTTCTGCTCCTTTCTCCTATATTTGTCGAGTGCTATTTCTATCTGTTCAATGATGTTCTGCAGCTATCAGTTCTGTTGACTGTTCTGCAGCTGAGTTCAAAAGCTGTTGGCAGTAAGTTCTCTCTTGATACCACAAAGGAAAATTTCTAAAATTTTAAAGTTCAACAATTTTTTAATTTTGCTTCCAAATTTTCTTTGCAGAACAGTTGTTAATAAGTGGTGAAACAGCTAAAAATGATTTGGAATGTATATGGTTTCTGAATTAAGAAATTATTTTTGTAAATGGCAGTAAAATAAAAATAAAAAGTTCTTGTTGTGTGTTTGATGTTTAGTTCAGAGGAGTTTTGGTTCCTGGTAATGTTTCTTTTGGTTGAGTGGAAGAAGGGGAAAGGGAGGGAAAATGTTGGGATGTCTTTGAAGAAATTAAAACTCAGAATGCAGGCCATGCATTTATTGTCCAAAGCAAGTTTTTTGGAAAATAATTTGTGATTTTTCCTCTGTGATCCAATGCAGTCATTGTGCTGATGATGTTTCCCAGCCTGGCATTAATGAGGGAATTCCAAGATTTTTACTTTGCAACAGTGAAGAAACAGCAATCTATATGCAAATCAGATTGGAACATGAATTAAAGGAGAAGGTGCAAGTGATGGCATTCCAATACTCTTATTCTTGCCTCTGGCTATGAGTGCCAGAGACACTCCTTTGTATGTAAATGGAACAATGATCTGAGCTCAATGGAGATGGCAATTGGGGATTTACAGGTAGACATTAATGGTAACAAAATTAGACCTAATCCCAATGTCATCCCTGTTGTTGTAAGTGCATGTGTAGAGAGACCAAGAACTGTGCTGAGCTGGATGCCCCACACTGTGACCACACACCCCAGGTTCGTAAACGGACAATAGCATTAGTAATGCACCTGTAGCATCTGAAATCCATCAAAGTGTTCCCAAAAATATTGATACTTTCAGGGAAGGACAAGTAGGAAGAAAAATAAATTCTCCTTTTATGCACTTTTCACTGGCATTGCACATTGGCTGAAGCAGCACAATTGATGGATTGGATATTCCACGGGAGCCATGCATAGTCAAGAATCAAATGCATTGATAGTTCAGGAATCGATCTTATGAAATGTTAAAGTGGTGTGATTAATGTTAAGAAAAATCTTTGAGCCAAACCACAAATTGGGAACATGTGTCTTAGGTTACTAGATTGTGAGCTAAGAAAATTGGAACTATGAACGAATGGGATTAAGCCCTTCATCCTTACAGCTGTCAATTTATGGAGCAGATTTGGTACCGAACATGGTGATGTGCTGAAGCATCCAGAAAACATGCTTGCTATCAAGGCAGGAGAGAACACGAAGAGACGCATGACCTGTGAGTTGCTCAGTTGGCTTACATTTATGGAGAACCTTCTACAAACTCAAAATGCTCTGCAGTCAATGAAGTATTTCTGAAATATTGTCACTGTTATAATGTGGAAGCCTACAATTGTATATTATTTTGCATCCAGTCTCAGCATAAGACCCTCCTGCACCATAAATAGTATGAATTAGTTGTAGAATAAATCTTGTTTTCCTCTAGCAATCCATTTTAAGTCTGTGTCACAATGGTAGCCTTTGCTCTGAAGCAGTGTTATTTTGATTTCTCACACCAACCAGCCCGCACAGCAGCATCTCTCTGGAGAGTTCTGACTTAATGTAAACTGGAGGTGAATTATGGTCGGTCAGTTTTGTGCTGTAGGCTCATGCTGCTGTGAAGTGGATTCATATAGCCCACTTTGCCCAGAAACCCAACAGGCAACAAATGGCTTCTGTAACTGAACACACCTTCGGTGGGTGAAAGTTAATCTATTCTAACATCATCGCTGAGTCTTTCTTAGAGAGAGGAGGAGATATTTTGTCTCATTGGTAAATATTAGACTCAAACTCAGATCCTGGAGGTAATGTGAATATTTGCCAATCAGGCCTTTGGCCAAGTGATTTCACTCTCTCTGGCCATTGTCAAGCGTTGGGTTCAGTCACAAATGCAAAGGTGCATTATTTTAGATATCAGGGATGTCAGGTTTTCTTGGTGTTGGCACTGCACCCACATCAAGTGCTAGTCTATAAATTTTCAGCCTTCAGTATTTAACCTTCCACTATTATTTTAAATGGAGAGAAAACCGGAGATTGTTGACCTGTGTTTCCCAATTAGTACTTTGGCCACCTGGCGTCAATGGCATTGCACATTGGCTGAAACAGCCCTACTAATGGATAGGGACGTTTCCATGTGAGTTAGATTCAGCCAAAATCAAAAGAACTGATAAGTGAAGGATCAATCCCAGATATTTCTGAGGTGTTAACATGATATTATAATGTGATTAAAATTTGAGAATGTCTTTATGCCAAACTGCAAAACAGGAACTAGATTACAAGGTGAAGAAATTTGGATCTATTGCAACTGGGTTCAACAACTTCAGCTTTACAACTGTTCAACATGGACTGGATCTGGAACTTAACACAGATATGTCAACTGGTAAACTTACTTGCCACTGAAACATGAGAGCAAGCTAAGAGACGCACAAGCTGAGTTGCTCAATTGACTTTTTCTTCAATATCAAAAGAAGTTGTGAAGTGTGCTACAGTTAAGCCTTTGTTCTCTCACGTTTCCTTGCATGTACATAACATACTTTGCAGGTGCAGTGTGAACATTTTCTCTCATTCATTCATGGAAATTAAGGTCACTGGCAAGAGCGGCATCAATTACTAACCCCATGTATTCCAAGTGGCTTGATGGCCATTTCAGAGGCCAGTTAAGAGTCAAACACATTGACATGTATGGATTTACAAATAGACTAAATCAGGTAACTGGAATGCTCCCTCCCCTGAAGGTCATTCATGTCTTGATGGTTTTCTTTACAATGAGCTGACAGCTCCATGATCACCATTGTTGCTGCTAGATTTCTATTACAGATTAATTAATGCAACCAAATTTTAATTCCATAGCAGGATTTGAACTGATGTATCTGGCTCATTGGTCTGGGCCTCTGGGTGACTAGCTCTGTAACTTACCCATTATGCTGCCATTTCCATGAAACATGCACATGGTGAAGAAATGGCATATTCCTTCAACTCTCATGATCAAGATAAGAATGTTAGAGGCATTGTAACGGAGATAAAGAGAAACTTGTTCAGCCACAGCATGGTGAGTTTATGGAATTTAATGCCACAAAAGGTTGTGGAGGCCAGGTCATTGAGTATATATAAGACAGAGATAGATAGGTTCTTGAGTATCAAGGGAATCAAGGGTTATGGGGAGAAAGTGGGAGAATGGGGTTGAGAAATGTATCGGCCGTGATTGAGTGGTGAAGCACACTCGGTGGGCTGAATGGTCTAATTTCTCCTCCTATGTCTTATGAGATATGATCTTATGATTTTATGTAACACTCAAAGGGGAAGGAATTACAGAATGATCCATCAGAAAAGACAATTGATTCAAATAATTTGATTGTGTTTATCAGATATTTAAGTGTTAGATATTGATAAGACGAAATGGGGAAAATGCAGGAAGATGGTGATGAGGCAGAAAATAAGCCAAGATCCAGATGAATGGCATACCAGTTCTGAATGGCTTGCCATTGCATAGAATCCTTACATTGTGAAAACAGGCCATTCAGCCCAATGCATCCACACTAACCCTCTGAACAGCATCACACTCAGACCCAATTCCTGTAATCCTGCTAATACACCTAAACTACACATCACTGGACATTGTGGGTAATTTAGCAAGGCCATCTACATAACATGCCCATCTTTAGACTATGGGAGGAAACTGGAGAACCCAATGGAAACCCACACAGATATGGGGAGAAAGTGCAAACTTCACACAGATATTTGCCCAAGGGTGGAATCGATCCCAGGTCCCTGGCACTGTGAGGCAGCAGTGCTAACCACTGTGTCACCATGCCATCCGCCTTTCCTATCTTCCCATTTCTGCATATGGGTTTCACATAGAACAAAGGGAGCTTTGTTGTCGAGCTAATTGCCTTTTCCCTAACACTTCCAGTTTAAGGTTTCCTCAGCTTCCTCAATTTGGTGATGATGCAAATAGAGGGAGTGGAGTATGATGGGGAAGTACTTCCTTCTATGTACCCAGCATAAGGAAGATCCAAAGGAATCTTATAATTAAACCCATACTGCCACTATCATGAGGTAGTCAGAAGATCTAAATCTGATAAATGTGTTCTTATGCAATCTACAATTGCCAAAACATATTATAAAGTTGCATTGTACTTTTAATTTCCATTATATGCATCTTCTATTGCCACACTAATGATCATCACTTACACCAGTATATTGAGAACAAAAATCCATGAAACTGTGGTTATCAAGAAACCAATAGATATTAAAAATATCAAAGGATAATGTCAGAAAATGGTGTTGAGTTAGAGGATCATCTATGATCTAGTTGACTGGCAGAACAGACTGGATAGTCAAATGGCCTACATAGCTCCTATTTCCTCAATTGATATTTCTGCAGAGACACATCATGTGGAATTGACCCTTAGTAAAAAGGTTTTGGTTCTGGAAGGGATCGTGAATGAAGTTCCTTGCCATACAGAACTGCAACATTTAAAAGGCATCTGGATGGGTATATGAGTAGGAAGGGTTTGGAGGGATATGGGCTAGGTGCTGGCAGGTGGGACTCGATTGGGTTGGAATAACTGGTTGGCATGGATGGGTTGGACCGAACCTTGGGGTGACAATCCCACCCTCCCCAACATTTAAAACTGGGTATAAAAGATATCAGCAAGCACCAGCCTAATTGGCAATTGATGGTATTTTTCAAAATGATTCATTACAAGGAAGCCAATAAGACTTTTTGAAATAATCTTCCCTGTCTTTCCCACTTTCGTTTGGCCAAGTGATGAAACAAAATAGAAATTAATTTTTCTTCTGATTCAGAATGGTGATCTGATCCCCTAATGATAGCCGTCAGTTTTATCAATGGCCTGATGTAACAGTTCTCTGTGAACTTCGAAAGAATATTGCTGGCAAATCACTCAACGCAGGTAATGTTTTAGAAAGGAGATTTTAAAAAAATCGGTGTAGAATTTCTTCAATAACAAAAAAACATGAGACCAATATTCTGGCTGACTCTATGCCTTGCTCCTGACTACTACTGTGCTGTGTGGGCGTGGGTGGCTCCCCCGCGTTTGTGAGCATTTTTTTTAAAAAAATCTCCAGTTAATTTAGGGCTCTTATTTTTTGTTTCTCTCTCACCTCTCCCGTCCCTCACGTGTGAAGCTAATGTGCATGATGCAGATTTAAATGGGACTTTCTTCGCATCAGTCTTGCCTTCATATCTTTTATCCCCTTTTGCTCTTTCGGTGTCTCCCGGTTTCATGTTTTTGAGTATCTTGCCTTTGCTGTGTCTGTAATTTTTCTCTTCCACCACCACCACCACCACCCACCCACCCCCTCCCAACTCTTTCTCTCTCTCTCTCGGTCAGTACGTGGGCGGTTAGGCTCCATGTGTGGGCGTTAGAATAGGAAACCGTAGTCAGGGTTTCTGCTATTTGCGTCACTGCGAGAGACAGGCGCCTTCACTGACAAATAGAGTGAATTAATCCTCAGCTTAGCAATCGATGGTTTATGAAAGCTATCCATTTTTATCACAATATAGTCCCGATCCTTTTTTCATTCCCTTCTTGTCTTTTTCCTCGTCCAATCTGATTTCTCACATTTTCTCTTTTGTTTTCTCCCACACGTTTGACCATCCCTTATCCTTCCACCCATTTCTCTCTCTCTCCCTTTCTCTTTCAGTTGTCACTATTTTAACCTTGCACGATCAATTCTTTATAAATAGCAGTGATAATTAATTTCACAGTGTGAATAATACTGGAACTCTGTCCTCAACAAAGTGTAGCATTTTTCATTGAAGGTTGCAAGGTGTCTCTGTATGGGTTTTTTTTTGCGGGGTTGGGGGTTGCATTAAGTGCCCAGGGAATCAGAGTTACGTCATTGGCACAACACTTGAGTCTGGCTTTAGGGAGTCAATCCCTAGCTAGTCATCAAAGCGTCTGGCAAAGCTATGAGCTCCCAGCTTTGTGTGCGTGTGTGTATGTGTGTGTGTAAAAAAGGTAGCGGATTTAAACCTTTTCTTTTTGTAGATTTGGGTGTTTAATACCTCATACCAGATATTATGTCAGGCTTCCTTGCTGTTTTATTTTACCCTTCGGTCTCTCCTTCTGGCTTGAAGAACCGTATGTTCTTTTCTCATTAATGGGAGTTGGGTTTATAGATTCTGTCTCATGCCTGATGCACGTAAATTCAAAAGCTGCTTCCCTTTATAGGAGAAAAGACTAGAATTTTATGATATTCTGTTCCCTTCTGACTAGCTGACGGCATTCCCAGAGTGCAGGCACTGGACAAGATGGATAGATAAATCCACCCATTTTATGTTAAGAAAAGCATAATTTTTCATTAGTGAAATTTGAGGTGTTCTCTATGCCCCATTATTCCCCACTGCAAGTCCTGGAACTGTTACAACACCGCAACATTGATGCTGGGACGGTGTGTGAAAACCACTGAATGGGAATGGGAGAAGGAACGAGGGAGCTGTCCACCGTGCTGAAACAAAATAAATCGAGAAATGGGGTTTGGGTTCCATGGACAACTCATGTTCCTGCATTAGTGGCACAATGTTACAACAACCCAAAAAGTTGTGAGAAAAAGCTGGGTTAATCACTATCTCAAAGAAAGGAGGAGAATGAAAATAATAAGAGAGAGAAAAAGATATAGTGGCATTCAGGAAGAGGTACAATGATTTTGTTTTCTCAATGGACAGACTGCATTCTTAAAATTCTGACAAGATCTTCACCAAAGTCCTCCAGGAACAACGCAAGAATGAAAAAAAAACTAATGCATATTTAATGATTCCTACCATACGTATCGGTCAAGTAAGCCCGTGCAATTTTTAGCATCTCCAAAAATGGAAAGAGAAGCCAAAAATAACAGGGTTTTACCCGCCTATAAAAAAAAGTCTCTTAAAAAGTGCAGGACAAGCAGTTGGTGTAACAGCTCCGAGCTGTTCTTACTGCTCATAGTGGGGGGAGGTGAGACAGAGAGAGAGAGATAGGGACAGAAACACGGTGAGGAGAAAAGCAGTATTAAATTGTTCGCAAGCCTGTAGTTATTTATATGCGGTTGTGGGTGTCAAGCGAGGACAGAAAAGAATGACATCGGAGGGAAAAAGACACCCAGGTAAGCGAGTGCATTTCTCTCCTGCACCAGTATTTGATAAAACTGCTCTGTTGCAATTTTAAAAACAAACCTGAGCTCATCAACTTGACGGAAAAAGCAGCTGAATTTATAGATTTGCATAAAATGTAGTTTATTCTCTGGACCATTCATTTTAAAATTTTTTTAAAAAGTGTCATCTAAGGCTTTCCAGTATCAGTGTAAATGAAAAAGGAGCCAGTACAATCGGAGCTCAGTGAAGCTTTGGCGTCAGTAGCTAGTTCACGGATGGTGCATGGACTTAGATTTACAACTGTTCTAGCGACAGAGCCAACCAGATATTTCGGCCAAACCTGTTGAAATTCTTATGCAGGCAATATCGTTATCCAGCGTTTACTCAAGTCTGTTTCTCACCCACGCTTCGTATTTCTGGATATCTCCTTCTCTCTTCACGGACTGTTTTTCTCTCTCTCTCTCTCTCTCTCCCTCTCTCTGTCTTGTGCTGGGTTCTTTTCTGCTCGTCGCTAACAATCTTTGCTTCTTTCTTTTTATGCTTCGCCATAGAGATTGCACTCCGTCCTTCTGCCTGCCCCCTACACTCTGTCAGTCTTCTTATATGGTTTATGTATTATTGTGCAACTGATTCACTTGTTTTGTCTGGTTCACCAGTCACTGTTGTCTATTTCCAATCATCTGTATTTCTAGGGATTCCCTTTGCTCAGTCAATTCTAGTTTTACGTACGAGGATCCCATATTGTATTTTTATATGGAAACTTCTTTACACTCTCCTTTTTTGTCTCTCCTTTCCTCTATCCACAACTTTGTTTTGAAGAACTGCCTTCTTTCTGGGCTGGGTGTCTCTTTGTTTTAATTATTCACCCCTCTGTAGAAATACATCTCTCTTTATTTCTAACATTCTATTCTCTTTTCCCCTATCTGTTTCTTTGCATTCATTTCCCCTCACTCTTTTTTTCCCCCATCTCTTCCTTTCTCTTTCTTTTCAAATCTCCTCATTTATTTTACTTTTCCTCTTCCATTATCTCTTCCTCTCTCATTTTCTTTTCTCCTCCAAATCATTATCTTTCTCTATCCATTTCTTTATTTTCCTGCCCCATAATTTTCTCTTCTTTTTTTTTACTTTCACTGTCTTTTATAATAACCCTCTCAGTTTTGTTTTTCTCTCTTCCCTTGTGTCTCTCACAAACAAATGCACACACCACATCCTGCTGTAAACATTAAATTAAAGTGCCTGGGACGCTTACAGAGTGTCTGCACCAGACCGCCCACTTCCCTGGGTTTTTCTTGAACACTGTGTGACAATGTGAATCTTGAATAATACACCCTCCAGGCAGCCTCACCTCCCCCTTAATTATTAACATTTTACTATTAAATACACAACAACCTACTTTTCTCCAGTCATTTACAGATTCATGCCCTGAAAGTCAACATTAATCTTTTTATTATTATTGTAATGATGTGTTTATCCTCTTAACCCTACAGTGTAAGAAACCATCCTGAATTATCAATTAAATACACTTCTCATGTTTAAAATAAACTGTTGTCATAGCTAAAGCACAGAAAAAGAAGGTGAGTGCTTTGCTTGATGTGATTATTTCCCAATACTTGCCTCCTTCCACGTCATCAGAGATTGAAAATCTGCAACAAATTGACTGACAAGTCATCCTCAAAGTGTAATATTGCATCAAACAAAAATTTGAATAGCTTCATTAAGGACTTTGATTTTCTTTTGTAAGAAAGGGGAGAGAATGGATAACTCAGATGTAGGATGTAGGGGTGCTTACATCCTCAAAGGTGCTGAATTACTGTAAGAAACTGTACCAGTTTGGAGAAGTGAGGTTTGGGAGTGATATGAATGGTGGTCAGTATTGCCAATTTGGAAACAGAAAATAAGGCAATCACAGGATTCCACACAGCCCAGGGAATGTTTACTCTGAATTAGATTAGAAATTGTAATTATGGAATAAGTTACAGCCATTTTCTTTGGAAGAGAGGAGACTGAGGGATTAATGAGTTGAGTTTTTATGAGCAGTCTAGATATAAAGAGTTGGAAAATCTTATTCTTCATGATTAGGGGTAATAACCAGGAAAATATGCTTAAGTTAAGAAATGCAAGGCTTGGAACGGATTTACAGTGATTACTTGGTTTATCAAAGAATGGTGAGTATCTGGAACTCATTGTCTAAAAGGATGTGGGAGGCAGAAGCATTCATAACATTATAAAAGTATTTAGATATGCATTTGAAATACTACAATCTTCAAGACCCAGCAAGAAGTCTTAGGCTGGATAGCTACTTATTGATTGGCATGGACACATTGGGCTGAATGGCCTTCTTCCATATTTAGAAGTGTCTACGGTGAATGTGTATGAGTAATCCAACCTCTGCAAAGGAGATAGCTTCATTCTACACTCATCTACCACATCCCCCTCTCACTGGAAACAAATACAATTCTGAAAAATCAGTGTCACACATTAACATTTGTCAATGCACAGTTTGCTGATCAAAGTCAAAGGAGTGGTGTTGGAGTGCAATCATGCCAAGTCACCTCAAGGCTAGCAAAGGGGAACATTAGATAGCATTCTATCTTCTGTTGCTAACCACTGCCGCCACCACCCCAGCCCTCCCCCGAACCCCTTCTTTGGAAGGTATTGCGATTTGTGAGATACAGCTGGCCTTGACTATGATGCTGTCATGGTGAAATTTCTTGCTGGCACTTCACACCACGAAGAGTCACTTCATTGGATAGCAAAGGATTTCAATTGCTTGTGAAACTACAGATTAATGTGGCTCAATGACTTCAGAAGCTCAGGGTAATAGAATAAAGGCAACTGAGAAAGAAATGTTTCTTTCGTAAAAAGACATAGTAGAAGTACTTAACGCATTAAGACAGGACAGAAATTAAGATTGAAAATCAACTAAAAAACTGCAATATTACTCATCCTAAACTAGTCAGCCTTTACAATGCATATCCTTATCCATGCATTTTGTGTGCTTCATTAGGATTGAGATTCACCCTAAACCATAGCATCTGAGATCATGTTACTTTGGAATAATTTGTTAATTACTTGAATGATGATCCAACTGAGAATGCTTGACTGTTGCTTTGAACTGGCCCTTTTAAAAATAAAATTGAGCAAGATTCTATTTCATTGCAATTGTAGCATGTCCTATTTAATCAAACCATAGCTTCCCATCATAGAGCCTGCTAGTGAATGATTATCACCCTGGCATGGGACCAAAACAGCAAAGGTAGGTGCTTTTGTTGTTTCAAGTAAATGATATATTGTTGGGAACATTTTGAAGAATTACTGATGGGTTAACAGAATGACCATTTGATCTTTGTGATCTAACCAGGGATCATCTTACCAGAGTGATTTAGTGGGCGTTCAAACCAAGTGGATGCTTGTTCTTTTTGGAGAGTGAGAGAGATGACTGTTTACTACATGCGTCCTTAGCATATACCCTTGCATTCAGTGTAATTCAGGAGACTTATGGCAATAAGTGATGAGATTGACTCTGGATCTTGTAGTCCAAAAGTGGAACTTTCAGCTCAATTGAGATTAGTGGGGTGTTTAATTAATTGAGAAACAAGACCCAGAGATTGTCATCTTCAATTCATATTTATCTAAAAATATATCTATTTTGAAAACTTGAAACTTTAAATGATGCTGTGTTGTAATAATAAATTTAATTTCTTTTTCCATTATTTTAATAGATTAACTAATTTATGGTAAATAGGAAATTAATGCTCCTAGTTGTACCTCTGTTGAATTTAAGAATGTTAGAAGTAGGAGCAGCAGAAGTAGTCTCTGTTCTGCCATTCAATACAATTGTATCTTCTGCCTCAGCTTTATTTTCCTGCACGCCACTGTTCTTTAATTCCCTGAGAGAAAAAAAAACTTTTCTGCTTCCACCTTAAATATACTTAATGATGGAGCGAGGTCTTTCTTCTCTCAAAGAGAGATGCATCTGTGGAATTCTTTACTGTAGAGAACTGTGACAACAATGTCATTAAATATACTCAAGGCTGAATTAGACTGATTTTTAATCAAGGAGGGATCCAAAGGTATGTGGAAAAGGATGAAATTCAGTTGAGGATTATCAGATCAGCTATGATCTCCTTAAAATGCAGACTTAATGGGCTGAATGGTCTATTTTTACTCCAAAGTCTTATGGTCATTCATTCCCCATCTATGATAGAAAATCCCGAATACTCATAACCCTCTGAGTGAAGAAAGTTATCTTGGATATAGACTAAATGGTTGACCTCTTATCCTATGATTGTGCTCTGCTCTATATTTTCTACCACAGAACGTTGTTGGGACCCATTGGTTAGATATATTCAAGAGGCAGCTGGACATGGCCCTTGTGGCTAAAAGGATCAAGGAATACTGAGAGAAAACAGGAGTGGGATACTGAAATCACATGATCAGTCATGATCATATTGAATGGTGCTGCAGGCTTGAATGAGCTATTCCTGCACCTATTTTCTATGTTCCTATATACCCCATCCAGTATATGCAGCTTTTTATTATCTCCTTTGAACCAATCCAGTGAAGAGTTGTCAAAATGCCTCCAATTCAAGACGATTGATCCTTAAACATGGAGACTAAAATTATACACAGTTCTCCAGGCGTGGTCCCACTGAAACCCTATATACTATAATTATAGCAAGACTTGCTCATATTTATATTCCATACTATTACAATAAAGACTGACTAGCCATTTCACTTCCTGTTTGCTTGCTTTACCTGAATGTTAACATTCTGTGTTTTTTTGTAATTGTATTCAAGCTCCTCTAAGTAAAAACATTGAAAGGTTTTACATTAGTATCTAATAGTTCCACTTCCTCATTAGAAAGAGATAACCAGTCCTTAGGGAAGGGGCAAGTTTGAGAAGGTGGGACCATCATGGTAACCTCAGCCAATGCAGACATTAAACACACACTGTTGGCATCACTCTGCATCAACAAACCAGCCGTCTAGCCAACTGAGCTAAATGACCTAAATTGCTGAGGTTACCATGAAGGATTTTCCTTCTCAACCTCTCCTCTCACTTGGGCGTGGTGATCCCCACTGCCAGACATCCCATAGAGAGAACAGCTCTATGGTCCAATAGGACTCTGGTGACTTTACCTCTCCTTTTTGGATCTAATTCCATGGATAGAATGCTAAATATCTAGAAGTTAAAGGTAACAAGGTAAAAGGAGTTGCAAATTAATTAGCTAATTGTATTAAAATGTGTATAAAGAATAATCAAGTGGACACTTGTGGTGCCATGGTAGTGTCCCTATCTCTGAGCCAGGAGGCCTGGCTTCAAATTTCACCTACCCGAGAGATGTGTCATAACATCTCTGAACACATTGGACAGAAAACCAATAGTATACAGAATAGCCATTGAGAAGAAAGTGTGGTTGGTTGCAATGTACTCTAATTAGCATATGTATGTTTGGACTTTGTCACAAAACATTTAATTTCTCATCTGCAAAATATTCTACTTTTATATGTTTAATGTCAAAGAAAATGACTTCACAATTTTCTTACATTATAGATTACCAGCTATCATGCCACTCACCCACTTGACTATAGCTGTACCTCTTTAAATCCTCTGTGTCCTTTTCACAACTCACATTCCTACGAAGCTTTACAACAGTGAGAAACTTGAATTCCTTACTCTTGGTCTTTAGCATAGATTCCAAATTGCTTAAACTTCAGTATTGATCCTTTTGAAAGTCCACTAATTATAACCCATCAATTGACAATGCCCTCTGTTTTCTGCTTGTTAAACTATTTCCAACCATGCTAATATATCAACCCCAGCTCCATGAGCTACTATCTTGTATATCAATATTTGAGACACATAGTTGAATGCCTTTGGGAGTCCAAGAATGCTTAACAAAATCTATCTTCCTTAAAAATTCTTCAGCATTCTGCTCCTGTCATCACTTTAGGAAGAGAGTGCGAAAGATTCATGATCCTAAAATACTGGTATTTATTGCATTTGCTAATTTCCAATCCACTGGAGCCATTATAGAATCTGAGGTATTTGGGGCATCATTACCAAGGCATTCTCTATTTCTGCAGTTACCTCTTGTAGATCCCTAGGCTGCAGGCCATTAAGTCTTGGGGATTTGTCAGCTTTGAGGATCATATGATTTCATAATGCTCTCACCTTCGTGTTCAAAATTCCCTCAGTGTTATTCAAAACCAATCTCAGAGACTTAAGCACGTTATCGATATGATAGGTCAGTAGAATCATAGAATCCCTACAGTGTGGAAACAGGCCATTTGGCCCATCAAGTCCACATCAACCTCCTACCCAGACCCAACCCCTATCCTAAAACCCTGCATTTTCCGATGGCCAATCCACCCTAACCTGCACATCTTTGAACATTGGGAGGAAACCAGAGCACCCAAAGGAATCCCAAATAGACACAGGGAGAATGTGCAAACTCTGCACAGTCACTCTGAGGGTGAATTTGAACCCAGGCCCCTGGTGCTGAGAGGCAGCAGTGCTAACCACTGAACCAATATGCCAAATGCTAAGAATACTTAGAGTACTAAGGGAGGTGTTACAGGTGCTGTTTTCAGGCGATACCTTAAACCATGTTTTAATATAGAGATGCCCTGATACTATCTGAAGGAGAATAAGACAGATCTTGCTCGAGTTAAATTAATAATTATCCCTCAGTCAAAATCACAAAACCAGATCAATGTGGTCATTATCTCATTGTTGTTTGTGGGACCTTGCTGTGTACAAAGTGGTGGCCATGTTTCCTACATTTTAATGGCAATTAGGTTGAATTTGCAGTGAAGCATTTTGGGACGTATCAAATTACACATGTTAAATGTCTATTAACATGTGTAATTTATCACATACTCCAATTTCAAGGCTATTGTGTAAAGAATATTTTCTCCACATACACTATGTTGTTTACAGATCATTACCGCTCACGATCTCACAAACTATATTCTCATTATTGTCAGATTTAAATAAAAGTTGAATTATAAATGCTTTATTGGCCAGTGACTTCTGTTAATCCACATATTTCTTGTGCACAGGTATGATTAGCCATTCTGATACTTTATAGTGAGTATGCGGAGGAGCAGGAAGCACCAGCTTTTTTAAGATTTATGTGAAGCGCTGGTGTATATTGTATATTTAATGTGTGATTGTGTGTATTTGCGTACGTGTATGCATGCATGTGTGTGTAAGTGTGGGTGTGTGCATGAATGCATATCTGGCTGCATGATTGTGTGCATGCATAGTTGTGTTTGCAAGCGTGCATGTTTGTGTATGTGTATTAGCTTACTTTCTGTCATGAGGAAAGTGCTTGAATCAATCATCAAGGAAGAAATAACCAGACAGCTGGATAGAAATTGTCCCATCGGGCAGACACAGCATGGATTCATGAAAGGCAGGTCATTTTTAACTAATTTACTGGAATTGTTTGAGGGCATTATGAGCATAGTGGACAACAGGGAACTGGTGGGATATGGTGTATCTGGATTTCCAGAAGGCATTCGACAAGGTGTTGTACAAAAGACTCCTGCATAAGATAAAGGTGCACAGTGTTACGAATAATGTGTTAGCATGGATAGAGGATTAGCTAACTGACATAAAGCAAAGAGTGGGGATAAATGGGTGTTTTTCTGGTTAGCAATCAGTGTCTAGTGGTGTGCCTGAGGGATCAGTGTTGGGACCACAGTTATTTACAATTTACATGGACGATTTAGAGTTGGGGACCAAGTGGAATGTGTCAAAGTTCACACATGACCCTAAGATGAGTAGTAGAACATGTTGTTTCAGTGCTAGATGATACTGAAATTCTAGGCAAAAGTGAGGACTGCAGATGCTGGAAATCAGAGTCTAGATTAGAGTGGTGCTGGAAAAGCACAGCAGGTCAGGCAGCATCCGAGGAGCATGAAAATCGACGTTTTGGATGATGAAGGGCTTTTGCCCGAAACGTCGATTTTCCTGCTCCTCGGATGCTGCCTGACCTGATGTGCTTTTCCAGCACCACTCTAATATAGACACTGAAATTCTGCAGAGTGATAGAGATAGGTTAAGTGAGTGGACAAGGATCTGGCACATGGAATGCAATGTTGGTACATGTGAGTTCATCCATTTTGGTAGGAATAACAGCAAAATATATAATTATTTAAATGGCGAAAAATTGCGGCATGCTGCTGTGCAGAGGGACCTAGCTATCCTTCTGCATGAATCACAAAAAGTTGAATTGTACGTGCAGCAGATAATTAAGAAGGCAAATGGAATATTGTCCTTCATTGCTGGAGGGATGGAATTTAATGACAGGGAGGTTATGCTGCAGCTGTATAGGATGCTGGTGAGGCCACAACTGGAATACTGTGTACAGTTTTAGTCTCCTTACTTGAGAAAGGATATACTCACACTGGAAGGGGTGCAGAGGATGTTCACTAGGTAGATTCTGGAGTTGAGGGGGTTGGCTTATGAGGAGAGATTGAATAGACTGGGACTATATTCTTTAAAATTTAGAAGAATGAGAGGAATCTTATACAAATATTTAAAATTACGAAGGGAATAGATAAGATAGAAGCAGGGTGGTTGTTTCTGCTGGCAGGTGAAACTAGAACTAAGGGGAATAGCCTCAAAGTAAGGGGGCAGCAGGAGTTGAGGAGGAACGTCCTCAACCAAAGGGCTGTGAATCTGTGAAATTCCCTGCCCAGTGAAGCAGTTGAGGCTACCTCGTGGAATGTTTTTAAAGCAAAGATAGATAGATTTTTGAATAGTGAAGAAATTAAGGGTTATTGCAAGTGGGTGGGTAAATAATGCTGAGCCCACAAAAAGATCAGCCATGATCTTATTGAATGGCAAACCAAGCTAGAGGAGCCAGATGGCCTACTTCTGCTCCTATTTCATATGTTCTCTTATGTTCTTATGTAAGTCTATGCCTGTGTATGTGTGCATGTATGTATGTGTGCAAGCATGCATTTCTGACTATGTGTGTGCATACACATCTGTGTTTGTGTGTTTGCACATGTCTGTATGTCTGACTGCATACGCGTATTGGTCTGTGTATATACAAGCATATCTGTGTGAATGTCTACTCTTGTCTCTGTCCATGCATGCCCATGTGTGTGTGCACATACATGCATGTGTGTATTTTGTGAATTAATCTATGCATGTGCTTATAAAAGACAAAATGTTTACTGCTACACTCACACAGATATTTTCCTTGCTTGAAGTATCTAGGTTACTGATAAAATCTCTCGTCCAGCACGGAAGAAGCAGCTTGATCACATTGTGCTAAGAAATCCATTTTTAATTTTAATCTTGCTTTTGTTTTGTTTTGCCATGCAAAGTTTTCCCTTATGTTACTCATTTTGTCCTTGTCACAGCTTGGCCGAATCGGTCTTCTTGCCCTCTGAAAAAACTGCCTGAAAGTCAACATGGGTGATTATCTATATATATATATATCAATCCCCACACCCAGTCCTGTACATCTGTGGCATGCACAGGTATACATCTTCCAGTTGGTATCACTGGACAGCTGTAAAGTGCAGGGATCCCTGTTAATGTTTTCCTTTCTCGCATAGTGTAACCCTCACATTGTCACGCTGGTTCAGTATGGGCTGGAATGCTGGCTTGGGCTCTTCTGATGGTTAAATCTGAATTATACAATGACCAGAATTTCGTATTTTCTGGCCTTCCATCCTGACATCCTATCATGACTTTATCTCCTGAGGCATTGAAAAGATGTTAAGGTGAGAGTGTGAGGATAAGCCCCACTATATGCTGTCTCCGAACGTGGCGATCAGCTGCTATTGACCAGATATTTATGTGCTTGGGTCCCCCAAGTTTACTAAAAATTGGAATGGAATTACAGAACCTTCCAGTTTTACTGAATTTAATTCATTTTCCATTGGTTCTCTCACAGGTATCGATTAATAAATTTTCATAGCTGATCATCTGGTTTGCAACAGGGTGGTGTATTTATATGGATACGCGCACACGCAAGGTCTCTTTGCTATTCTCTCTCTCTCGTCATTCTCACCTTCTTCCTTTCCTCTTTTGCTTTCACTGTATCATCTTGTCTTCTCCCCTTGGTTTCTCTCTGTTCTGATTATGATTACTATGCTCTTCTCCTTTTCTATTCATATTTTGTCACTTCCTTTACTTTCTGTCTTGATCCCTCTTCCCCCTTGCTTCCTATTTCTTACTCCTCTCTTATTTCGCATCTTTCTTTCACCCATCTCCTTATCTGCTTTAATGAAAGCATTTAGAGTCATAGAGCCATAGAGATTTGCAACATGGAAACAGACCCTTCGGTCAAACCCATCAATGCCAACCAGATATCCCAACCCAATCTAGTCCCACCTGCCAGCACTCGGCCTATGTCCTTCCAAACCCTTCCTATTCATATACCCATCCAAATGCCTCTTAAATGTTGCAGTTGTACCAGACCCCACCACTTCTGAAGCAGCACCAGGTTAACTTGCATTGAATGACATCTACTTTGTCTCTTAAAATTAGAAAAGGACATTGAGTCACCCTTTAGTTTTGAAGACAGTTAATAGCAAATCACTATGATCGCAGAGCGAACTATTCACTAAAATAAAACTCTTAAGCAATTGTAACTTATAATCAGAGATCTCAATTATAAATACCCCCCTGTACTTAGAAGATTAGATGGAGGTGCCCAATATCCAGGTACTCATTACTCTAAGGAGAAAGCATCTAAAACCTGAATTAGATTGACCTACCCATTCCAATTCTGTTGGCTTGAATCACAATTAGATTGGAGTTTGCTGGATTTGGTGAGGCTGTAGTAGAAATATTGAGATCTGTGCATCCTGGTGTGTATTAGGACTATTGAAGTTTTATAAAATGAGGAGTAATTTCATCACCTTACTAGTAACATAGCAGCTCCCTGGCTGTGAAATCCCGCTGCTGGAGATTTGTCATTGTTGGTTTCTATTTTTTAAAGGGCTGGCACCCGTTTCAAACCACTGCCCATTGATTCCAGTATTTACTACATTCATTCTAAGGCTGCTGGTGGTTTCTACTTAAAGCTTCAGCCCATCTTTTGTTGCTTGGTGTTAAGGCAGAAGCTGTCTTGGAGTTCTGTGTAATCACAACCGGTCATATACTTCATAGAATCCCCATGTAGAATCCCTACAGTGTAGAAACAAGCCATTTGGCCCAACAAGTCCAGACCAACCTTCCAAAGAGCATCCCACTCTGACCCATTCCCTTATTACTCTACATTTTCCCCAATTAATGCACTTACCTTACACATCCCTGAACACTCTGGCAATTTAACTTGCCCAATTTACCTAACCTGACATCTTTGGATTTCCGACTTGCTGGTATTCCAGCTTGATATGCTCATACTCAGGGTTAGGTCATGGGGGTAGAAGGAGGTATAATTTACAGCTATCAAAGCGGAAAACCTGATCTTCCTCATACCAAAGGACCAGGTGGAGATAGAAAGAGCTTGCCTCAAACAATGGCTAGAGAAGAACATACTATCCATGCCTTATGTGAGTCTATCAACATGTGCCATGTTAGTGGTTTTGTTGGGTGTGTTTGTTGTTTATTATTTGCACAATACTGTCATGTATGACTATGGTCTCAATGGTTTCAATTCGGTGTTGAACAGCAAAAGTGTCATTCATGCCTCACAAGGTGGCACATTTACTTATAAGCAAAAATGGTTTGGGTTAAATCCTTGCTCAAGATACCAGGGTATACCTCTTGTGCTTGATAAGATTAGAGGCTGGCACTTCAGCATATCCCTTAGGGAGAGGTGAGTCGGCTTTTATATTTTGAGTCCCATCTTCCCCTACAATTATTCCAAGACACTCTCCGAAACAAAAACAGGAGAAGTGACCTGGCCAGCATTAATTCCCTGCTTCATTGTTCTAGAAATAGATGGATCTGGCTTATTGTAGATGTTTTCTGTGTGAAAATTGGCTGTTGCAATTCCTACACCACAAAAGTGACTATATTTCAACTAGCTGTAAAGTTGGGACATCCTGAAGCTATAGAAGATGTTATGTAAACACAAATCTTTTTATTCCTGCTGTTTGTGGGTGCTGGGGATAAGACCAAAAAAAACACAGATGCTGGAATCCAAGGTTGACAAGCAGGAGGCTGGAAGAACACAACAAGCCAGGCAGCATCAGGAGGTGGAGAAGTCAATGTTTCAGGTGTTACCCTTCTTCAGGAGGGAAGGATGGTTATTTGAAATTGGAGAACTCAATGTTGAGTCCTCCGGGCTATAGGCTGCCTGGGTGAAAGATGAGGTGTTGTTCCTTCAATTTACAGCCTGATACGCTGTGGCAATGGAGGAGGCCAAGGATAGTCATGTTGGCAGGGGAGTAGGAAAGGAAATTAAAATGGGCAGTGACTGGGGGGGGGTGGTTGGTCAGGTCGGCCCCTGTGGGCCTGGCTGAGCTGCTCAGCAAAATGTGCCCTGAGTTTACATTTGGTCTCCCCGATGAAGAGAATACGACATCGGGAGCACCAGATACAGTAAACTAGATTGGAGGAGAGGCAGGTGAACCTCTGTCTCATCTGGAAGCACGTTTGTTTTCCCTGATGTAGCTGTGAGTGCTGGCGTTGTACTTATCATCCACATATTTTCCTAATAGTACGACAATAAGCACACTTTTAAAATACACGCTTTGGATGTGAAGTACTCCAGAATGTATTAAGGATGTGAAAGGCATCACATCAATAGAAGCTTTTGTTAAGTATTTTTGATCCCAGTCACCATCGAGTGAACAGTCCATTGAAGATAGTGACTGATTCAGTGATGTACCAAAAGTGGTCCTAGATGTAACTGACAAGAGTTAGCATCCTACATGTACAATTTTCATAGGTGAGATATCTTGCAGTTTGTAAATCTGTAATTGGAACTTCAGCAGAAATGCAGCCCCATTGCACAGCTCATGATTCAATAATTACAACTTGGTCAAGGCATTGGAAAAGAGAAAATGTATCAACCACTGACTGAAGAATGAATACAGGGAATTAAAAATCCATATGAAGGCATATAAATGAAGTGGGGAACGAGAATGAAAATGATTTTTCAGATCTTATTCTATTCCATTTTATTTTACCACAAACATCCTCTGAAAATATAATTCCAGGGATACCCATTCATATCCAGTTGAGCATTTTCAGTGAGAATCCAGATTTGGAATGTCAATTGTTTCTTCAGCATATTGCTGTTGCTATCTAATATCCACAAGCATGCCTCTTCTGTTAGAGGGTACTGGGTAATGCTGTAGATATGGGAACTCAAGCTGAATATTCCCCTTTCAATCTCAGAAGTGCTGCGGTCAATTGCAGAGGAGTAAAGATTCTTTTGTTATGCTCCCTCTTTATGCTGATTCCTTTCTCCATGCAAAGTACAAGTAGACGAACCTCCTTCCAGGGCTGCACCAATCTCACTCTGTACCTCCCAATTGGGCCAGAATATGAGTAAGTATGGAACAAGAGTCATTTGGCCAATTTAACCTGTTTGTTTCAACAAACCAAACACACATTGCATTTTGTGGTGACATCAAAGCACGTAATCTCTGCAAAAGAAGTTAACAATAACAGAGAGTAGCGTTAGGAGTAGAAAGCCATGAAATGTCACTATGACCCTGAAAACAGTTAAATAAAGAGAATCTGACATCAAACAGTGCTACTTAATTTATTCAACCTTGATTTTCTATGTTGCATCAGTGACATATGCATTATTTTATTCAAAGTGCGAGACTTATCCAATTATCTGCAGATTTTACCTTATTAGATATTTGTGTAACCCTAATATGAATGAATGTAAGAACTTAAGCATATTCAAGTTTAGTAAGGACATTTGGTCTTACCATTCCATCTGACATATTCACTCCAACACGACCATCTTCTCATTACATGCTCAACCTCTATTCTCTTCAGAAATGCATCTCATCAATATATGATTTTGTGACACTTTCTACCTCAAATAACCTTATGTGACAATTTATTCCATGTATTTCTTACTCTTTGAATACTACCTGAATTCCTATGTTTTTTTCTAATAATTATCTTCTGTTCCTTGGAGTGTGAATCATCATTACGAGAAACTGTTTTGCTGAATACAGGTCAGAATCCTTTTCCAAAACTTTAAGAACATCCATTGAGACCAACACAGATTTAACATTGAAAGATACACATTAAAACATTTTAAGCTATTCATTGTGCCCATTGTTGTATAAAAGCTATGCGGAAGACCATGTGATATTTGACACAAGCTGCTGATTTGGTAGCTCCATCTCCTGAAAGCTCAGCTATGATAGTCAAGTCATCAGTTGCCAACATCAACTCCAACATTCCCTATTGAGTACAAGCATTAACAGTCACCATCATTAAAGGAAGGGCAATGCAACATGGTCAGTGAAGATGTTCACTTATGCACTCCCCAGTAATCATTGCTGATGGATAATCCAATGGAGCTCCAGTGTATGTCTGGGCAGCTTTGACTGTGGCCTCCCGTCCTTTTCATCATGGACCACAACATAAGTATCTAAGCATGCCTCTGATTGGAGAGGGCAGAGATTACTGTTGGGAAGTTTCAGGGGTAGCACCAAACTGCATACTTCTCAATCAACAATGTTTCCTGTCACTAAAAAACATGTAGTTGTGAGGGTTCATCATAAATGTAGAATGGATTAGTTACATCTGGGCCTGGTTGTCCTTGGAGAGGGGGTATTTGGTGTCGGCTGTTACATTTAAGGTCCCTCACAAACAGTGGGCACCAAAGGGACTGGGGTGCATTATTACTCCTCAATCTGAAACTTTTATCTGAAACTCTGGGAGTTTCCATCGTTTGTTTAGATGTTTGCTGCAGCTCCCCTGAGGGGCTATCAGTTTTAATTTGGATTAATTTGGTTAACTGTTTTATTTGGTTAAAACCACAGAGTGCACAAACGCAGTGGGCAGCAATCGAAATTCTTCTACTATTTTAACGTCGAGCATATTGATTTTTAAAAAATGGTTTTACGATATATATGTGTATCAAATTTCTGTCTTAGATTTTGCAGTATATCCATCTTTCACTACACAGATGACATAAATGTATCAACTAGGGCTTCAAAATGTCATGCAAACTACTTTGATCTCCCCAAAAATGAGGGTTGAACGAGAGGTGGGGGGGGGGGGGGGGGGCGGGGGGGGCGGGGGGAGGGGGCTGGGTGCAGGGAAGCTCTCGGTTTAGGAGGGTGCTATGTTGAATAAATTGCAGATGGCTCACAAACCTTGTCCTTCCACTGGACCGTCTGTATAGCTTTTTAAACAACCGTGCAGAGTACTTAGAAAATAAAAGTTCCTGAAATAGCATGATACTACAGGAACAGCGAGGCCAAAGCTTGAAGATCACGCCAGCCTGGTTAAAAAAAAAGCAGAAAGAAAAAGCGCGATTCCTGAACTAGCTGTGCCAATTTTGCAGCTGCCCCGAGACATAAGGTACGTGAAAATAAAACCGACAAAATTAGCAAGTGAGACTGTTGTAGAAGCAGCTCGTTGAAACACGGTACCTATCCCGGTCCCAACAAAGTGACAGTGACTGAATGTGTGGGGATGCTTGCGGGGAGCTGGGAGATGCCAACATTGAGGCGTCTCTCCAAGAACTGGTCAGGAGAAAAGAGAGAGAGAGAGAAAAAATGCCAGTCTAAAAAAAAGATGAACTGACATCCATAGGGTATGGCAAAAGACCTCGTGAGATTTGAGTGTTGAACCGCCCCACAGAGATATTAAGAGGAGATCCAGTCAGCGGGAGCTGTCCGCGGTGCTGAAATCTACAGTGTGTAGAGAACTTGCCCTCTCAAGTACTTTGGGACTGAGATGTTCCGGCCCCTTCTCTGTTTAAAAAAAAGGAATTAAAAATAAGCTGATTGATGTCGAGTACTGAGTGTTAGTCGTGACTGCCCCGGGGATGCGTCATGAACACAGAGATGGAGGTTCCCACTGAAATCGTGACTGTGAAATGGAGTAGCGAGTGGAGGGGGAGGGGTTGCTATGCTGTGTGTGTGTGTGTGTGTCTGTGTGTGTCTGTGTGTGTGTGTGTGTGTGTCTGTGTGTGTGTATATGTGTGTGTATGTGTGTGTGCCTGTGTGTGTATGTGTGCCTGTGTGTGTGCGTGTGTGTGTGTGCCCGTCTGTGTGTGTGTGTATGTGTCTGTAGAGCGGCTCACTGCTTGCAATTAGTCTGTCAGGCACGGGGCTGTTGGCTCTGTGTATCTGTCGGTACTCTGCCTGTTAACGGTGAAATCCCACTCACTCCCAGCCAAAAGAAAAGCCGACCTCCAGCGGATAGCAACAACAAGGTACTGGTTTTATTTTTAGCCCTGTCATCTGGTTTATTTATTTTTTCTCTCTCTCTCTCTCTCTCTCCCAATGCCAATGCTCTCGAGCGCGAGTTAGTCCAGATTGTCATATCTGAGGCAACAGGCTCGGAGAAAGTTAAGGACTAGGGATGATGTTGATAGTTGCCCACTTCGGCAAGGTTAAGCACCGACTTATTTACTAATACCGCCGAGAGCGAGACAGACTCCGCGGACGGGGAGTAGGCGCCGCCTGCGAAGCCAACGCATTCTAACCGGTAAATACCGACGATACTGCGCGGTTTCTCAGACTAACGCCGGCCAAACAGAGCACTGGCTGGGCAGGAGTTTATATTCTCTTCAAATACCGCACCCTCCTCACCCCAACCTCACTCGGTCGCCCACCCTCCCTCCGCGTAAGCTGTCCATTTGATCTTGTTTTGGTTTCCGATTTTGGCCAGCTTCAGCACTGACCTATTTGAAACAAGCTGGGGGTGGGGGGAACTGTCGGCGCTTGCGAAATCCTCTGCATATTCTCCGCTTGTTCAGGAGCCTGTATTGAACTGATTCAGGGATGGTCAGTAATTCAAAAATAAAAAAAAAAGGAACCGACTAATCTTTGGGTTAAGCTGAGCTTCAGCAGTGCTCAGGGAAGGGAGACTTGCAAGAATTTTTGAAAATATTGCATTTCTAATCTTTTATTGGTGTAGTACAGACTTCGGAGCGAAGGGTTGGAAGACCATTACATTTCCAAAAGCCTTCAAAATAGCCCCATGTTTTTATGTCAATATCACACTCTGGTGTGTTACAGACACCAATAGCACATTAGGTTTGTTTACTTGTTTTTTTTTTCTTGGGAGGGAGGGGGCGTGATTCTGAGCAGTACTCTTTCGCAACAATCTTTTTTGCTTTATACTCCCAAAAGCTGCACTCACCGCTCTGTGCAAAGCAGTAGGGTGGAGATTGACATCCCTGCCCGTCAGTTTGACCCCCACTGGAGCGCGGAGAGTGGAGGTGAGGGTCGAGGAGTGAGTGGCGGAGGGTTTGGGGGCGGTAGCGAGTTGAGAGAGGGTAGAATAGTCTCCAGCTGTTAGAAGTAAATCAGTTAGTCGTCACCGTTACTATGAACGCAGATGGGAACTTAACGCATCCTACAGTCCGTTTTAGCGCAAGAACCGTTCTGTCTTCAACCTGTGGTGCAGCCACGTTAGATACTTGCAACCTTCAGTGCTGACACGTATCTCACAGAGATGTGGGAAAAGCCCTCGTGTCGAAAATGAATACACCACCTCTGTGTCCAGTGCTGCGAGTGGGGTTCTGTCTAAGTGCGGTGCGTGCCAGCCTCAGGTGAGATGCTCTCTGCGGTTCAATGGGTCCCTGAGGCTCAGCGACCAAATCAATTCTCGGTGAGGGGGGGGCTGCAGTTGAGGGGTTGGGGGGAGGCAGTGGATCATCGGCGTGAGGGGTAGTTGGGTGAAGAGACTCAAAGCAAGGAATAGAAACCACTCAGTCTGCATTTGGATGGTGATATTTGTCAGGAGTGCATTGATTTACTTGGAAGAGAAGCTTCGCCCAGACACACGTGTGTTTATCCATCAGTTTCTGTAGCAATCTTGAATATGTCCATGCCTCCATTCTTAAGTACTCTGTTCCCAATGGCGAGACATTGGTCTTCCCATAGCAACAAGACCAGGCTAGGCTGGCGGCCAACTCAATGGGAGCACATTCGGAATTCCACAACTTGTGTTTGGGGAGCAGGAATTAGATAGACATATTTTACTTTGATTCCAGAATTTTCCCAATGTCCTGCTCCTGAATTTTCAGTTCCCTTTGGGGAAAGGTAGCTACCCAAATGCAGGAATCCTCCCCCACTGTCCTTGGCTCCCATATTTCCATGCGGTTGTTGTTTGCGGAGGAGCCGGTTAAAGGGGACATCCTACCACCCCCACACGAAGGAAGGAACTATAGTCACTTGTAAATATCGGGTGGCTGTAGGCGGACTGAAGGTAAACATCACATATCTACTTTTGTGTTATTCTGTAGTCAGTTGGGTGGTGGAGAGGGGTGGGGGTGGGGGAGTGGATGGGGAAATAGCTGAGTAAAGAATTCTTTCAGGGAATAAATGCTGGAGAATGGCCACAGCTCAGCCAACGGAATTCTCAATTAGTTTGTAAACATTATCCTTCTCGCAAATGTCGAAGTGCAGGACAATTCACAATTATTTTATATAATCAGCCTGATCAGAGGCGTTATGACACATCTCTGGAGCAGGTAGGGGCTTGAACCTGGGCCTCCTCTCTCCGCGGTTGGGACATTACCACTGCACCACAAGGTTCTGTTTACAGGAATTCAATTGTCAAAACCAGCATCCAAAGGGTCAGCAACTGGGAGCCACGATTGTTCTTTCTGTGGGATTTCAACCAGAGGGAGGCATCTGAAATACTCAGAGGGGAGTGACGACTGAATGGGGCTTGTTTGAAGTTGAGGTTAATGACGTAACTTGGGCAGGTTGTTGTGTAGAAACTGAAGCGCAGAGGATCACACAAAATAAAACTCAACTCAGCCAGCTCGCAACTGTCTAATTGGCTCAATCCCCTTCCTCCAGCCCATTCTACACTCTTTCTCCGCAAGTTATTCCTTGTCAAGTCTTCCCTCGATTCCCTCTTGAAAGTCAAATTTGAACCCACTTTCACCACCCTTCCAGCCAATCAATCACAACACCCTTTGCAGTGAGCCGGAAAAGAATGGGTTTTTTTTAGCACGTTTTCGGCAATTATCTCAAATCTGTCTCCTCTGATTATCGTCACTTCAGCAGTAGGAACAACTTGTCCCTATTTCCAAAGTCTATTACTTTTTTAACACCTCCATTAAATCCCACCATAATCTTCCTGCTGTCAGGAATAAAAATAAACCCAATTTCTTCAATACTTGAGTGAACCCCCTCCCCCCTCTTTTTGTTCTCTCTGGAAAACTTGAACGTCTTCCTCTCTATCCCGTTAAGTATGGGTGATCAGAATTGGACCCAATATTCCATTCAAGTGGTTGTACCTCAAAGAGAAAGCAGAAGGGAGTGAGGAGAGGAATATCATCGTTTGGAAGAAGTGAGAGTGAGAGACTTGGCTGGGGAGGTAGGGCAAACCATTCTCATTAAAGGGGGTGGGTGGGTGAAAAAGCCTCAGGGATAAAAATGGACTTGGTTTGGATTTGGGAACAGTGTGGGAGTGGGGTGAAAAAAAGGTTATGAGATGCTGGAGCGCGGAAGGGGTGAAGGTGGGAGCATTGGAAGATTGGCAAGAATGGTGCAAAACAGATAAATAAACAGGAAAATCACTTTCTAGATTAGGAGGCGTTGAAAGTCGAAAGTCACGTTAAGGACGACAGAAGACTAGACTTTGGGAAGAATGACTATGCAAGTTACCACTATAAAGGACCAGCACTCAGAGGTGGGAGCAGGTGACATCAGCGCAAAAGAAGAATTGATGGTCGGTATTAGGAACAGGGACTGACAGGGGTTCAGAAAGGAGGTAGAGATTTTGTTTAAGGAGGTGAAGGCTGAGGAAAACTTTAAGAGACACTTTGGCAGAAGTTGGGGGATGTGGTTGGTTGAGATGTGAGAGGTGGGAAGCGGCGTGAGGGTTTGCAAAGGGTGCCTGTTTCTGAAGGCTGAGGTTTGCAAAGAGTGAATGTGGGAGGCCGAGCTTCGCACAGGGGCGCAGGCGATAGGCTGACAAACCAACGTGCTCTGACGCCGGGGATGCGTCTGCCCATGCGCACGCTTTGCTATTTATTCACTGGCTCAGGTTGGAGGTTAGAGTCTTTTTTTACGTAGAGTCGACCAGACTGCGAGAGTGAGCGGAGCAGCGAGAGGGAGGGAGAGAAAGAGAAGGGGGGTGGGGGAAGGAGAACTCTGAGGCGAAATGTAGCTCTCCGCAGGGCAGGGCGAGCTGAACAGATGCGCTTCCTCCATCTGAATCAGGGGATGGGTGGAGATCTGGCGAGGAACAGGGTCCCAAGTATCCCCCCCCCCTCCCCCCCACCTCCATGTCCAACCCCTCCCTTGGTGAAGAGCGGGGAGATCGAGGGAGGTCCTGAGTGGTTGGAAAAAAAGAAGGCTCCTTCAGAGCTAATACCGGAGGAGGCTCAGAGGATGGAACCATGGAGAAGGTGCAAGCCACCAGACCACCGAAGGAAGAGACAGACCAACCCGTCCCCCTCGAATCTTTTTGCGGTCTGGGCTTTCTGTTTCTGCCCAAATCTGGTCAGAAAGCCCTTACCACAAAAAGCGTTTGAGGGTGGGCACTGACATCGCTGGAGACTATCCCCTCTTCCTCCTCCACCACTACCTCCTCCCCCCTTCCCCTCTCCCGGCTCCGGGCTCTCACCCGCTCCTCTGTCATCTCATGAATGAATTCAAATAGAATATCTCCAAAATCATTCAGTTTAGACATGGGTTGGGGGGAGAGGGTTTGATGAATTTGGGGGGGGGGGGGGGGAGGGGGAAATATATGTGACTTGGTCTCTAATAACCTGTGAAGCCCCCCCCTCCTCCAAAAACAACACCTTGTTTAAAACAAAATAGCTCCCTCCCTGATAAGATCATACGCTGACTTCTATTTAGACTCCACGCAGATTGAGTTGATCTTAGCAGGGACTAAACTGTGGACAGGAGAGGATGTGCTAAAGGCAATTGAAGAGAAATAAACAGCTGGAGAACCATGGCATCTCACCAACAACCTCCCCTCTCCTCAAACAAAAATCCTACATTCGCCTGTCTAATTGCTGTTTAGCAAGCAACTTATTTTTTTTAAATTTAGGAAATGTTTGAAATTGACTGCACTCTCTTCTCCCCTACAGTTTAACCTCCCTCCCACCACTCCCTATCATCCTCCTTACGCCCCTTCAAGTTGTCAGGAACAGCATACAACATAAGGCAGCTGTCGGTCAGCGCGTCTGCCTATCTATTTAACACTCACTAAACTGGACAGCAGCAAAATAGACTGCAAAATAACTCAATGAGCAGTCAGGCGGGTGTAAAGATTTATTTATTGTGTGATCACAATTGGGACGACGATTCACTTGATTGTAATCAGGTATCCAAAGACGCTAGCTAGCTCCCATCTGAAAGCAGTTTGAATATTTGTCTGAAAACCACATTTTTGCTCAGAAATATGTAATCTCTCTCTCTTTCTGCAGACTCACGCACAGAACCAGACATACACACAGACACACACACACTTTCTCCCTATGACACACACTTAAACACAGGCACCTACAGTATCTCTCACACATGAAGCGCAAACAGACACACAGGCAGACATACACTTTCGCGTACACATAGGCAGAGACACTCTCGTACACATAAAGACATGTTCTCTCACGCACACAAAAGCACACACACACAAAGACAAACTCTCTGTCACATAAACACATACAGTAACACAGACACACACACAGTAACACAGACACACACACAGTAACACAGATACACACACAGTAACACAGGCACACACAGTAACACAGGCACACACAGTAACACAAACACACACAGTAACACAGACACACACAAGCATTCTTGTACGCGCTGTTCCAATTGCGAGATGTAGATACCCAAATTGAGCTCAACAAAATGAATCCTTCACTCGTTTCATCGCAGAATGTTTTCATCAGAGCAAGACATTTAAAAAAACCCACAAAACCTGACATTTAAACCATTATAAATTTCTCAAAGGCCTGCACGCACTCATTGGACAGATAACTACTGAATAACCAGTCTTGTCCCCTGTGCGTCAAAGCGGAGAGCAAAACTTAAATGAAGCAACCTTCTTAGTGAATCCACTACACATTCGCTTATGGTTGCAGTGTCTTCTAAGATTTATATTTCTTTTTTTTAAATTAAAACATACTTTATATCTATTTTGCAATGGAGAACGATTTGGAATCCTTCATGGCCCCAATGTAGCCTTAATTGCTCCGTTTTCAGAGCATATGAAGTTTGTAAAATATGTAATTTTCTTCCTCCAAGCTGTTTCAAATCAAATCTACGCAGCTTAGGTACACGTGTACTGTTTATTGCAGCAAACCTAACACAGATATTCAGTCCATAGATCCTGTTTTTCAAATTAGTCCAAGTTTAGTTGGAACGCATTCCAATCTCATATCAGAATGTGTGCGCAGTATATAGCCTACATCAAACAGTATAACTTGCTCCTGCGTCACACTGTTAACTTAAAAACTGATCTTTAAAAATCACCTTTAAGCAGAAGACACATAAATGAATCCCATTGATTTGTTTAAAGGCCAAACATGCACAAGACTTTGTATTTTTAAAAACTGAATCCTTCAGTTTCTTGGTATTTGCTTTAATTCGAGAATAATTAAAAAGATTCTCAGTCAGAATCCTAACCTACTCTCGCTCGCTCTGTAAGCATTTTCCCATCTCCACATCACGTCAAGTCTCTCCATACCCACCCCTGCCTGTGTCCATGTACCTTTCCTCTGACTGTCGCTAACTGTCTCCCAGCAGTTCAGCCGACGTTCTGTCGTTATTTCGCCCTGGCCTTTCCAATTCTCACTTGAGGGCTGTGTCTGTGTCTGTACTTCTGTTGCTCCTTATCTGTGCCCCTCTGTCTCCCTGCCTTGTTTTGCATTCTCAACTTACAAGAGAAGATTGATGTCTGTATAGGAAGGGAATAAAATGGCGCGGGAATGGTTTCCCCACTGACCATCGAAGAAGGGGGTGGTGGTGGGTGGGTGGTGTTGTACTGATTTTAGGAACAGAGGCGTTTTTTTTCTGCGAGCTGTTGTTTTTGTTGAACAAGTATTAGTGATTGCACCAGCCCATTGTGTGTGGGGGATTTGTGTGTCACTGACATGTTGGTGGTGTGAGGTCTGTATTAACGTGTGTGCTACAAGTGTGTGTCCTTGTAGGGCTCGGTGCTGTGCTGTGAGTTGTTTTGGGATCTCCAGTTTATCTGGTGCTCCACTCTTACCAGCTTCTGCCAAGGTCTCTGCCTTTGTGTATGTCATTGGGCACTATTGCTGTGGGCGGGTTACTCTGCACGGTGCACTAGTGTTTTGGTGTGTTCTGGTGCATCACCGTGTACAAGTGTGAACTTTACAATGTGCTGGGCTTTATCTACTCTTGTCTGCTTTTTTTGTATTGTGTGCTGATGAGTGTTTTCGTGCTAGTTTTGGCTTTGCAATGTTGCTGCTTGGGATGTGGACATGAGTGTTTGGGTTTTCAATGCTCTTGACGCGTGTTAGTCCAGCTGTTTCATTTAACCCAAGTATTCTGGTCGGACACTACGCGTGTATTGGTGAACTGAGAGTTGTCAGTGTGTTTATGTGTGAGCGAAGGGACCTCAGATTAGTGTTTGGATAGTTTTGCGTTCTTGATCGTATGTGTGCATGTTTGTGTGTGTGTGTGTTAATGTGTTTACTTTTTTTTAGAATTATTGCGAATAAGTGCATCTGTATGGCGTGTGTGACTACGTTGGTGTAACTGACTGTGGACTTGCACTCGATTGTATCAGTGGGTCAATGACCAGGTGATCTGGGCCAGGAGTGGATTTGGTGATGCCAAAGAGTACGTGCTGTGTTCGTGTAAGATCCCATAGTCATTGAACAAGTCCTTATGTTCACCTGGGCAGCAACATTGACTCTCTGTCTCTCAATCTATCGAATTCCCAAAAAGTTATTTTTCCAACAACATTGTAATGCCCCTCTGATCTCTCAACATCGCTCGATACCATCGCTCTGTAGACGCGACAACGATAGGGATGTAAGTGTTGGCACATTTTGAGAGGTAACTGGAAAAGGTGGGGACAAATAAAGAGGAGGTAAAACTCCTTTATAATTGACACCAGGTATTATTTTAGCAACACGTATCCAGCAACATTGCTTACTCCAACTATTAATTATAGACATTCGCCCTTTACACGTCTGATTCCCAGTGACCAGGTAAAATGGCACATGTCCAGATAACACTGATAATTCGATGCAACAGATTCGCATCCCATTCTTAAAATTAAGACTGCAGCCAAAAGCTTTCTAAATTCAAATTGAAGTCGGGTTCTGGACAAATTTGCGTAAAACGAGTTCAGCAATCAGGCATCAAGTTACTGGAAGCTGATGTTCAATGGTGGGTTTCGATGAGACGTGCGAAATCACTGGTCAGTTGTAGGGAACATGTTAACAAACGAAACAGCAGGAAAGGGATGGGAACGAGATGGTTAGAGCGATGGAAGAAATGGGGGAGAGATGGAGGGGACTGGAGGCGAGGCAGTTAAGAAAGTGTTGGAGGGGAGCAGTGTTTGAAGGAGAGAGAGCAGGGAAATAATTACATCCTGATTCTTGCGTAAGGTTTGTTCCTTTCAAATTCCCACCCGGACAGAGCTGTTGCGAGGACTTGCTCTCACCGGGAGCCAGCAACGAAATTCGTTGAGTAACGTCGGCCTGGCGTTGGAAAGCTACAGTCACTGCTTCTGTCTGTTATGAGGATGAGACGCCCCAGGCAGGAACTACGCTGGCTATAAGCACGGTCAGGAAACTTTACTGACACTCCACCCTCCTGTCTTTCGGAAAATATAGGGACAGCGAAGGTGAACGGGAGGGAGAGGGGGCAGGTTTCATCCCTGAAGCGAAAGTTCCTCGACCCCCTTGGATAAAATTCAGGGAATTCAGCTGACGCCACCGCTCCAGTCTCCTGGCATCACGCCGCAAGGCTGGGTACCAGGGGTGAACTCAGAAACTTTACAAGTTTGACACGAGAACTCTTCGCTTCCATTGAGTGCGCTCAGATCTGTAACTAATCATTATTTTTTTTAATTATCAACAGTCCTCCCGGGAAAGGAAGTACTTTAAAGAAGGGCGCGTTCTTTTCCCTAAAATCAAAATCACAGGAATTGTTATGGCGCCATTCGGACCTCTCGTTCAAGTGTATCATTACTTTGTGTCAATCTCCTGCTTTCCCCCATACCCAGGTACACGATTTCTATCCAAATAATTTCACAATGCCCTTTTGAATGCCTCAATTGAAATCGCCAGGAGGCAGTACATTTCAGACCTTCTGGTTTGAGAAAGTTCTTTCTCCTTCACATCACCCCCTGCTTCCTGTGCACATCACCTTAAATCGATGTTCCGTGTTTCTTGTTTCTTTTAGGATCAGGAACAGTTTATGCCTCCCTTATCCATCCAGCCTCTTCCCCCAAATTACTTTGTTGTTGGTGGTGGTGTTTCGCTTCTCCTTTGAAAACTAATCTCTTCCTCAACTTGATATGTCACAGTTGGCTGGAAAAGTTTCCAAGCTTTGAATGCAGAGGGCATTTTCTGAAAGGATGGTTTGAACTGCCAGAGGAAGTGATGGATGTGGTTACAGCTGCAATCTGTAAAGATATTTGAATAAGTACATGGATTAGAGGGATATGGGCCAAGTTCAGGCAGGTGGGGCTGGTTTAGTTTGTGAACATGGTCAGCATGGACTGGTTGGACTGAAGGGTCTGCTACCATGCTGTATGTCTGTATAATTCTATATATATTGCTTCCCCTTGCAGTGCTTCCAAAACAGAACGTCCTGGGGTTTCCAGCATAGAAACTGATACCACTGTCTCCCTTGCTCCTCATCTCCTAACCTATATTTCATCTCATGCTACCAGTATATATTAAATTTCCTCTTTTTCGTTAGTCTCCACGTTTTTTAAAAAACCTTTTCACTGGGTGTGGGGATAACTGGAAGGACCAGTATTTGGTGAACATTCCTAATTACATTGGTGAAGATTGGTGTCCTCTTGAACTGCTGCTGTCCATCTGGTGTAGAACCACCCAAAGCGCTGTTGAGAGGGGGTTCCAGGATTTCAACACCAATTAGAATCAGTTTGACCATTCCCTGCGGAAGTGAGAGCCACCTTCTCATCATTCGCTCGGAAAAGTTGTTTCCCCTGAATTCCTGACGGGATTTGTTGGGTTCTGCCTTCTACTTACAGTCTTTAGTTTTGAGCATTGATGGGATGCGTAGCACTGTACCACAGCAATGAGTCATCCATTTTATGCAATTCTGCAGCACACAGGAAGTCCATTTGATCCATTGTCTCTGTGCAAGCCCTTTGAAAGAGCAATTTCATTAGTCCCATCATGCGGACTTGTTCACACAGCACAATAATTGTTTTTTTTCCCCCAATCAACTATTTGTCCACTTGCCTTCTGAAAGTTATTGTGGCTGAGATTTTAACTCAATAAAAACTGAGCCCCTGTGAATTTGCTTCCACAATCCATTCTAGCAGTGGATTCTGTTTCTGGAACACACTAACTTATGTTCTGAATTTTAACTTTGTGATCTGTGTAATTATCTTACAAGAATCACAATGTAGAAGCAGGCCATTCAGCCCATCATGTCCATACCGGATTCCCAAACAATGAGCTTGGATGGCAATGCAGAGTGATACCAACACCACAAGCTAAATTCCTGCACCAGCTAAAGTTACCATGAAGGTACCTTCTCAACCTAAGATTAAACCACCTCCAGTCGTCTGTCTCTCTCAAATGAGAGAACAGCCTGTGGTCTGGTAAGACAATGGTGATTTTACTTTTTACTTCATTTCCCATAAATCTGTATATTCTTTCTTTTTAAAGAAAGAATATTTTTGATTCAAGTCCCTCTTGAAAACCTTGATTAATCCTACCTCCATTGTACACTCAGGCAATACATTCCAGATCCTAATCACTCGTCATGTGCAAATAGTCCTTCTCCTGTCTCCTTTATTTCTTTTGCCAATTACCTACAATCAATGTCCTCTCATTCTCGATCTTCCCACCAGTTTTCTTGATCTACTCTGTCCAGAATCCTGATGAGTTTGAAGAGATTTATTGAATTTTGTCTCAACTTGCTCTTCTCCAAGAAAAAACAGACTTAATTTCTCCAATCTCCCTCTGTGCCAATGTCATTTTCAATGGTTATGTTTTTTAATTTTATGAACATAAAAAAATAAGCTGGGAGCTGAAGTAGACAATTGGAATCACAGAATCCCTACAGCATGGAAGCAGGCCATTCAGCCCATCTGGTCCACAGTGACCTTCCAAAATGTATCCCATCTAGACTAACCCTCTATCATAACCTTGTAACCCTGCATTTCCCATGACCAGTCCACCTAACTTGCACATCTTTGGACTGTGGGAGGAAACTGGAGCACCCGATGGCAAATGTGTACACGACAGACAGGCACTCACCCAAGGGTGGAATCAACCCTGAGTCCCTAGCACTGTGAGGCAGCAGTGTTAACCACTGTCTCACCATGCAGCTCTCATGACCTCACATCTACTTTTTTGACCTACCCCACACCCCCCAACCTACACCCCCTGAAGAGACTCTCTATAGTTGGATTACGATTTTATTTTTGCTAAATCAATTTTCTATCTATACATCTGTTCAGAGAATGAGCTCAATGGTACAAGAGGACCGAGCAGGATATCCCGACTGAATCCCCTCTAACATTCCCCATTCAAATTGGGATTCTGAGAAGCACTCAGGAAAAGGAGCCCTGACTGATATCTTCCTCATCCTTTCAAGCAACTATCCCTTTCAAAGCTCAGGCCACCAAGGCTGATTACAACATCCTCAATTACTCAAGCGTCTGGATCAGGATTAAACCTTGCTCCCTTGAATCCTTTATATCACACTAAATAGTGACTGTCTCCACTGGGCCACAGACTGTTAACTCCCGAACCACTTTGTCCCCAATCTACCAATAGCCTGAAGGCCATTACCAAAATTGGAATGGGAAGTGGACGAATGATGGATTTGCTAAATGCCACAGCTCCATCTAATCTGCTTCCTGCCATCCTGAAGCTGGCGTGATAAACCAAATATTTATCATTGAGTTTACAACAGAATCACATAAATATTTCCGTCTAGAAGGAAACCACTTAGACTAACAAATTAACACCAGCTCTCCAAATGTACATCTCATTTCATCCAATTCTCCCCATAAACCAGCTCATTTTTCATTTCTAACTAGTAGTCTGACGATCTTTAGAAAGTTGAACCCACCTCTGCAAGATAGTACATTCTAGATCCTAAGCTCTCACTACATGCAAAACACTTCTTGTGCCACTATTGCTTCTTTTGCCATCTGTGCCCTCTTGTTCATGATCCTTTTACAAGTTAGAATTGTTTTTTCCCACCTCCTTAACTACTCTGTTCAAACCTTTTAGGATCTTGAACACCTCCATTAGATCTATCACGCTGCTATACTCGAAGGAAAACAGTTCTAACATCTCAAATCTATTTTCATAAATGAAGTTCCACATCCCTGGAACTGTTCTTGTAAATGTCTTCTACAATGTCTCTAATGCCTTCCTTCACATCTTCACCTAGACCTGATCCAAGAAAACCACCTTATCCCTCACGCCCAGCAGTGGAGAGGTTAAGGAAGCTCAGGTCCAAAGTTGCCTGTATGTCCCAGTTCCACTCACCACGCATTATAGCACACATCATTCATATCCTGGCTCTCATGGAACTTTTTAAGAGCTACTTGGAAAATTTACGGACTGGAAAATGCAGGGTATACTGGGAAATGCCTACAGTGAATTTAACAATATTGAATTTAATGTTTCTTTGCTAAGGCAAGGGTGAAATGCTGTAATTTTTCATCATTTTTCCATTTAACTATTAAAGAGTGACACAGTGGCTCAGTGGTTAGCACTGCTGCCTCACAGCACCAGGGCCCCTGCTTTGATTCCTGCCTCGGGTGACTGTCTGTGTGGTGTTTGCACGTTCTTCCCATGTCCGCGTGGGTTTCCTCCAGGTGCTCCAGTCAGAAGATGTGCAGATTAGGTGAATTGGCCGTGCTAAATTGCCCATAGTGTTGGGTGCATTAATCAGGGGTAAGTATAGGGTAGAGGAATGGGTCTGGGTGGGATACTCTTCAGAGGGTCGGTGTGGACTTGTTGGGCCAAATAGTCAGTTTCCATACTGTAGGGAATCTAATCTAGTGGTAGAGATGTACATCATGGAAACAGACCCTTTGGTCCAACTCGTCCATATCAACCAGACATCTTAAATTAATCTAGTCCCATTTACCAGCATTTGGCCCATATCTAAAATCTCCCTATTATAGCTTTCCATTGATAAACAATTTAAAGAAATCTTGCAGAACTGATCGGGTGGGTGTAAAATTCCTAAGGAGTTGCAATAATTTATAATCCACATTATTTTTGATCTGGTGCCATTCTTGGAGCACCCTCTGCTTCTAAAAGTGGTTTTGCTCCTGCAGATGCCCACATACAGTAGGAGCAGGCCATCGAAGTCACCATTGTTTAGGAGATAGTGAACAGAAGGCTTGAAATATATGCATGCGGTACAGCAAATTATACAAGACAATGAGAAATGGAGTGATATTGGAGTCAAGGTGTAATAGAGAATGAAATGATTGAGAAATTACGTGCACTGGGACATTGATATAGACAGAATGCACAGAAGACAATAATGAGAAAGAAGTGGATGTGTTCTGGGAACAGACATCCATAGAATAGATACAAATTTGAGACAGGGACCCATACTGGATCCTTACAAAGGTATTCATTGCCTGTTTAACCCAATAATGAAGGCAGCACCGTTTCCCATCAATTAAGAGTCAATAGCATTGCCATGGATCTTGAACCATATGTAGGCCAGAATTGGTAATAATGGCAGGTATCGGTCCCTAAAGAACATTAGTAAAACAAATGAGCATTTATGACAGTTGACAATGGTTACGTAGTCATCAACTTTTATTCCGCATTTATTTCTGTATAGAATTCAAATTTCTCCACCCTCCGCAGTGCAATTTGAACCCATGCCCCCAAAACATGAAAGTAAAAGCAAAATACTGCATATGTTGGAAATCTGAAACAAACTCAGAAAATGCTAGAGAAACTCAGCAGTTCTGGCAGCATCTGCAGAGAGAGAAACAGAATTAATGTTTTGAGTCTGGTATGACTCTTCTAGGTGATTGATTCGGAAGAGAAGTCAGACTAGTTCGGAAATGTTAACTCTTTTTTCCCCCAGCATTTTCTGTATTTGTTCTCCAGAACATTAGCCTGGAGCTGTGGATTAGTAGCCCAGTGAAATTACCTCTATGCCACCAATTCCCTCAGGATACACACTGGACAATAGTGAGTTGTGGAATAGGATTGTACTGTAGATAGGGGATCTCATGAGTTGGGCCTGGGCAAACATATGTGCAATACGCATTGGAGACGTTACACTTAATAGAAAAGTACAGGAGTTTGAGCATGTGCACTTCACAGAACAGCAATCTACATTTAAATAGCACCTATAACTTAGTTAAGAATCCTCAAGGTGCTTCACAAGAGATATTGGACTGGTGACTAAAAACTTGCTCAAAACTGTTGCTTTTAAAGAGCTTTTAAAAAGAGTGAGGAGACAGGAGGACAGATTTAGAGATGTAATTCTAGAGGTTAGGGCCCTTGCAGTTAAAGGCATAGCCACTAACACTAGTGTAGTTACAAATAGGGACACACAAGAGACCAGAATTGGAATTTTGCAGCTAACTTAGAACCAGATAGAGACATTGAGAAGGAAAGGAGGTCGGACCAAGGGCCAAAGTCAAAATAATGAGAAAGAAAGAAAGAAAATAAACAAATTGATTTTTAAAATTTTCAATGTGGTAAACCAGAAAGAATAAGCCTCTATATTACAATATTAATTTTCAGTATCAGAAAGATTGACTGGCAGTAATTAGCAATTACCACATCATCAAAAGGGCACATGGGCTGAAATGGTCAAGATTTAATTTTCAGTTAGTTTAGTTTGCATGTAGTGTCCAAATATAGCAATTCATGCCACTTGATGTGATTTCAATGGTAACAGCAAGATGTCACATACGCAAACCTAACAGCCGACCACAGCAACATGGATAACAAATTTTGGATTTCCATGCTTAACCATACATTTGTTGTTGTCTCAATTGCTGTAGCACGTGTGCATTCATAACAACTGTTTCCATCAGCTGCCAATTTTTTTGCGAAGCAGTTTAGCAGTTTAGCTTCAGCTAAATAAATTCCCCCTTGCTCAGGTAATCAGTTGAAACCTGGTATTAGTTAGAAATACAGGCACATGAGTCGATCATTCAGCTCCTTGAATCTGTTATGGCACTCAATAAGAATGTGAATGATCTGATTTTTAATTGTCATTTATTTGCCTTGGTTCTGTAACCCTGAACAGCATTATGGAACAATAATCTACAAATCTCTGTCCTGAAATTTTAAGTTGGTCTGCAACGCGTCAGTTTTTTGACATAGGAAGTTCACTCGACTTTGTGGGAAAAGGTGCTTCCTGATATCACCCCAAACAGCCTGGATCTTACTTTAAAGTTTTTCCAATTTGTTCTGGATAATCCCATCGGTCAAAATAGTTTTTGTCTTTCTGCTTTATCAAAGCCACTTAGCTACCTTACAAAATTTAGTTGAAACATCTCAGAATCTTCTATATTCAAAGCAACATGACCCTAGTCTACTCAAACTGTCATCATTTTAAAACTCTAATATCTCCAGCAGCTTGCTGATAGAATTATAATACACCCCCTTCCAAAGCCAAAATACCCTTCCTCAGTTGCAGTACCCAGAATATTTGTCAAATTGGGAACCAACTAGAGTGTTTATATTAACTGTTACATAACTTCTAAACCTTTATATGCCACAGTTCTTGATTACAGATAATTTGCCATTAGCTTTTTAAATTTTCTTTGAACCTCCTTAACAGTTTCTGATTCATCCATCAAATCTTAAATCTACCCCCTCATTCATAATTCTCAGATTCTTGTCACTTATAAAAAGATAATCTGGCTTGTCTTTCGTTGGTCTGAAGTGGATGATCTCAGTATTCCCATTTTGAATCCTAGCGGTCACTGTTTCAGATCTGAGTGTCCCTAGCATTAATGGGTGAGGTAAGTGATAGCATTGCTAGTATTCCAGGATAGAAACCAGACCATTGGATTGCATTAGCTGGAGCAAACCAGAGATTTAGTTTTGGGGGTATTTTCCTGTTCATTCGAAGACCAGAGGGCCAAAGTTTAGCCTTCTTTTGCAATATAAATGTTTTTGTTGGGTCTGATGGTATAGCGAAGAAAACCGAAGAGGTGACTCTCAGTTTGGGTGACAGGTGCTGGGAGCTAATTTACATGAGTATAGTGGGGTCTGAGACCCAAATTGCAGGGCACCTCAGTCATCACTACACAGTATCTACAGAATGTTGGCTACCCCCTTGACAATGGGCCAGAACCGGCTTCTAGATGTTAATCAAACTGTTCAGTAATGTCATGAGCTGGTGGGACTTAAGTCCAGGCTTCCCAGCTCAGGGCTACGGGCAATAGCACTGTACCACAATAACCTGTCTCTATCTTATTAAATAGAGGATTGAATGTATTTACAACACTGAACATAAACACATGTAAACACACATGCACATACTGTATTTAACTAAACTCAGCTAAATTAGCTGTTCGGTCAACAAAACTCTAATAAAATAAGCTTGAAAACAATTATTGAGCCAGACACAGAGCTGGTAAATATGTGGGAAATGGCAGAGAGAGAGAGAGAAAGAAAGAGAGAGAGTTAGAGAGAGAGAGAAAGAGAGAGAGAGAGAGATCAAAGCCAGAAGGAAAGAAACCTAAAGGATCAGAGATGGAGGAGGCCACAGGAAGGAACAGGTTTGGAGCAAGAGATATTGTACATGCTATTCCAACTGGATTGTATGGACCTGCATTGTATCTGTGGTCTCGTACATGTGCAAACATCACACATGTACGCACACACTGGTGGAAAGTAATGGAGAGATTGGAGGCTGCCTTGCCTGTCTCATACACCTCCATGTTGTGCAGTGCAATAATGATCTCATTGCACCATCGTCTGTGAGAACTGACTTGAATTCAGATTCATTCGTACAGAACTGACTTGAAAACAATTTAAATCCACATATAAATTGAGGGGGCTTGTTGCAAACATTTCATTGATAAGTTTTAATTTTCGACGAATTGCTTTTCTCCTGGGTTTATTGTGAAGGCATTGTATTATTCTGGCAGCTCAAAATGCCTGCAGAGATCATGCAAAAGTTGCCAAATGACCTCAGCTGAATTAAACCATCAAACCTGAGTAAAACATTACCGAGCCAAGCCTGGGAAGATTTAGGGATGTTAAGACAGCAGAACGGTTTTTTTGTTATTCGCTCATGGGATGTGGGCGTCATTGCCTGGGCCAGTAGTTCTTGTCCATCTCAAGTTGCTTTTAAAAACGTGGTGGTGAGCTACCTCTTTGAAATGCTGTAGTCCATTTGCTGTAGGTTGACCCACAATGCCATTATGGAGGGAATTCCAGGATTTTGACTCAGCAACAATGTAGGAATGATGGTACATTTCCAAGTTGGTGTGCGGTTTACAGGAGAACTTGCAGATGGTAGTTTTTCATGAATTTGCTTCCCTTGTTCTTAAGGAACTGTGATGAATTTCTATTGAGTACTTTGTAGATGGTACAAACTCCTACTAAACCTTGGTGATGGAGGGAGTGGCAGTTTGTACACGTGGTCTCAGTCAGATGGGTTGCTTTATCCTGAATGATGTCAAGATTCTTGAGAGTTATTGAAGCTGCACCAGTCCAAGCAAGTGGGAAGTATTCCATTATACTCATGACTTGTGCCTTGTCAATGGTCAACAGGCTTTGGGAAGTCAGGAGGTGAGTTACTTGCTGAAGTATTCCAATAAGTATTGCATCTGGCCTTCTTTTGCAGCCCTTGTATTTATGTCGCTAGTCCAATTCAGTTCCTGGTTCATCGTAATGCTTAGGGCATCAACAGTGGGCGACTGGTGATGGTTACATTATTCAATATCGGTTCCTGGTTAATCATAATGCTAGGGTGTCGACAGTGGGTGATTAGTGATGGTTACGCTATTGAATAACAGTTTCTGGTTAATCGTAAACTAGGGTGTTGACAGTGCGAGAGTAGTGGTGGTTACACTATTGAATATCAAGGTTGGTGATGAGATTCGCTCTTGTTGGATGCAGTCATTTCTGACATTTGTATGGCACAAATGTTCATTGCCATTTGTCATTTTGCCTAAACCTGGATATTGTGCAGGCTTTTGTTACATTTGGACATGGACTGCCTCAAATAGTACTGAACCATGCATTTGCTGACCATACAGCTGGCACTCAGAACAGATCTGCGTAAGTCAAACTCACCTCATTTATAAAGGATTTATTTTCCTGATTGCTGCAAGGCTGGATTTTGTTACTTATTGCTCAGTCTTGAAAATGTGAGCCATCTTCCTGAAGCATTGCTGTCTGTGTGATGAAGGTGCTCACTGTCCTATTTGGGGGGAGTGCCAGAATGTTGGCCCAGCAGGAATTGGTATATTTTCTAAGTAAGTTAGTGCCCGAGTTCGGGCATCTTTTTACAGCCTCAGCATGGCATGGTTCATGCCTCTTGTCCACCCTATTGGTGACTGTTGTTTATGTGGTGCCCTGCTTGAACTGTGCTGCCAATCACAGTAGAATAGTTTCATAGTTTGGTTAGATGGGTGAGGACAGGGAGTATAATCTCAGCCAAGTGGCTTGTGAGCTCGTTCTAAACAAACTGAAATTTTCCACATTTCCCTTATTTTGTGGAATTTGTAAAAAAAGGAAAAAAAGACTTGCATTAATGTAGTGCCTCTGAATCTCAGGAAGCTGCCAAGTGCCTTAGTGGCATCAAAATAATTTTGTCTTATGGTTCCTTTCTGATGTAAGGAGTATTGGAGCTAATTTGGGCTGAACAGACTGCCACAAACAAGGACAGCCAGACAGTCTGTTTTCTGATAAATATTAGACATGAAAAAATAGCAGACCGACACAGTTGATAATTATGCCTTGATTTCCTCTTGATCCGCGTACTTCTGGTAATCCAAAGGCACTAAGGCCAAATTGAAGAGATGGCCCTTTGGATGGAATTTCACAATGAAATGAATGTTAGGCTGCATTACTACAGATTGCCCCAGTGGTTAAACAATAAAGCTGCTTAAGATGATGCATAGCTTCAACACCCCAGTATTTCACAGCAAGAGTGAAAGAATCTTGTGGAGTCATGTACCATTGCATTGAATTTACTGGAACGAACAAACATCCCAATAATCAGAGTTCAGGTGATGTTCCACCTGAACGTCCTTCTTCATCACACTCTATCAGCACATTCCTTTGTCCCTTTCTCCATCGGTGGCACAGTGGCTCAGTGGTTATCACTGCTGCCTCACAGCGCCAGGATCCGGGGTTGATTCCACTCTCGGATGACGGTCTGTGTGGGGTTTGCACATTCTCCCCGTGTCTGCGTGGATTTCCTCTGGGTACTCCAGTTTCATCCCACTGTCCAAAGGTGTACAGGTTAGGGTGTATTGGCCATGCTAAATTGCTCATAGTGTCCAGGCCGGCTAGGGGATTAGCCATGGGAAATACTGGGATAGAATGAGGGGACTGTAGGAGAGATGGGAAGCTCTTTGGAGGGTCAGTCTGGACTTGATGGGCTGAATGGCCTGCTGTAGGGATTCTGTGAAGTACTACCTGGCTTCACTATAAATGTTTAATGTTATTTACCCATATCAATTCCCTGCAGTAACAACTTCCACATTCTAAGGACCCTCTGGATGGAGAGGTTACTTCCCAATTCCCTGTTGGGATTTATTGGTGACTTAGATTTATGGCCAATGGTTCTTGAACTTGCCAAGTCAATCTGACTTTCTTCTTTACTTACTTGAGCCTGTTGACCACTTGTTGAGATTAATAGTTCATCCTCCAACAATAAATCAAATGCACACATGTAGCCAGAGAGACATGAACATGAAATCTGGAGTGACACTATAGTGCTGTAGAGGGGAGTGCTGCAGTGTCAGTAGGTGCCATCTTTCAGACCCTGTCTAGCCTCCAAGCTGACTGACAAGATCCCATTACATTCTGCTGAAGCAATTATAACTGACATTTATCCCTCAACTAACACCAGTATGAGAAAAGGAGATTAGCCGATCATCATTACAATGTTGTTTGTGGAAGCTTGGTCCTACTCAAATTGGCTGCCATGTTTTCCAATATTGAGAGATTAAGGAAGATGAGTTATTCTACTCAGATTAGAAGAGGTTAGAAGGGACTTCCAGAGGTATTCAAAATTCCGAAGAGCTTTGAAAGATTTTGCTTGGTTGGCGTGTTGCTGTTTGATAGAGTAAATATGGAGAGAATCACTTCCACCAAAAAGACAGTTTTTAAAACAGCAAAATTGTGAAAGAACCAGGAAGATTGAGGACTATTTTTTAAAGCAGTGTACATCATTGTCATTTGGAATGTACTGGCTGATAGAATAGTAGAAACAGGTTCAATAATGACTTCTGAAAGAAAATTGTTTAGTTTTTTTTGAAAAGGGAACATTTATGGGGTAAGGGGAAAGTGACATGAGCTATATATCTCATTCTATGAACAGGTATAGAAACGAGTTTGTGCAGCAGGGTTCTCAGAAGAAAAAATGAACACTCTTTAATAGAATCAAAATGGAATTCAAATTCTGTTTTACCAGATTTAAAAAAAAATTGAATCCAGTGACAGAGACAGCAGAATAAATGGCCAGGTGATAAACTAATGCTGGAATGCTCTGACTGTTGATACTGTTTTAATGCTTCACCGATGTGCCATCACTACTGTCCCCGACACTTACAGCTTAATACTGAAGCATATCTCCATGGAGCTGAGTGTAGGGACGATAGTGTTTCTGAGTATAATCAGTCTGCACCAACCACAAACCTTTGGATTTTAAACCATTCTAGTAGAGTTTACTGTTTTCTATTTGTCTCTGACCCACCTCCCCTTTAAAACGGGTAGAGATTCAATTACAAATATTCCTTCACTCTCTCAATCTGTAGTGCAGAGGAACCAGAAATGAAAAATTCAGCAGGGAAAGAAACCAAGCAAAATTATTTACCCAGTCTCTTAACAACTTTATCAAAAATAATGAACTCCTATTACATAACGAATTATGAGACTGATGCTGTAATTTATCTCCAGACTCCATGCAATGTATTCCCCCCACCACCTAAAATGTCAAACCTGGTCTTCCTCTTGGAAATCTATGCTCGCTGCTTTGAATTATTCCTCCCTATTTAGTGATTTCATCCTTACATAAGGAATCCAAGATTTCCCCAGTAACCGAAGTTGAATTAATTTGCAATTAGCCAGGTTAGCTCTGACTCCCTTCTTGACCAATTCCCCACTCCTCCCGAAACAGCTCTGCCATTTAATTTCTTGGACCTGCATAATTTCTTCGTCCCCAACCCTGCAAATACCCCACCATCATAACCAAAATTACTCTCGGGATCTTCGGAGGTTCCAAGGCTTTAATCTGCTTTAACCTACTTGACCTTGCCAATAATCTCTTGTTTTGTTTAGTCCAGTATTTTGGTTTTAACTGCGTTAGCAATTAGTTCTATCCCAACATCCTTCCATTTTGGAAGCACTGCAGTGAGAGGCTTGTTAAGGATTCCTGTCAATTCCCAATTCCTCCCTACAGACACGGCTCATCAAACAACACTCTTGCCTCTTCTGTCAAAAGGTTATTGCTTTAAGAGCGTCGCGACGGAAGGTAGTAATTAGATTACTTACAGTGTGGAAACAGGCCCTTCAGCCCAACAAGTCCACACCGACCCTCCGAAGCGCAACCCACCAAACCCATTCCCCTACATTTTACTCCTTCACCTAACACTACGGGCAATTTAGCATGGCCAATTCACCTAACCTGCACATTTTTGGACTGTGGGAGGAAACCGGAGCACCCGGAGGAAATCCATGCAGACACGGGAAGAATGTGCAAACTCCACACAGTCAGTCGCCTGAGGCGTGTAGTGGCAACGTCACTAGATCAGTCACCTGAGAGGCCCCCAGATAATGCTCTGGGATTATGGGTTCAAATCCCAGCATAGCAGCAGGGGGCACTTTAATTCAATTAATCATATCAGTAATTGGAAGCAAGTCTCTGAAATGGTTCACGTGACAATATCATCAATTAATGTTAAAAACCAATCAGGATAAAAATTAAGAGGGTGTTTCCCCTCATGGGAGAGTCTAGGACTAGAGGGTATAGACTCAGGATAAGGGAGTGACAATTTAAGACTGAGAAGAGGAGGAATTTCTTCTTTCAAAGGGCTGTGAGTCTTTGGAACACCCTGCCAAAGGGAGTTGTAGGGCAGAGTCCTTGTGCATATTTAAGGCTGAGAGAGATAGATTCTTGATCAGTCAGGGAATCGAGGGTTACGGTGAAAACATGGGAAAGAGAATGTGAGGAATTCCGTATCAGGTGTGATTCTATTGAATGATGGAGCAGGCTTGAGGGGCTAAATATCCTATTGCTGTGCTTATTTCTTACCATTGTATGGCTCACTCACATCCTTTAGGGAAGGTAACTGCCATCCTTACCTGGCCTATGTTTGACTTCAGACCCACAGCAATTCTTAACTGCCCTCTGAAAAGTTTGAGTGAGCCATTGAGTTCCAGGGTAATTAGGGACAGGCAAATGAAATACCAGTGATTCCCATGTCCTGTGAAAGAACTTTTTAAAAAACAGTCCCACCCAAAGACATTAACTGGAACACTAAAATCTGTGCTGACAGTGCCACACATTACTGATGATGTACTGAGCTGTTGGAGGTACCGTTTTCAACTGAGACATTAAACTGAGACCTCAGGATACCCTTTCGAAAGAGAGTGAGGGGTTTCTCTCTGGATCTTCTGGTCAATATTTATCCTGCAACCAAAATGCAGATAAAACCCTTGGAGCCACAAGACTTCTTGTGCTGAATTATAAACAATATAAACGAGGCACTGAAGGAGTTGAAAGGAAATGTAAATCTTTTGTTGTTTATTTTGGGGAAGTGGGCATCACTGGCCTGCCTGGCATTTACTACCACCTCTAGTTACCCTAAGGATAAGCTGGTGAATATTCTTCACAAACTGTGGGTCAGGGGTTTAATGTAACTGACTGCCATGTTAGACCACTTCAGAAAGCAGTAACGGAAAGAACAGACTGGGGAATGATAACCTACCTCTCTACCTCAAGGAGACGTTGGGTTCATTTAAATGACAAACTCTCAGCCTTGTGGCCACTTTTACTGCTGAGCTTTTTAATATTCAGTTTTCTATATTGAAATGTTATCAAATTCTCAAACACACGATGGGATTTGAACCCTGGATTATTATTCCAGGCCCTTGTCAGTAACACAACAAGTACAATATGATTCCTGATAACCAAAGTGTCGATTTTACAGCGTCAGGAAGGCAGCACTAGAGTTTTACAATAATTTGATGCTGAATGTAACAATAATTTGGATTCAGAAATGCTGGTAATGAAAGTTTATCTTGGGCACCACCTTGACAAAGGATTACATCAGATATGTGAAGGGCAAGTCGTGCCTCACAAACCTTATTGAATTCTTTGAAAAGGTGACGAAGGAGGTGGATGAGGGGCAAGATGAAAGTTTATCTTGGGCACCACCTTGACAAAGGATTACATCAGATATGTCATACCTAAACAGATCATTTGGCTAAACTCTTCCAAACCCAGTGTTTCTGCACCACTCAAACGTGTTCCCATCTTTCTTCGTTAAATTTGCCACTGCAACCTTTTATTCATTTTTCTCTTATGCACTCATCTAACCTCCCCTTCACTGCATTTTTACAATTCGTTTCAACTCTTTCTGATTAAAAACTCCACACTTTCAGCATGATCCAGACCATTTTCTGTTGTACACCCTGTTTAGTTTTATGATCCATTTCTGACATTTTGGTCCTTTTGCTGATGTCATCTATAAAGCTTGATTTAAGAAAGCCTTGCATTTATATAACCAAAAAGTATGGTGCTGGAAAAGCATTCTCATTCCTGATAAAGGGCTTATGCCCGAAACGTTGACTCTCCTGCTCCTTGGATGTTGTCTGACTGGCTGTGCTTTTCCAGTACCACTCTTTGATTCTGATCTCCAGCATCTGCAGTCCTCACTTTCTCTTAGTTGCATTTATATAGCACCTTTCATATTATAAGCTGCTTTACAGTTGATGCAGAATCTCATGAAATGTAGTTCCCGTGGTAACGCAGGACGCATTGCAGTCAGTTTACACAACAGCAAGCTCCCAAAAACTGTGCTCAGATACTGACATCACTTTAGGGATAAATATTGGCTGGAGTTCAAGAAGGACTTCTCTGCTCTTTCTCAAAATAGATCCACGGCAACATATGCATCCTCCTGAGAAGGAAGAAGGGAGGTTTGGGTTTAACATCTCAACTAAAGATGATACCTTCAATAGTGTCACATCCTTCAGTATAACAACCAGTGCTCATGGGACCTATACCCACTGAAATAAAGGAGGGTGAGGTACAACAGGTACAGATATCGCAAACTTGCAGATTATGGTTGAACCATTCTTTAATGCAGAGCAGAATTACAGATTGTCATCATGACATATCACTTTAAGAAACTAATGGAAGTACAGATAAGGGATGTTAGTGATCATAGCATAATAGATAATTCCAGTAAGAAAGGAGGCCAATCAGCCCTATGTTATGTCTGGTCTCTCTGGTCTCCCCCAGCAGCCTTGCAAACCTTTATCCTTCAAACAAATTGAAAATTCCGTTTTGAAAGTTCTGTATCTGTATAAATTGGTTCCAACACTCTTTGTGGTAGCAAACTCTACATTCTCTCCATTATCTAGACACTCTGCTGAGTTTTCTGATCCATTTCTAGCGTTTTGGTGTGTTGGTTAATACTATACTTGTTCCTAGGCACTTTCGGGCTGTGCATTCTGAATCCCGAATTCTCACTGCGTAAGTAAGTTTTGTTTCATATTGTTGAAACGGATATGAGGATTAGGCAAGAATAGCAAGTCAACGCTCAAGGTCCATTCCTGAGGAACCCAACTCACATCAACATTATTGTGGTCAGAGGTATCCATCTCTACCATTGGGCCTAATCTTTAACTAGATTCCAAAAGCTGATACTGATCCAAGGTTCAAATTCCATGATTCCAATACATCTTTTTGAAGTCTATCACTAATCTCTTAACAGTCCACAACACTTCCCAGTTTTGTATCTTCTTCAAATTACTGTGCCCTTGACAGTAAAGGTGAAAGTGAGGACTGCAAACGCTGGAGATTAGAATCAAGAGTGTGGTGCTGGAAAAGCACAGCATGTCAGGCAGCATCCGAGGAGCAGGAGAATCGACATTTTGGGCAAAAGCCCTTCATCAGCAATGAGGCTGTGAGGCGAGGGGGTGGTGAGATAAATGGGGGAG
>NC_057748.1:7729963-7745173 GCF_004010195.1 Chiloscyllium plagiosum | reverse complement strand
AGATTGGCAGGTAGGACAGGTCATGGGGACAGTGCTGAGCTGGAAGATTGGAACTGGGGTGAGGTGGGGGAAGGGGAAATGAGGAAACTGGTGAAGTCCACATTGATGCCATAGGGTTGAAATGTTCCGAGGCGGAAGATAGACGTTCTTCCTCCAGGCGTCGGGTGGTGAGGGAGCGGTGGTGGAGGAGGCCTAGGACCTGCATGTCCTTGGCAGAGTGGGAGGGGGAGTTGAGGTGTTTGGCCACGGGGTGGTTGGTGTGACTGTCCCGGAGATGTTTTCTGAAGCGCTCTGCAAGTAGGCATCTTGTCTCCCCAATGTAGAGGAGACTTTATCAAGAGCAACGGATACAGTAAATGACATGTGTGTAAGCCCTTGACAGTAAAGTCCAGCTAAATAACATGCATAAGGAAAGGAGTGGTGCCATGGTGTATAACATCCCCTAATCTGAAAACAACCATTCACCTTTGCTCTGTGGTGCCTATTACCTACCCAGCCTCATGGCCAACCTGACACTTCTGCTGTATTTCGTGAGCTTCACATTTTCTAGAATCTCAATGATATGGCATGTTATTAAATACCTTTTGGAAATTCAGATAAATCACATCAACTGCAATACCTTCATCGACTCTCATTTTGATTTCATCAAAAACTTTGATCACTCCAGTAAGTCATAGAGTCATAGAGTTCTACAGCATGGAGACAGGCCCTTTAGCCCAACTAGTCCATGCCGATCAAAATGTCCATCCACGCTAACCCCATTTCCCGTCCTTGGCCCATATCCTTCTAATCCTTTCCTATCCATGTGTTTGTCCAAATGCCTTTTAAATGTTGTTAATGTATCTGCCTCAACCACTTCTGCTGGCAGCTTATTTGATATGCGTACCATGTTCTGTGTAAAAATGATGCCCCTCAGGTTCCCTTTTATTCTTTCCCCTCTAGCCTTAAACTGATGCCCTCTAGTCCTCGATTCCCCACTCCTGGGAAAAAGACTGCCTCTTATGATTTTATACACCTCTATAAAGTCCTCTCAGTCTCCTACGCTCTAAAGAATAAAATCCTAGCTTGTCCAACCTCTCCCTATAGTTCAGACCATTGCGTCCAGACAACATCCTTGTCAATTTCTTCTGCTCTCTTTCCAGTTTAACAAAGTAACCAAAATTCAACACAATACTCCAAGTCCGGCCTCACCAACATCCTGTATGACTGCAAAATAACTTCCCAACTTCTATGCTCAATGCCCTGACTGATGAAGGCCAGTGTGCCAAAAGCCACCTTCACTGCCCTGTCTGCCTGTGACTCCACTTTCAGAGAACTGTGAACCTGAACTCCAAGATCCTTCTGTTCCACTACACTCTTTTAGGTCCTACCATTCACCATGAAACTCCTACCTTGATCTGACTTTCCAAAATGCAAGACCTCACAATTGTCTATATTGAACTCCATTTGCCATTTCTCAGCCCACTTCCTCAGCTGATCAAGGTCCTGCTGCAATTTCTGATAACCTTCCTCACTGTCCACGATAGCACTTATTTTAGTGTCATCAGCAAACTTACTAATCACGCCTTATATATTCTCATCATTGATACTGATAACAAACAACAATGGGTCCAGTTACGATCCTTGAGGCTTTCCACTAGTCACAGGCCTCCAACCCAACTAGCATCATTAGACTGTTATCCTCTGCTTCCTACCATCAAGCCAAATTTGTATCCAATTTGCCTGCTCACCCTGGATTCCATGCAATCCAACTTTCCAGAGCAGCCTACCATGTGCAACCTTATCAAGGGCCTTACTAAAATCCACATAGACTCCGTACCTTCATCAACCTTCCTGGTCACTTCACCAAAGATCTCTAACAAATTTGTGAGGCACCATCTCCCAAAGCCATGGGAGATGGCTTTGCCATCGCAAAGCCATGCTGACTACTCCTAATCAAACCCTGTCTTTCCAAATGCATGTATACCTTATCCCTCAGAATCTTCTCAAGTAACTTACCCACCACAGATGTTTAGTTTAATGTCTATAGTTCCCTGGTTTTTCTTTGCATCCCTTTTTGAATAATGGCACAACATTCGCTCCCCTCCAGTGGGAGGACCTCACCGTGGCTAACAATGATGCAAAAATATCAGCCAGGTCCCCCACAATTTCTTCTCTGGCCTCTTGCAGTGTTCTTGGATATATTTGGTCAGGACCAGGAGATGTATCCATCTTCATACATTCTAATACATCCAACACCTCTACTGTGATATGACATGGACTCATAGAGTCATAGAGTGATACAGCATAGAAACAGATTCTTCGCTCTAACCAGCACATGTCGAATATAATCCCAGACTAAACTAATCCCATCTGCCTGCTACTGGCCCATATCTCTCCAAACCTTTCTTGTTCATGTGTTTATCCAAATATCTTTTAAACCTTGTAATTGTACCCACATCACTTCCTCAGGAAGTTCATTTCACATGCGAACCACCCTCTGTGTAACATATTTGCCCCTCATGTCTTTTTAAAATCTCACTCCTCTCATCTTAAAAATGTGCCCCCTAGTCTTGAAATCCCCCATCCTAGGGAAAAGACACCTATCATTAACTCTATCTATGCCCTTCATTAGTTTATAAATTTCTATAAGGTCGCCTCTCAACCTCCTACATTCCAATGAGAAAAGTCCCAACCTTCCTTTGCAACTCAAATCTTACATACCGGTCAACATCCTGGTAACTCTTCTGAACCCTCTCCAGTTTAATAACATCCTTCCCATAACTAGGCAACCAGAACTGGACACAGTTCTCCAGAAGGGGCCTTACCAATGTCCTGTATAACCTGAACATGGCATCTCAACCACTATACTCAAAGGACTAAGCCAAGCATGTCAAATACTTTTTTAACATGCTTAACAAATTGGATGTGGTCTTCCCCAATCTATCCACATTTGTCCAAGAATGATCAATTTTTTTCCCCTCTGACCATCACTTTAAAGCTTGCCTACAATCAAGTTAAACAGACTTGTCTATTGTTGATAGAGTTGCACTTATTTTTGAATAACGGTACTATGTTTAGAACGCTGCTAATATTACTAATAATCTGAGGAATAACAGATAATCCTCTGAGCGATGCATAGGAGCAGGAGGAGGCCATTCAGCTTCCCAAGCCTGTTCCATCATTCATTCCAGCCACGGCTAGCCTGTACTTTGAGTTTATCTGGCTGCCTAGGTCCATATTCCCTAATACAGCTGCCTAACAAAAGAGTGACCAATATCCCTTTTGAAATTTTTGGATTTACACCACAAACTGGTTTTGGAAGAAAATATTTGTGCAAGAATAGTAAGTCAGAATGAAACGGGCGGCACGGTGGCACAGTGGTTAGCACTGCTGCCTCACAGCGCCAGAGACCCGGGTTCAACTCCCGCCTCAGGCGACTGACTGTGTGGAGTTTGCACAGTCTCCCCGTGTCTGCGTGGGTTTCCTCCGGATGCTTCGGTTTCCTCCCACAGTCCAAAGATGTGCAGGTCAGGTGAATTGGCCACGCTAAATTGTCCGTAGCGGCCTTAGGAAAGGGGCAAATGTAGGGGTATGGGTTGTTTGCGCGTCGGTGTGGACTTGTTGGGCTGATGGGCCTGTTTCCGCACCGTAAAGTAATCTAATTAAAACAGAACAAATTCATTGTCTAGTCAAAGCTATATTGATGTGAGTTGAATAGTGGGGAAGGTGGGGCCATCAAGACAGGAATAAAGAGCAGCTGAATGCAACTGATAGAACAGAGGTGCGATCAGTCAAAGTGAAGTTTGTCTGTTATTTCAGCGCAATAAACTTTCTCTAAAATGTCTCCAATGCATCCTCCTCAATAATGAGAGACTGGTGTATGAGGAGATGTTGAATCAGTTAGGATTATTTTTATTTCAGTTCAGAAGGATGAATGTGGATAAAAGAGTAACCTATAACATTCTAAATGGACTAGATTGGGTAGATGCAGGAAGGATTTGCTGACGGTGGGTGAGTCCAGAAGCAAGGGTTACAATCTAAACATATGAGGTAAACCATTTAGGACTGAGATGAGTAGAAATTTCTTCACCCTTCACTATCACGGAGAGCAATCAAGGCCAAAATGTTGTATGATTTCAAGAAGGAATGGGATAGAGAACTTGGGGCTAAAGGGATCAAAGGATATGGAGGAAAAGCAGGAGCAGGCTATTGTGTTGGATGATCAGCCATGATGATAATAAATGGTGGAATGGGCTCAAAGGGCCATATGATCTATCCCTTCTTTTTAAAAATTCATTTGTGGGATGTGAGTGTCACAGTCTGGAAAGTATTTATTGCCTGTCCCTAGTTGATCTTGAGAAGGTGGTAGTGAACTGCCTTCTTGAACTGCTGCAGTCTGCTTGCTGTGGGTTGACTCACAATGCATCAGACAGCGAATTCCAAGATGTTGACCCAGCAATAGAGCAGGAACGATGGTATATTTCCAAGTCAGGATGGTGAGTGGCTTGAAGAGGAGCTTTCAGGTGTTGTTCCCATGTATCTACAGCCCTTGTCCTTCTGGGTGGAAGTGGTCATGGGTTTGAAAGGTGCTCTATGAGGATCTTTGGTGGATTTCTGCGCGCATCATGTAAGTAGTACACACTATTTTCTCTGTTTTCATAAGGAAAAGCCAGGGAATGGTAGATCATTGAGATTTATGTCACTGGTGGGTAATTTGTTGGAGGGGATTCTGAGGGACAGGATTTATATGTATTTGGAAAGAAAAGGACTGATTAGGGATAGTCAATATGACTTTGCGTGTGGGAAATCGTGTCTCACAAACTTGATTGAATTTTTTAAATAAGTGACAAAGAAGATTGATGAAGGCAGTGCAGTGGATGTTGCCTATATGGAGGTGGGTGCTGCAGATGTGAGTCCTGATGAAGGGCTTTTGCCCGAAACGTCGAGTTTCCTGCTACTCGGATGCTGCCTGACCTATTGTGCTTTTCCAGCATTGCTCTAATGTTGTCTATATGGACTTCAGCAAGATGTTTGACAAGGTTCCACATGGTGGACTGGTTAGCAAGGTTAGGGCACATGGAATCCAAGGATAGCTAGCCACTTGGACTCAAAATTGGCTTGAAAGTAGGAGACAGAGGGTGGTGGCAGAAGGTTGTTTTTTGGACTGGGGGCCTATGATCAGCCATGTGTTGCTAGCATTGGTGCTGAGTCCACTGTTTTTTTGTCATTTTTATAACTGATTTAGATGTGAATATAGGAGAAATAGTTAATAAGTTTGCAGATGAAACCAAAAGTAGTGGTATAGTGGACAGTGAAGAGGGTTACCTCAGAGTACAATGGGACCTTGATCAGATGGGCCAATGGGCCAAGGAATGGCAAGTGGAGTTTAATTTAGGTAAATGTGAGGAGTTAGACATTGGTAAGGTAAATCAGGGCAAGACCTGCACACTTAATGGTGGTGTCCTGGGGAAGGTTGCCGAACAAAGAGACCTTGGGGTGCAGGTTCATTGTTTCTTGAAAGTGGAGTCATAGGTAGACAGGGTGGTGAAGAAGGCACTTGGTAAATTTGGCTTATTGGTCAGTGCATTGAGTACAGAAGCTGGGAGGTCATGTTGCAGCTGTACAGAACATTGGTTAGGCTACTTTTGGAATATTGCATTCAATTCTGGTCTCCCTGATACAGGAAAGATATTGCAAAACTTGAAACGGTACAGAAAAGATTTATAACGATGTTACCAGGGTTGGAGGGTTTGAGTTATAGGGAGAGGCTGAATAAGTTGGAGTGTCAGAGGCTGAGGGGTCACTTAAAAAGGTTTATAAAACCAAGAGGGGCATGAATAGGGTGAATAGCCAAAGTATTTTCTCTGGCGTGGAGGAGTCCAAAATTAGAGGGGAAAGGTTTAAGATGAGAGGGGAAAGATTTAATAGGGTCCTAAGTGGCAAATGTTTCATGCAGAGGGTGGTGCGTGTATGGAATGAAATACCAGAGGAAGTAGTGGAGACTGATACAATTACAAATTCAAAAGGGAGCTGAATGGGACATGAATAGGAAGGGTTTTGAGGGATATAGAACATAGAACAGTGCAGCATAGTACAGGCCCTTCGGCCCTCAATGTTGTGCCAACCTTTTATCGTACACTAAGATCAAACTAAGCTACATACCCTTCATTTTACTATCATCCATGTGCCTATCCAAGAGTCGCTTATGTCTCTGACTCTACTACCACTGCTGGCTGTGCATTCCATGCACCCACCACTTTCTGTGTAAAGAACCTACCTCTGACACCTCCCCCAAACCTTCCTCCAATCACCTTAAAATATGCCCCTTGTGATAGCCATTTCTGCACTGGCTATCCACTCTATCTATGCCTCTCATCATCTTGTATACCTCTATCAAGACGCCTCTCATCCTTCTTCACTCCAATAAGAAAAGCCCTAACTCCCTCAAGCTTTCCTCATAAGACATGCCCTCCAGTCCAAGTAGCATCCTGGTAAATCTTCTCTGCATCCCCTCTAAATCTCCCACATTCTTCCGATAATGAGGTGACCAGAACTGAACACCATATTCCAAATGTTGTCTAACCAGGGCTAAATGCTCACTGCTCTTAAACTCAATCCACTGTTAATAAAAGCCAACACACCATATGCCTTCTTAACAACCCTATCAACTTGGGTGACAACTTTGAGGGATTTATGGATGTGGACCCTAAGATCCCTCTGTTCCACCACACTACCAAGAATCCTGTCTTTAACCCTGTATTCTGTATTCAAATTCGACCTTCCAAAGTGAATCACTTCACATTTTTTCAGGTTGAACTCCATATGCCACTTCTCAGCCCAATTCTATAGCCTGTCAATGTCTTGTTGCAACCCACAACAGCCCTCGACACTATCCACAACTCCATCAACCTTTGTGTTATTAGCAAACTTACTAACCCACCCTTCTACTTCCTCATCCAAGTCATTTATAAAAATCACAAATAGCAGAGGTCCCAGAACAGATCCCTGCGGAACACCACTGGTCACTGAGCAACACATTTCCAGCTCTGATCTCCAGCATCTGCAGACCTCACTTTCTCCTCTGTATTCTATAGGCCAGCCAATTCTGTATCGAGACAGTCAAATTTCCTGTATCTCATGAGTCCTTACTTTCTGAGTGAGCCTACCATAGGGAACCTTACCAAATGCTTTATTAAAATCCATATGCACCACATCCACTGCTCTACCTTCATCAATGTGTTTTGTCACATCCTTGAAGAATTCACTAAGGATTGTGAAGCATGACCTGCCCTCAAAACCATGCTGTCTATTTCTAATTAAGCTGTGCTTTTCCAAATAATCATAAATCCTGTCTCTCAAAAATCCTCTCCAATAATTTGCCCACCACTGATATAAGACTGACAGGTCTATAATTTCCAGGATTATCCCTATTCCCTTTCTTGAACAAGGGAATAACATTTGTCACCCTCCAATCATTTGACACTACTCCAGTGGACAGTGAGGACGTAAAGATCATTGCCAAAGGTGCAGCAATCTCTTCCCTTGCTTCCTGTAGTAACCTTGGGCATATCCTGTCTGGCCCAGGGGACTTAGCTACCCTTATGTTTATCAACATTTTCAGCACAACCTCCTTCTTAACATCAACTTGTTTGACCATATCAGCCTGTTTCACGCTGTTCACACAAATGACAAGGTCCCTCTCAGTAGTGAATACTGAAGCAAAGTATTCATTAAGGACCTCTCCTACCTCCTCCAACTCCAGGTGCAAGATCCCTCCATATCCCTGATCAGCCCTCCCCTCACTTTGGCCACCTTCTCGAACCTTACATAGATATAGTTTTCTTTAATCTTACCCGATAAGGTTTTTCTTCTAGCTCTCCTAAGTCCAATATTCAGTCCCTTCCTGGCTACCTTGTAACCATCTAGAGCCCTGTCTGATCCTTGCTTCCTCAAACTTAAGTAAACTCCCTTCCTCCTCTTGACTAGATTTCCCATATCACTTGTCATCGAAGGTTCCTTCACTCTACTGTTCCCTTCCTTGCCTCAGTGGACAAGCCTATCCAGCACTCACAACAAGTGCTCCCTTAACAGCCTCCACATTTCTGTCATGCAGTTCCCTGAGAATATCTGTTCCCAACTTATACTCCCACTAATTCCCTCTCCCCCAATTAAATAGTTTTCCATACTGTCTGTTCCTCTCCCTCTCCATGACTATAGTAAAGGTTAGAGAATTATGATTACGATCATTAAAATGCTGTCCCACTGAGATATCTGTCACCTGACCTGGTTCGTTGCCAGGCACCAAATCCAATATGATCTCCCTTCTAGTTGGCCTTTCTACAGATTGAGTCAGGAATCCTTCCTGGACACACCCGACAAAATCTGCTCCATCCAAACTATTTGCACTACGGAGGTTCTATTCAATATTAGGGATGTTGAAGTCACCCACGACAACAACCCTTTTACTTCTGCACCTTTCCACAATCTGCCTCCCACTCTGCTCCTTCATGTCTCTTTATGCTATTGTGGGGGTCTATAGAAAACTCCATCAAAGTGATTAGTCCTTTCCTGTTTCTGACTTCCACCAATAATGACTCAGTAGTCAAACACTCCTCGACGACTTCCCTTTCTACAGTTGATATACTATTCCTGAATAGCAATGCCACTCCCCCATCTCATTTACCTCCCTCCCTATTCCTTTTGAAATATCTAAACCCCAGGACATCCAACAGCCATTCCTGCCCCTGTGATATCCAAGTCTCTGTAATGGCCACAATATATTAGCTCCAACTGATCCATGCTCTAAGTTCATTACCCTTATTCCTGACACTTGTTGCATTAAAATAGATGCGCTTCAACCTATCACACAGTCTGGAACTTTGTCCTATCAACTGTCTATCCTTCCTTGCAGACTGTCTGCACGATGTATCTGCCTGTTCACCAGCTACCCCATCCTCTGATCCGTAACTCTAGTTCCTATCCCCCTACCAAACTAGTTTAAACCCTCCCGAAGAGCTCTAGCGAACCTTCGGCCCAGGATATTGATACTCCTCCAGTTCAGGTACAACCAATCCTCCTTGTACAAGTCCCACCTTTCCCAGAAAGTATCTCAATGATCCACATATCAGAAGCCCTATCTCCTACACCAGCTTTGCAGCCACGTGTTCAGCTGCATTCACTCTGCATACGCCAAATGCTGGCAAATGGGAGTAGATTAATTTAGGATATCTGGTCAGCATGGAAGAATTGGACCAAAGAGTCTGTTTCTGTGCTGTACAACTCTCTATATTTGCACTGGCCTTCGTTCAGACAAAGTTCATTTTGCTGATTCCTCGGATGAAGGGGTTTTGACTTTGGGGTGGCTGAGCGGATTAGGTCTTTACTCTTTGGAATTTAGAAGAATGAGAGGTGACCTCACTGAAATGTACATGATTCTGAGGGTGGCAGGGGTGTTGTCAGGGATATTCCTCCTTTGGAGGAAGCTAGAACATTTAAAAAATTCCTTTCATGGGACGTGGATGTCTCTGGCTATTTATTGCTCATTCCTAATTGGCCGTGGCAGGGTGGTGATGGGCTGTACGTTTGAACTGCTGCAGTCCATCAGGAGTAGGAAGGGATTTTGATAAAATGATGAGGAAGAATCGATGACATATTTCCAAGTGAGGATGGTGTTTGAACTTATAGGTGGTAGTATTCCATGAATCTGCTGCCCTTGTCCCTTTTAGAGATAAAGGTTTGAAAATGGGGTTGGAACTGTGCTGTGAAGGACTCTTGATGAGCTTTTGGAGGGCATCATGTAGATGGTGCACGCTGCTGCCACTGTACACTGATGGTGGAAGGATTGATTGTTGAAACTGATGGATCGGGTGTCCATCAAACAGATTGCTTTATCCCAAAAGATGCTGAGACTCTTGAGACTTGTAGTGTTGTAGCCATACTCATCCAGGTTAGTGGAACATACTATAGTACACTTCTGATTCTCAGCTGCTGAATTGCTTATGGATAATGTTCAACATGGATTGGTTGGACTGAAGGGCCTGTTTCTGTACTGTATGACTCTATGTAGCCAGAGTATTGATATGACTGGTCCAGTTCAGTTTCTAGTCATTGGTGACTCCCAGGATGTAGATGGTGGGGTATTCACCAGTGGCTATTGAATGTCAAAGGTGGGGGGGGGTGGTGTGTGTTTTAATTCTATGTTGTTGGAGATGGGCATTGCCTGGCATTTGTGTGGCACAAATTTCACTTGTTATTTATCAGCCCAAACTTGAATGATATACAGCTGTATTTGTTCATGGATTATGTTAGCATCAGAGGAACATGAATGGTGTTGAACATTGTGCAATCTATAGGGAAGATGCCCACTTCTGACCCTATGGTGGATACAAAGTCATTGGTGAATCAGCTGAAGACTTTTGGGCCAAGGTTATCACCCTCAGGAACTCCTGCAGTTACGTCCTGTTTCTGAGATGATTGACCTCCAACAACCACAGCCATCTTCCAATGTGCTAATTATGGCTTCAATCAATGAAGGATAGTCCCCTTTCATTCCCATTGTCTCTAGTTTTGCTTGTGATCCTTGATGCTATTTTCAGCAAAATGTGGCCCTAACATTAAGGGCAGTCACTCACACCTCTGGGGTTCAACTCTATTATCCATGTCTGGGCCAAGGATGTAATGAGGTCGCGAGCTAAGTGGCTCTGGCAGAACCCAGATTGATGATCAGTGAGTAGTTTATTACTGAGTAAGTGTTGCTTGAGAGCACTATTGACACTATCTACTGTGGATGATCAAGATCAATGTACACAAATTGTTGGAGGTTCCAGGACAAGCTGAGAAGGCTGTTAACCTAACCTTTCAAAATTTTAGTAATACAGCAATAGGTTGCAAAGAAGCACTAAGTTCTCATCTGAAATATTGAGTTCAATTCTAACACCACTATTTAGGAAGCATATACAGGAATATAATGAATGCAGGAGTTGGGACCTCATGTTGCAGTTGTACAAGACAGTGGTTAGGCCACATTTGGAGTACTGCGTACAATTCTGGTCACCCTGCGATAAGAAGGATGTTGTTAAACTAGAAAGGGTGCAAAAAAGATTTACCAGAATGTTACCAAGACTGGAAGGTTTGAGTTATAAAGAGAAGCTGGATAGGCTGGAACATTTTTTCCCTGGAGCATAGGAGGCTGAGTGGTGACCTTGTATAAAATCATGTAAAATCATGAGGGGCGTAGATAAGGTGAATAGTCAAGGTCTTTTCCCCTGGGTAAGGGAGTCCAAAACTTGAGGGTATATGTTAAAGGTGAGACAGGAAAGATTTAAAAGGGATCTGAGGGACAACTTTTTCAAACACAAGTTGGTATGTATTTGGAACGAGCTGCCAGACGAAGTGGTAAATAATGGTACAGTTACATTTAAAAAAACATTTGGACAGGTACATGGATACGGGCTGAAAATGTGTTGCTGGAAAAGCGCAGCAGGTCAGGCAGCACCCAAGGAGCAGGAGAATCAACGTTTCGAGCATGAACCCTTCCTGAAGAAGGGCTCATGCCCGAAACGTCGATTCTCCTGCTCCTTGGATGCTGCCTGACCTGCTGCGCTTTTCCAGCAACACATTTTCAGCTCTGATCTCCAGCATCTGCAGTCCTCACTTTTTCCAGGTACATGGATAGGGAAGGTTTAGAGAGTTATGGGCCAAATGCAAGCAAATGGGACCAATTCAGTTCAGGAAACCCAGTTGGCATGGACTATTTGGACCGCAGGGCCTGATTCCGAGCTATATGATTCTAGGACTCTATGTCAAAGCCATGAGAGGGAGCAAAGAAGATTGAGCAGGATGGTACCTGGGGTGATGGATTTGTGTTATGCCAGAAGACTGGAGAAGCTAAGGTCATTCAGCTTCAAGTAAGGATGAAGAAGAGAAGGTTTGATTAAAATGCTCAAAATCATGAATGAGTTCGCTCGTGTAAATGAGGAAAAAATGTTTCCAATGTCAAAAGGGTTGGTCACCAGAGGAGGTAGGTTTAATGCGATTGGCAAAAGCAGCAGAGGTGACCAAAGAAAACACATTCTCACAAGAAAGGTTCTGGAAATGTATTGCCTGAAACGGTCATGGAAATAGACTCAATAGGAAACTGGGAAAACGCCTAAAGGAAAGCACTTACAAGGCTCTTGGGATAATAGAAGTGAAATTGAATTAATTAAGGAAAATGAATTTGCTTAATCCTTGCATCTTTGGGGAACTTGGGGATCTTATTGTTCTCTATTGATTACTCCATGTGGCCAATCAGAGTCAACTTGCCAACTTGCACCCTTCACATCTGTAGCATAAATTGCTATGATGGTTTGAAATTTGGCATTCTTGCATTTGTCCTGATGAGCCCAAGATCAAAAGCATTGATAACATGTTCAATCAATTAAACCTTTCCACTAAAGATAATAGATCATTTATTTGAGTGAGTGAGGTGAAAATGTTTCCAATAGCAGAAGTGTTTGTGGCCAAGGCTGAGGCTGCAAATGATTGGTAAGACCTAGTAATATTATTGCTGGACTATTCACCCAGTGACTCAGGTAAAGTACTGGAGGCATGGGTTTGGATCCTGCCATGCTAGGATTCAATTAAACTCAATTAAATTCTGGAATTAAGAATCTAATGATTCCCATGAATCCATTTACAATAGTTAGGAAAAGCCCATCGGGTTCACTAATACCCTTTAGGATAGTTTTTGCAAAGTTTGTGAAGGTTTGTAGCTCAGGTTGAGGTTTAGGGTGTAAGTTTGCTCGCTGAGCTGTAGGTTTGATATCCAGACGTTTCGTTACCTGGCGAGGTAACATCATCAGTGGCGACCTCCAACTGAAGCGAAGCTGTTGTCTCCTGCTTTCTATTTATATCTTTCTCCTGAATGGGGTTCCTGGGGTTTGTGGTGATGTAATTTCCTGTTCGTTTTCTGAGGGGTTGATAGATGGCATCTAGGTCTATGTGTTTGTTTATGGCGTGTGGTTGGAGTGCCAGGCCTTTAGGAATTCTCTGGCATGCCTTTGCTTAGCCTGTTCCAGGATAGATGTGTTGTCCCAGTCGAAATGGTGGCTTTTTTCATCCGTGTGTAGGGCTACGAGGAAGAGAGGGTCGTGTCTTTTTGTGGCTCGCTGGGGTTCGTGTATCCTGGTGGCTAACTTTCTTCCTGTTTGTCCTACGTAGTGTTTGTGGCAGTCCTTGCATGGAATTTTGTAGATGACGTTGGTTTTGTCCATGGGTTGTACTGGGTCTTTTAAGTTTGTTAGTTTTTGTTTGAGAGTGTTGGTGGGTTTGTGTGCCACTAGGATTCCGAGGGGTCTTAGTAGTCTGGCTGTCATTTCTGAAACTTCTTTGATGTATGGTAAGGTGGTTAGGGTTTCTGGCTGTGTTTTGTCTGCTTGTCGTGGTTTGTTCTTGAGGAATCTGCGCACTGTATTTTTTGAGTATCCGTTCTTCTTGAATACGTTGTACAGGTGGTTCTCCTCTGTTTTCCGAAGTTCGTCTGTGCTGCAGTGTGTGGTGGCTCATTGGAATAGTGTTCTGATACAGCTTCATTTGTGTCTGTTGGGATGGTTGCTGGTGTAGTTAAGTATTTGGTTAGTGTTTGTCGGTTTTTTGTATATACAGGAACACCCACATCTCCTGACTGAATTGAAACAAAAGAACCAAGTTCTGGAAACACTGTCTGAAACATTTCAAGAGCAACATATTTTTAGGAAAAGAATTAGAAGAGCTGTTGGATGCAAAAGCATCCTTTTGTGTAGTTTCTATCTACATATCCATAATTCTATGTTGAATCCTTATTGGGTTGGATGAATTAATATTAGAGAAGGCTCAATCAGGCCATAAACAGTGATATTAACCAATTCAGCTGAATATAAGTTACAATGCTATAAATTAAATGTAAATTAGATAAAGGAGCAGATGTGAACTTCACCTCTGAACTTGAATGCAAAAGACAAACATATAAACTCATTATTACATTAAGAGTAATAATATTAAGAGTAGGCGAAGTGATTGTAACGAGGTTAGCCAAGAGGACCTCATAGGGTATGAGTTCCCTGATTGGGGCTGTTAACCTGGTCCAATAAGGGAACCCTGGCTGATAGATAAGAACAGGAGTGTCAGACATCCTGTTCACTCTGAGAGCTATCTCTGAGGGAGCTGGATCAGTGTCAAGGACTCCTCACGTGTCAATAAAGGGTGTCTCGGGGACAGGATACTGGCCTCTGTGGAGTTATTTCAGTGGTGACAGAGGAAAAATATATGTGCCTGAAGAAAAAAAGCTCGCGACAGTTGTCTTTGAGTTGGGGTAAGAATTTCTGACATCATGCTATCACTTGGAAAGCTTGACCGTTGAAGACCTGGCCCAGTATGCGGAAAGATTAATTTATTTATTGCAGGAAAATGACCTTGGGCAGATGAAAAGCAGTAAGTAATTCTCCTGACAGCTTGTGGACCCGCAGCTTTTTCACTTATTCGGAGCTTAACATTTCCTGAGGCACCAGATACTAAAACCTTTCAAGAGTTGATGGATTTAGTTAAGGAAGATTACGATCACAAGCTTTACTCGGCAATTCAAGGACCGGGGAATTCAGGTCAGGATTTTTTATGAGGTTAAGATGCCAGAGACACACCACTTTAGTTTAACCCTTTAATGAGACGCTGAGATAGTTTGATATGTGGGATTAATAATGTAACTATGCAAACATGCCTATCTGAAGCCCAACTGGACTTCAAACAGGTACTACAATCGGCTTTATCATTGGAAAATGTGACAAGTGGAGCATATGAGTTACAGAATATGCCAATAGAAGTGGACACCCTGGCCAGTCCGACTGAGCTTGGGGAGCCTTCCACATCCATCAAAGTTTCACCTGCACATCCACCAATATCATTTATTGTATCCATTGCTCCCGATGCGGTCTCCTCTATATTGGGGAGACTGGACGCCTCCTAGCAGACCGCTTCAGGGAACATCTCCGGGACACCTGCACCAATCAACCCCACTGCCCTGTGGCCCAACATTTCAACTCTCCCTCCCATTCTGCCAAGGACATGGAGGTCCTGGGCCTCTTTCACCACCGCTCCCTCACCACCCAAAGCCTGGAGGAAGAATGCCTCATCTTCTGCCTTAGAACACTTCAATCCCATGGCATCGACGTGGACTTCACCAGTTTCCTCATTTCCCCTTCCCCCACCTCACCCCAG
>NC_057748.1:7714549-7729929 GCF_004010195.1 Chiloscyllium plagiosum | reverse complement strand
CCATATACTCTATGCTACTTTCTCCCCACCCCCACCCCCCTGTCATTTATCTCTCCACTCTGCGGGCACCCTGCCTCTATTCCTGATGAAGGGCTTTTGCCCGAAATGTTTATTTTCCTGCTCCTCGGATGCTGCCTGAACTGCTGTGCTTTTCCAGCACCACTCTAATCCAGAATCTGGTTTCCAGCATCTGCAGTCATTGTTTTCACCATGGCTACCCCGCTTAACCTACATGTCCCTGAACACTCTGAGCAATTTAGTGTGGCCAATCCACCTAAAGGCAATTACCACTGATTATAGTAGAAGGGTTGGGCCCAAACTTGATGGGTGAAATTGGTTGAGAAAGATTTACCTTGAATGGCTCAATATTTCTCGCTAGAAAATGGCTGCCTGAGTGAAGTCCTAATTAAAGACCCAGAAGTCTTTCAGGAAGGACTAACGACTATCAAAAGAGCTATTGAGCAGGAAGGAATTCCACGATACTGCAAGACCTGCTCAGTGCCATTTGCCTTATGAGAAAAAGACCGGGACCATATCCCCAACGTAGAGGAGGAGGGATGTAGTGATTGTAATGAGGACAGCCAGGTAGACCTCCTAGAATATGAGTTCCCTGACTGGGGCTATTAATGATCAGATTCCCTATAGTGTGGAAACAGGCCCTTCAGCCAACCAGTCCACACCGACTGTCCGAAGAGTAACCCACCCAGACCCATTTCCCTAATGCACTTAACACTATGGGCAATTAGCATGGTCAGTTCACCTGACCTGCACATATTTGGACTGGTCCAATCAGGGAATCCTGACTGACAGATATAAACAGGAATGTCCACTGCTTGTCACTGGCCACTCGGGTATTTTCCTTTCTTTCTGGTGGTGGAAATTGAATAAAGATTCATACACCTTGTGTCTCTCACTGTGTCTCACACCTGCACACATACAACATGGGTGCTGGGGAAAAAAGTAAGCACTACCGCAGTTAGGCAGGAGTGTGGGGGTAAGGGAAACAAAACAGTGGTGTCAGACCTCGTGCTCACTCTGAGAGCTGGCTCTGAGGGAGCTGGACCAGTGTCAAGCACTCTCCAGATGTAAATAAAGGGTGACTTTGTGATGGGATACCAGTCTCTGTGGAGTTCTCCTCTCCCACACTCTCCATTTTTTAAAAGTTTATTTGAGAGATCAAATATGAGTGTTTGCTTTTTTCCTGCCAAAACAAAATAAACAGGAATATCAGAGGTTCTGTTCATTCTGAGAGCTGGCACTGAAGAAGGGACTTGGGTGTCCTTGTACACGAATCACAACAAGTTGGTCCGCAGGTGCAGCAGATAATGAAGAAAGCAAATGGAATATTGTCCTTAATTGCTAGAGGGATGGAGTTTAAAGACATGGAGGTTATGCTGCTACTGATTGGGTGCTGGTGGGAGCAGATTTAGGACTGAGCCGAGGAGGAACGTCTTTACCCAACGGGTTGTGAGTCTGTGGAATTCCCTGCCCAGTGAAGTAGGAGAAGAGGCTATCTTGTTGAATGTTTTTAAGTCAAAGATAGATAGATTTTTGAACAGTAAAGGAACTAAGGGGTTATGGTTAGCGGAAAATGGAGCTGAGTCCATGAAAAGATCAGCCATGATCTTACTGAATGGCTGAGCATACTTGTTGGGCCAGATGGCCTACTCCTGCTCCTATTTCTTACGTTCTAATGCTTTTATTAAGCCCGTCCAGTGTCAAGTACAATGCACATGTAAATAAAGGGTGACATTGTGCTGGGCCTCTGTGGAGTTATTTCAGTAGGTATTATAGTGGAACCAGAATGTCTTGCCAGCATCTCATGGATGTCACAATGAGAATCAAAATCTGGAAAGAATTCATGTTTGGGTTGATAAATGGCAAGTAACAAGTGCGCCACACAAATGCAAGCCAATGACCAGTCCGAAGCTCGCTTTGATTATGATGAAAATCTCACCGCCAAATCACCCAATTAACTAATTACTAAATAAAAAATTACAAACAGTGCCCACAGGAATATTTTAAATTTGTTCTTTGGTAATGACTCACAGCAGCACTACTGATTGACCTCATCAAGTCTAAAAAGACATAGCTGCTGGACTGGGTCTGTGGCAGGTGGTGAAGGAACCAACAAAATGGAAAAACTTGACCTCATCCTCAACATACTGCTGGTTGCAAATCTATCTGTCCATGACAGTATCAGTAAGAGTGACTAATTCATATTGAAAATGCTCTCCATCATGTTATGTGGCACTATCACCGTGCTAAATAGGACAGACTTTGAACGGATCTAGCAACTCAAAACTGCTATCCATGGTTCACTGTGGGCCGTCAACAACAGCTGAATCATCTGCCAATGCAATCTGTAACCTCATGGCCCAGCATATCCCCCACTCAACCATTACCATTAAGCCCGGGGATCAACCCTGGTTCTCTGGAGAGTGCAGGAGGGCATGCCAGGAGCAGCATCAGGCATATCTAAAAATGAGGTGTCAACCTGGTGAAGCTATCAAACAGGACTGTTTGTATGCCAAACAATGTGAGCGGCAAGTGATAGACAGAACAAAGCAATCTCACATTCAGTAGATCAGATCTAAGTTCTGCGGTCCTGCCACATCCAGTCGTGAGTGGTGGTGGACAATTGAACAGCTCACTGGAGGAGGAGGGTCAACAAATATCCCCATCCTCAATGATGGAACAACCCAGCACATCATGCAAAAGATAAGGCTAAAGCATTCGCAACAATTTTCAGCCAGAATTGCTGAATGGATAATCCATCATGGCCTCCTCTAGTACTCCTCAGCATGGCAGATACCCATCTTAAGCTAATCAAATTCACTCCACATCAAGAAATGGTTAGAGACATTGAATACTGCAAAGGCTGTTGGCCCTGAGACCAAGTACTGAAACAGTATTGAAGGCTTTTTCTCTAGACCTTGTCAAACTGTTCCAATACAGTTAAAACCCTAGTATCTACCTATCACAAAGTCATAGAGATGTACAGCATGGAAACAGACCCTTCGGTCCATCTTGTCCATGCCGACCAGATATCCTAACTTCCCATTTCCCAGCACTTAACCCATATCCCTCTAAACTCTTCCTACTCGTATACATATCTAGATGCCTTTAAAAGTGATTGTACCAGCCTCCACCATTTCCTCTGGCAGATCATTCCATACAGGCACCACCCTTTGCATGAAAAAGTTGCCCCTTAGGTACCTTTTAAATCTTTCTCCTCTCACCCTAAACCTACTGGACTCTCATTCTGGACTCCCTCACCCCAGGGAAAATACCTTGCTTATTTACCCTAGCCATGTCCCTCCTGATTTTATAAATCTCTATAAGATCATCCCCAGCCTCTGACATTCCAGGGAAAACAGCCCCAGCCTATTCAATTTCTCCCTGTAGCTCAAATCCTCCAACTCTGACAGCATCCTTGTAAATCTTTTTTGAACCGTTTCAAGTTTCACAACATCCTTCCGATAGGAGGGAGACCAGAATTGCACACAATATTCCAAAAGTGGAAATTACTCAGGTATGTCCTACGCACCGTCAGTCTCCTCTCAATCATCAGTAAAGTGGCGGAAGGTGTCATCAACAGTGCTATCAAGCAACACCTGCTCAGCAATAACCCGCTGAGTGATGCCCAGTTTGGTGCCAGGGAGACTCAGCTCCTGACCTCAATACAGCCTTGGTTTAAACATGGACAAAGGAGCTGAATTCTAGAGGTGAGGGAGTCACGGCTGCATTCAACCAAGTGTGGCATCAATAAGCCCTGGCAAAACTGGAATCAATGGGTATCGGGGGCTAACTCTCTGCTGGCTGGAACCATACCTTGCACATAGGGAGATGGTTGTGGTTGTTGGAGGTCAGTCATCTCAGCTCCAGGACAGCTCTGCAGGAATTCCTCAGGGCAGTGTCCTTAGCCCAACCATCTTCAGCTGCTTCATCACAAACCTTCCCTCCATCATAAGGTCAGAAGCGAGGATGTTTGCCAATGATTACACAATGTCCAGCACCATTCACGATTCCTCAGATAGTGAAGCAGTCCATGTTCAAATACAAAAACTGGACAATATCCAAGCTTGGACTGAAAAAAGTCAAGTAACATTCATACAATGCAAATGAAGGGCAATGACAATCACCAATAAGAGACAATCTAACCACCATTCTTGAACACCATCACTAAATACCCCACTACCAATATTCTGGGGGTTACGAGAAATTCAAATGGACTCACCACATAAATACGGTGTCTCTAAGAGCAGGTCAGTGGCGAGGAATCCTGCCATGAGTAACTCACCTCCTTACTCCCCAGAGCCTGTCCACCATCTACAAGGCACAAGTCGGGAGTGTGATGGAATACTCCCCACTTGCCGAGATGGGTGTAGCTTCAACAACTCAAGAAGCTCGACACCATCCAGGACAAAGTAGTCCGCTTGACTGGCACCAGATCCACAAGCATCCACTCCCTCCACTCCCGATGCTCAGTAGCAGCAGTGTGTGCTATCTGTACTGCAGATAGTACTGCAGAAAGGATGTACTGCAGAAATTCATCAAAGATCCTCAGACAGCAACTTCCAAACCCACGACTACTTCCATCCAGAAGGACAAGGACAGTGGATAAATGGGAACACCAGCACCTGCAAGTTCCCATCCAAGGCACTCACCGTCCTGACTTGGAAATATGTTGTCGCTCCTTTACTGTTACTGGTCAAAATCCTGGAATTCCCTCCCAAATGGCATTGTCGATCTACCTACAGCACAGGGACTGCAGTGGTTCAATAAGGCAGCTCACCAACACCTTCTCAAGGGCAACTAGGGACAGGAAATAAATGCTGGGCACAGTCAGCGACACTCACATCTCATCAGTAACTAGCAAAATTAACAAGTAACAAATAACACCGAGAACAGTAAAGCACAGGAATAGGTCCTTTGGCCCATCATGTCTCTACCGACCTTGATGCCATTTTAAACTATTCCCATCTGCCTGTAAAATGGGCCGTATCCCTCTATTCCCTTCCCTCCCTCTGTATTCTGGGATAAATCTCATCAGACCCTGGGGTCTTATCTACTTTCCTGTTTTTCAAGACACCTAACACCTCTTCTTTCTTAATATCAACATGCTGTAGAAAATCAATGTTCCCCTTCCTAATCTTACTATTATCTTTGTCCTTCTCCTTGGTGAATTCTGATGAGAAGTACTTTTTAAGGACTTCACCCATTTTCTCTAGCTTCACGCATATATTTCCTCCTTTGTTCTTGAGTGGCCCTACCCATTTCCTAGCTACCCTCTTCCTTTCACTATTGGTATAAAATGCTTTGATATTCTCCTTAACCTTACTTGCCAAGGACATTTCATAAACTCTTTTAGTCATCCTAATTCCTTGTTTAAATTCTATCCCGCTTTCTTTATATTCCTAAATTAATTCCTTTCTTTGTACCCATATGGTGGCTTAGTGGTTAGCACTGCTGCCTCACAGTGTGAGGATCCTGGGTTCAATTCTACCCTTGGGAGACCTTCTGTGTGGGTTTTGTACATTATCTGTGTGGGTTTCCTCCCACAGTCTGAGGATGTGTAAGTTAGGTGGATTGGCCATGCTAAATTGTCCAGCAATGTGTGGGATATGTAGGGTGTGGGTCTGGATGGTGTACTTTTTGAAGGGTTGGTGTGAACTTGATGGGCCAAGTGGCCTGCTTCCATACTGTAGGGATTCTGTTCTTTATTCTTAAACTGAAATGTGATGAGGGTCTCTGTATCTACTACTCTTACAGACGGTGAGTTCTACATTCCCCACCACCCTCAGGATGAAAAAATAACTTCCTCACATCCATTCTAAACATCCTGTCACTTAAAATTAATGCTCCCTGGTCATTGATGCCTCCACCAAGGGAAAAAGTCTCTGCCTGTCTATCTTATTTGATCCCCCTGTATAATTTTATCTCAATCATGAGCCCCATTAGTATCCTCTGTTCCAAGGAAAGCAGCCTCAGTCTATTCAATCTCTCATCATAACTGAAACACTCCAGCCCAGGCAACATCTTGTAAATCTCTCTCCAGTGTAATCGCATTCCTCCCATAATGTGGGTTCCAAAACTGTATACAACACACTCGCTGTGGCCTTAACCAGTGTTTGATACAGTTACAGCATAACCTTCCTGCTCTTAAACTCTTTATCTCAGCTAATAACAACAAGAATCGTTTATACTTCCTTAATCACTTTATCTTATTAGTCCCACTACCAAAGGAACTGCTGGACATGTGCACCAGCGTCCTCTCTGATTGTCAGTGCTTTCCAGGATCCTACCATTCATCATGTATTCCCTTGCCTTATTTGTCCTGCCCAAGTGCATCACCTCACTCTTATCTGGATCGATTTCCATTTAACACTGATCAGCCCATCTGACCCACCCAGTCTATATCCTCCTGTAATCTCAGACTATCCTCCTCACATTGAATTGAATTGATTTGATTTGATTCATTATTGTCACACGTACTGGGATACAGTGAAAAGTATTGTTTTGCATGCTATCCAGACAAATCATACCTTATGTAAGTACATCAGGGTAACAGAACACAGAATATAGTGTTACAGCTACGTAAGTCTGATAACAGCAAAGAAGAAACTGTTCTTAAATTTGCTGGTACGTGTTTTCAAACTTTTGCAATCTTCTGCCTGATGGAAGAGGGTATAACCGGTGTGGGAGAGGTCTTTGATTATGTTGGCTGCTTGCCCGAAGCAACGGGAAGTATAGTTGGAGTTAATGGAAGGAAGGCTGGTTTTCATGATGGACTGGCCTGTGTTCACAACTCTCTGTAGTTTCTTGCAGTCTCGAGCACGGCAGTTGCCCTACCAAGTTGTGACATATGCAGGTAGAATGCTTTCTAGGCTCTATTTATAAAAAATCAGTAAGCATCATTGTGGTCATGCTGAATTTCCCTAGCCTACTGAGGAAGTAGAGGTGTTGGTGTGCTTTCTTGACTGCGGTGTGGATGGACCAGGATAGATTGTTGGTGATATTTACTCTGAAGAACTTGAAGCTCTCAACCACCTCCACCTCAGCACCATTGATACAGAGAAAGATGTGTCCTCCATTCTGTTTCCTGAAGGTGATGGTCAGCTTCTTCATTTTGCTGACATTGAGGGAGACATTGTCTTTATATTGTGCAGCTAAGCTCTCCATCTCCTTCCTATGCACTGTCTTAGTCATATCATCAGCAAACTTACCGAACCTCTCTCCTACATTAAAGTCTAAACCATTTACATATATCACAAACAGCAAGGGCCCTAAACCTGATCCCTGCAGAACACAGGCTTTCAATCAGAAGTACATCCCTCGACTATCAACCTCTGCTTCCTGCCTATTGTGGATCCAATTTGCCACATTTCCTTGGATTCCATCAGCTCTTACTTTTGTTATTAGTTACCATGTGGGACCTTAACAAAACCTTGCTGAAGTCCAAGTAGACTATATCAAATATCTTCATCGACACACCTAGTCCCTTCTTCAAAAAGTTCAATTAAGTTGGTCAGACATGACCTCCCAAAAACAAAACCACCCTGATTGTTCTTTCCTAATCCCAACCTCTCCAAGTGTAGATGAATTCTGTCCCTCAGAATTGCCACCAATAGTGTCTCCATCTCTGAGGTTAGACTGACTGACTTGTAGTTTTCTGGTTTATCCCTTACTCCCTTCTTGAATAAAGGTGCCATATTGGCCATCCACCAGCCCTCTGGCACCTCTTCTGCGGCCATAGAGGAATTGGAAAGTATTGCCAGTGCCCCTACTATTTCCTTCCTTGCCTCACTCAACACCCTTTTGGATTCATTTTATCTGGCACTGGTGATTTATCTATTTTTTAAGCCTGCCAGACCACTCAGAAACTCCTCTCTGTTTACGCTACTCTCTTTAATTATATCACAGTGCTTCTCCTTGATTTCTATACCCACTTCATCCCTCTCACGAGTGAACACCGACAAAAAAAACCTGCATTTAGAACCCTACTGATATTATTCAGCTTCAAACACAAATTCCCACTATGGTCCTTAATGGGCCCCACTCTTTCCCTCGCTATCTTTTGACCCTCAATGTAATTGTAAAATAACTTAGGACTTTCCTTTATTTTACCTGATATTGTACTTTCGTTCCAATTTTTTTTTATTCTCCCATTTCCCTCTTCACTTTCCCTCTTGCACATTCTAAACTTCTCAAGGCCTTCAGCTGTTTTGAGACCTCAACATTTGTTGTATGCCTCCGGGGTACGTGAGACTTGAACCTAGATCTAAGTGCACCTACCCTCTGCTCGACGTCTCTAAAGGCACTGCATCAGGTAGCTTGGTCACGATTGTCAACAGTTGCCAGTCAAGGGGCTGTTGTACGGCACTACGGTCTGCCAGCATTACCCCTGTACCATGTACCAGCCACGTACACTCCAAACACACAGCACACGCTTTGAGCCAATGGTCATGTCTCAAAGTCAAAGGAGAGGCATCCTCAGTCTAACCAGGAGAAACACCCTTCAGGTTGGAGTTCCCATCACGCAAAGTCAAGGGCAGCCTCTGACATCAGTCTGGGGCCTTGGGCAAGGTCAGGGTCAGGGTTTTGCATCTCTACAGTCTGGTGTGTGGGCCAAGGTCCAGTGCAACCAGTCCAGGGAGTCACAGGAAGACTTCAGGAGCTGTATGGATCTCAGGTAGGGATCTCATCACTCATTGCTCACAGCTGTCTGGTTACATCTCTCCCATATTAGTCCTGGGGTGCTTTGCCCCCCCCAAAAAAACAAGGGGAGGTTTTCAGAGATCACTGTCATGGGAGGGAAGCTGGGTGAGGGGTTCTTAATTGTGGGGTTTGAAGGCAGACAAGAAGGAGATGTTGGAGCACTGAAAGCAAAGGGACAATGTGGGACATTGATACTCAGCAGGACTCTGCCTTCAATTGGAGGAACAGTGCGCTTCTAGATTTGGCATGTTTATACCTAAGAGGCTAATGCAAGAGGATGAGGATTTAGATTGATGGATTAGGTGGGGACTTGGGGAATTTCAAAGGGACGTGCGCCAATAGTAAAGGGCTGAACCTGAGACCCACTGTTCTAGGAATGACCTCTGTTGCTTTCCATAATGCTGTGAATAACAGGAGATGGAAGTGGCTGAGGCCACACCAGGAGTAGGTGGCGTAGGTGTTTCCTTCTGTGAGTGAGGGGGTTTCAGTCTCAAGCACAGTGAAGCATTCAAAGGCCAGCAGCTTTACACAGCCACCCATGCACTCAATCCTAAAGGTACCTGCAGGCACTGAATGCTATAAGTCAACCTCAGGCATGAACCTGCTGTGTGGAGTGCAAAACCTGGGTCCAGTGCAATTGCAATGTATACTACCTTGAAAGATTGATCCTAGACACTGAAGTAGCAGTCACTTGGCATTTACCCATAACCTCCACTTGGAGTGCAGTGTGTACCTCCACTTCACACCCTGGACTATCAAACATTGTGCAGTGGCAACAATGGGTGGGCTCTATATCTTCAACATTATTGCTGCGGCTAGATGGACATTTATACACCCAACTGATGGAGAAATATTGACAAATATGATAAATGCACTTTCGATGAAATGACCCCATTGCAAGCTCTATATCCTCCAAAGGTCTTCTGTTTTCTTTGAAGGGCTTTTGCCCGAAATGTCGATTTTCCTGCTCCTCAGATGCTGCCTGAACTGCTGCGCTTTTCCAGCACCACTCTAATCTAGAATCTGGTTTCCAGCATCTGTAATCCTTGTTTTTACCTTCTGTTTTCTTTGCCCTGCCCTTTCCCCAGGTTTGCAGCTAGGGTGGAAGAAGCCTGTCCCATAGGCCTTGGAGTTTTGGTTGGGCCATTTGTGTCTAGAGAGCCCAGACACACTAGGAGCTTCCTCATCAATTGGGCCATCTACCAGGCTGAGTTCATCAGGCATGGGTGAAGGTGGTAATCTCCGGAGTGTCTAGGAGGAGATGTCATGGAGGCCTGTGAGTAGTTCCTCCATCCACCGTCTGGGTGCCTATTGGCATTGCCCTGTCTCCTTGTGAGGAAGTGACACCTGAAGTGAGATCAAGCTACCTCATTCCCCCTCTTCCTTTCCCATTGGTGGTGACCCCGACTGGCTGAAGTGATGGATTATACCTGAAAACTGAAAACTGCTGGACCTGGGACTCTGTGGCAGACAGCAACCTGTCCATGGAGGCAGACAGAAGCTCACATACCTGAGGGCAACAGGGTCCCAAAGGCAGCCTAGCCCATCCCCTGACAAGCCTGTCTGTTGCCCATGTATCCATTTGAACAATGAAAAGTTGACACCATGGGATCCTCTCCTGCCTGGGGCTGTGAGTGTGTGAGTGGTCTCTGGTAATCCTCCGAGTGCCAGCAATCCAAAGCTTTTCTTCCTCAGCTAACTGCAGAAATATGACAGTGAGTGCTCACCAGCAGATGTTCCTGACTCTGATCCAGCTAATATAGCCACCGTGGTGACAGTATCTGAGCTGGTGGAGGGTGCAAAAGATAGCTCCCCTCTCTTTCTCAGAGGTGGAAGAGGGGATGTCTTGCACTGTCACCTTCCTGACCATGCTCACCCTGGCAATGCTGCTGCTAACTGAGCAGAGTCAAAAGAGAGAACGCCTTGTGGCCACATGGTGGAGGTTGTGACGTGTCAAGAATATAATTTTCACCTGACGAAGGGGCTGCGCTGCAAAGGCTTGTAATTTCAAATAAACCTGTTGGACTATAACTTGGTTTCATGTGACTTATGGCTTTGTACACCCCAGTTCAACACCGGCACCTCCACATCAAGAATACATTGACAGTGGAGGTAAGATAGTCATAGCCTTACCAGAGTATAGGGCTACTCTTTCTTTAGAGAGGGAGAGAAACATGACTAGTGGCAATTTAACCTGGGGGTCACCAAGGTTGAGAATGAGAGCCCTTCATGGTAACCCGAGCTGGTAGCAGGGATTGAATGTACGCAGTCGATGTTATTGAACATTTCAAACCAACGATCCAGCCAACCAAGCTAACCAGCCCCAACGATAGGAGCAATGGCAGCATAGCACAATAATGGTTCTGACTTGGTTATCTGGAAATGGGAGTTTCTGCATCTCCCACAGGACAGGTCCTGGTCATCGCTCACAAAGACCAATACCCTCTCTTTGTAGGAGGTGAGGAGGCAAATGTCAGGCACTCTGCGTCAACCACTCCTGGTGGAAATGACATCTTGCCAATTTCTGGTGAGATATAACTACTTGTGTTTGTCCTGATGAGTGCAAGGTGAAAAATATCTTCAGCAATGTATCTCTTTTTCAGCAAAACTCAAGAGTTAATCGCAGTGTCACCAAAAAACTCATGTGGTTAAGCTTCAAAGAAGGAAGTTAGTGATTGCATGACAGGCTGAAGCAATAGGGTCAACAGCTTGAAGACACAGATTTGAGATGATTGATTTGATTTGATCTGATTTGATTTGATTTACAATGAAACGTTTTGTTTTGTGTGTAGTACAGACAGATCATACCACACAAAGTCCATTAGGGTAATAGAACAGACCAAAGAGTACAATGTTAATGCTGCAGAGAAGGTGCACAAAGAGCAAGGTCAATTTTAAATTTAAATTTTGAGAGGTCCATTCAGATGTCTAATAACAGCGGGGAAGAAGCTGTTCTTGAATCTGTTGGTACGTGTGTTTAAGCTTTTGTATTTTCCATCCAACAGAAGAGGTAGGAAGAGATTATATCCAGGGTGGGAGGGGTCTTTGATGATGATGGCTGCCTTCCCGGGAAGTGGAAAGTATCAGTGGAGTCAATGAATGGAAGATTAGTTTGTGTGATGGACTGCGCTGTGTTCTGTAGTTTCTTATGGATTGACAAATGAAGCAGAGAGAAATTAAGGAGAAATTCAAGATTTTCTGTCAGAAATGACAACATTTTATCCTTTGATCTTTCTCCGCATCTTCTCTGTAGCTGTAACATTATATTCTGCATTCTGTTCTGTTGTCCTTTGTACCTATGCAAGGTATGATTTACCTGGTTGACACGCAAAACAATACTTCTCACTATATCTCAGCACGTGACAATAATAAATCAAATCAAATCAAATCAAATCAAATCTAAACAAAGAAAGAGTCCATATGACTGTTTGATTCAATCCCGCAACTGAGTCAGAATGGAGTGGTTCGACTGAAAGGTCTTTTTCTGTCCTGTATAACTCTATGACTGTACAACTGGGGTAGGAACTTACAATCGTTTACCAATATTAGGGCCACTTGAACACATATTAATAAAAGCTCACTCTTAGACTTGAGATATTTATGTCATCCTTATTAATGGTCACCGTTATTACGTTGGCAGGACATTGGTGAAATCACCCAGAGAAGACGTTGGAAGGAATTTCAGAAGTTGATGAACGCTGGAGTTGAAGTAACAAAGCTGTGGTACCTGCAACAAAATAACTGCATCCCTGCCAAAGCTTGTGAAGCCAACCCAGACTTTCACATTACAGAAAGAGCATCTATATTTGACAAGATGCCAAGACTTTGCTCTTACAATTGGTGGTGGTGGGGTGGGGGCGAAGGAGAGGGGTGGTATGTTCACTGATGATTAAGTTTCTGAGGTTTCTCCAGCACGCCGACAGTCAGTGTTCCAACAAACAAATGTTCAATGTCAGAATATGGGAGCTTTAGAAATGCAAGGCATCCTGAGTCAGGTAAGGTTTGAATAACTTTGATAATTACTGAACAGGGGAAAGTCAAATAGAAGTTATTGTGAGACAGTAAGTAAGGTATACTCAGTTACCACTGGCAGAAGGGTGGTAATGAAAGAATACAAATGTATGATAACTGTGGAAGAACTTTTGTATGATTCTTGGGTACTTTCCAATGCCTTGATCAATGTCTTCCTTGGTGCCACCTAACCTCACCTGCCTTCGCCCTATCCAAGAACATTTAAATGAAGGCCAAATGTAGGTCATTCGGCCCTTCAAGCCTACTGCAGCATTCAATCAGATCATGGCCAATCCATTTGTAACTTGAATTCCACATTCCACATCTGCCCCTTGCCAAGAAGGATCTATCTAACCCTGCCTTAAAAATTGTCAATGACTTCATCTCTACTGCCTTATGAGGCAGAAAGATCCAAAGTCACACAACCTCTTCGAGCAAAAATACCCCCTCACCTTTACCCTAACTTTAGAACAATATCTCCTAATTCTTGACTCACTCACAAGAGGAACCATCCTCTTTACATCCACTCTATCAACACCATTCAGCACCTTATAAACTTCAAGCAAATCATCATTTCTCTCCCTGAACTCTTGTGGAATAAAGCCCAACTTGACCAAGCTATCCTCAGGACAATCTGTCCTGATCTACCCATGTTGACTCTATGGTCAAGAAAGCACAACCACACCTTTACTTCCTCAGGAAGCTAAGGAAATTCAGCATGCCCATAAAGACTCTTATCAACTTTTATAGGTGCATCATCGAATGCACTCCATCAGGATGCATCATGGCTTGGCACGGCAACTGCTCTGCCCAGGACTGTAAGAAACTACAGAGAGTTGTGAACACAGCCCCGTCCATCACACAAGCCAATCTTCAATCCATTGACTCTATCTACACTTCTCATTGCCTCGGTAAGGCAGCCAACATCATCAAAGACCCATCCCACCGTGATTGTACTCTCTTTCAACTCCTTCTGTCAGGCAGAAGATACAGAAGCTTAAACAATTGTACCAACAGATTCAAGACCAGCTTCTTCCCTGCTATTGTTAGACTGCTGAATGGACCTTGCAAATTTTAAATCTAATGTTAATCTCACTGTTTGTGCATCTTCTTTGCAGCCATAACATTGTATTCCTCGCTCTGTTTTATTATCCTGATGCACTTTGTATGGTATGATCTGCCAGTGCTGCACACAAAACAAAACTTTTCACTGTATCCAGGTACATGTGACAATAATAAATCAAGTCAAACATATCAATCTAGTAAACCTCTTCTGAACCATCTCCAATGCGTTTACATAGTGTTCAAGATACCAGGGTTCTCTATAACTGAAGAATAACATCCTTACTTCTATAAAACTGTGGATGCTGGAGCTCTGAAACAAAATCAGAAATCACTGGAGGAGCTCAGCAGTCCTGGCAACATCCGTGGGAAGAAAGCAGAGTTGAAATTTCGAGGCCAGTGACTCTTCATCAGATCGGTCAGCAGATAGAAAAAAATTAGTATTTATGCTGAGGACGAAGTTGTTGTGGGTGGGGCGGGGTGGTGGTGGGGGTCGGGAGGTGTGTGGAAGGCGAGAGGTAGGCAGACAGGTGGGGATGGATTCCTAACGCACACCCCCAAAACAACTTTGCCTTCAGCATGAAGTGGAGTCTCAGGTCGATAGGATAGTGAAGAAGGCATTTGATACAATTGCCTTGATTGGTCAGTGCATTGAGTGTAGGAGTTGGGATGTCATGTTGTGACTGTACAGGATATTGGTGAGGCCACGTTTGGAATAGGAAAGAGGTTGGTAACTTGAAAGGATCAGAAAAGATTTACAAGGATGTTGCTCGGGTGAGAGGGTTTGAGTGATAGGGAGAGACTGCATAGGCTGGGGCTATTATCCCTGGAACTTTGGTAGCTGAGGGGTGACCTTATAGAGGTTTATAAAATCATGAGAGACATGGATAGGGTGAATTGCAACGGTCTTTTCCCAAGGATAGTGGAGTCCAAAACTAGAGGGCATGGGTGTAAGGAGAGAGGGGAAAGATTTAAAGGGGTCCCAAGGTGGAATGTTTTCTTGCAGAGGATGGTGTGTGGATGGAATGAGCTGTCAGAGGAAGTGGTGGAGGCTGGTACAATTACAGCATTTAAAAGGCATCTGGATGGATATATGAATAGGAAGGGTTTAGAGAGATATGGACAAATGCTGGCAAATGGCACTAGATTAATTTAGGATAACTGGACAGCGTGGACAATTTGAACCAAAGGGTCTGTTTCCAGGCTGTACAAATCTATGAGTCTTTTCCTAATTGCTAACAGTTCCAATGAGGAGTCACCAGACTCGAAATGTTAACCCTACTTTCTTCCTACAGATCCTGCCGAGTTTAGAATCATAGAAATGATACAGCACAGAAGGGACCATTCAGCCCATCTTGTCCACGTCATCCCAAAGTAATCGTCTCCAGCAATATCTGTTTTTGTTTCAGTAGATTAGATTAGATTACTCACAGTGTGGAAACAGGCCCTTCGGCCCAACAAGTCCACACCGCCCCGCCGAAGCGCAACCCACCCATACCCCTACATTTACCCCGAACCTAACACTACGGGCAATTTAGCATGGCCAATTCACCTGACCTGCACACCTTTGGACTGTGGGAGGAAAC
>NC_057748.1:7663342-7714055 GCF_004010195.1 Chiloscyllium plagiosum | reverse complement strand
CTATCACCTCCATCCCCACCCACATTCACCTATTGTACTCTTTGCTACCTTCTACCCAGCCCCACTTCCCCCCCTCCACCCCGCCCAGCACTTATCTCTCAACCGTGGTGGCTCCCTGCCTCCATTCCTGATGAAGGGCTTTTGCCCAAAACGTCAATTTTCCTGCTCTTCGGATGCTGCCTGACCTGCAGTGCTTTTCCAGCACCACTCTAATCTAAACCCTAATCTTTATGTACAATTCCTTTCACAATAAAGGTTAACATTCCATTTTCTTTTAATTCCATCAGTTAACAGATATTTATCTACATTAGATATAAAATTATTTATTGTTTGTGGAAGACAGCTCCAAACTTCTATCGCCCTTTGTGTGAAGAAGCGCGTCATAATTTCATTTTGAAAGGTTTGGCTCTAACTTTAAGATCCTGGCCCCATGCCCTAGCCTTTCCAACCAACAAAATCAGTTGCTTGCTATCTAGCCTACTTGTTCTCTTAATATCTTAAAACCTTTAATGAGATCAAATTTTAATCTTCTAAATTTCAGGGAATGCAACCTTGGTTTGTGTAATTGTCCCTCATAAATTAACTCTTGGAGTCCAATTTACATCCCAGTAAATCTGCACTGTACTACCTCAAAAGTACCTGAGTCCTTCTTATTGCGTTGTGCCCAGAACTGCTCAGAGTTCTCCAGTTGTAGACTAATCAGGACTTGATATAATCAAATGAATATGTCTACTATTTGGATTGTGTATTGCGTCCTGTCAGTTCTGAAGATGAGACTGTCAACATTTACACTTTGACCTAGAATTTTTGAATGTAGATGATGCTGGTTAGGCTATCATTTCTACACGTTCCATCTCTACACGTTCCTTGAGAAGGTGATGATGAGCTATCTTGAACTGCTGTCATCTAAAAAGTGCAGGGATACTGACAGTGCTATTCAGAAGAGAGTTCCAGGATTTGATGGTGAAGAAACAGGAATATAGTCAGGATGATGTGTGGCATGGAAGGAAGCTTGCAAGGGATAGCATTCCCATTCATTTGCTGTCCATGTCTGTCTAGATGGCAGAGGTCAGGAATATGTTGTCGATAGAGGCTTGATAAATTGATGCAGTGCATTCTGAGGTTGGTACATGCTGCTACCAGAGAAAGTGGTGGAGGCTGGTACAATTACAATATTTAAAAGAATTGGTACATGTATAGGAGGGGTTTAAAGGGAAATGGGCCAAATGCTGGCAAATGGGACAAGATTAATTTAGGATATCTGTTGGCATGGATGAATTGGACCGAAGGGTCTGGTGTACTACTCTAAGACTCTACTGAGAGTCAATGATGTAGGGAATGAATAGTGAAGGTAATGGATTGGTTGCTAATCAAGTGGGTTGCTTTGTCCTGGATGGTGTTGAGCTTCTTGAGTGCATTGGAGCTGCACTTGTCCAGGCAAGTGGAGTGTATTCCATCACTCTCCTGATTTGTGTCTTGGTTTATGGGAGTCTAGGAAGTGAGTTAATTATTGATTAATGGTCAGTCATTAATACATTGCTGCGAGAAAGTGTCCAGGAGATACAATCTGGGGGCATAAATTAAATTTTCTGCATTTTGCTTCATTTCGTTTGAGCACTTTCCTTTAATATATATAAATAATGCGATTGGAGGTGGGGAAAGACTGATTGATTGACACTTTTAAAAAATTAATTCATTTGTCGGATGTGGGTGTTGCTGGCTGGGCCAGCATTTATTGCCCGTCCCTAGTTGCCCCCTGAGAGGGTGGGGGTGAGCTGCCTTCTTGAACCGTTGCAGTCCATCTGCTGTGGGTTGACCCACAATGCCCTTAGGAAGGGAATTCCAGGATTTTGACCCAGCGACAGCGAAGGAATAGAGATATATTTCCAAGTCAGGATGGTGAGTGGCTTGGAGGGGAACTTGATGGTGGTGTTTCCATGTATCTGCTGCCTTTGTCTTTCTAGATGGATCATTCAACTGGGTGAGGATGCGTCTGTTCCACTTGGTCTGAAGAGGTGGAGACTCCTGAGGGTAACGATACAAATAACCAATGGAGGAAGTGCCAGGGAGGAGCATTGGATGTCATGTGTTGAAGTCTCCTGGAATACATCCAATCAGAGTTGGCCGCCTCATCTGAATCCATTGTACATAATCAAATGTAAAGCAGTAATTTGCCTTGCTCAATAACTATTTTCAAAGCATTTCCTTTAATAAAGTCTCTGTTGTTTTGGAACACATTAAATGGTCTCACTGCTTGTCTAGAGGTAACAGCGGAGGAGGGAATTTCTTTGGGCACAAGTTACATATTCAATCAGCAGATGGGCAGCGGCCATCAGGAAATTCACAACTGATTCTAATGTCACATGTTCCTTCCCCGAGGGTGGCTTGGTTTGGGGGATGGACAGAGGTGGGCCAGGATATGGAGTAGAGGACAATGGGGGTGTGTGTGGGGAGGACTACTGTCATCCCAGAGTTGGTCCATTGGAAATTTTTATTTTCACTTGCCCTACTGACAAATTGTCCATTGGAAATACGGCATATGCCTTGTCCCCAGCACAGAAGGGAAATGAATTAATTGTAGGGTGCTACTCCCCTTCTCCTTTGGACAACTGCCTCCCCCTTTCCCTCCAACTCCTCCATTTCTCTTCCTTCATGCCCCTTACTGTAATACTTTGTAAGAGATACCTTACACCACTTGCTGAACAATCCCTGATATGTTCCACACCCTCACTGTGACCCATCCTCACATAAACCACATCCCATGCTGTAACACAAGCTGATATACTTAGATCATAAGACCATAAGACATAGGAGCAGAAATTAGGCCATTCAGCCCATCAAGTCTGTTCCACTGTTCAATCATGGAAGATAAGTATCTCAACCCCATTCTCCTGCTTTCTCCCCGTAACCCTTGGTTCCCTTGACAATCAAGAACCTATCTATCTTTGTCGTAAATATACTCAATGACCGCACCTTCACAGGCTTCTGTGGCAATGAATTCCATAGATTCACACTATTTGGGTGAAGAAGTTTCTCCTTATCTCCGTTCTAAAAGGTCTTCCCTTTACTCTAAGGCTATGCCCTCGGGTCCCACTGTCTCCTATCAATGGAAACATCTTCCCAACATCTACTCTCTCCAGGCTAGTCAGTATTCTGTATATTTCAATTAGATCCCACCTCATCATTCTAAGCTCCATCACATATAAACCCAGAGTCCTCAAACGTTCCTCATATGTTAAACTTTTCATTCCTGGGACCATTCTCGTGAGCCTCCTCCGAACATGTTCCAGGGCCAGTACATCCTTCCTGAGATAAGGGATCCAAACCTGTGTACAATATTCCAAATGTGGTCTGACTAGAGAGTTATAGAGCCTCAGAATACATCCCTGCTTTTATATTCAAGTCCTCTCAAAATAAATGCCATCATTGCATTTGCCTTCCAAATTTCTGACTCAACCTGCATGTTTATCTTGAGAGATTCCTGGACTAGAATCCCCAAGGCTCTTTGCACTTCAGACTTCTGAATTTTCACCCCGTTTAGAAAATAGTCTATGCCTCTTCTTCCCACCAAAGTGCATGACCTCACACTTTCCCACATTGTACTCCTGCCACTTCTTTGCCCACTCTCCGATCCTGTCCACATCCTTCTGCAGCCTCCCCTCAATGCTACCTGTTCCTCTACCTAGCTTTGTATCATCTGCAAACTTACCCAGAATGCCCTCAGTTCCTTCATCGAGGTCATTAATATATAAAGTGAAAGGTTGTGGTCCCAAAACTGAGTCTTGCAGAACACCACTTGTCACTGGTTGCCATCCTGAGAAAGACCCTTTTATCCCCACTCTCTGCTTTCCACCAGACAGCCAAGCTTCTATCCAAGCTAACACCTGCCTCTGACACCATGGTTTAACCTGCTCGTTACTTCCTCAAAGAATTCTAACAGATTTGTCAGGCATGACCTCCCGTTGATGAAACCATGCTGACATTGCCCTATTTTACCATACATTTCCAAGTGTTCAGAAATCTCATTCTTCATAATGGATTCCAAGATCTTACTCATGACAGTGGTTAGGCTAATTGGTCTGTAATTTTCTGTCTTTTGCCTTACTCCCTTTTTAAGCAGGAGTGTTACGTTAGCGATTTTCCAGTATTCTGGGGCCCTCCCTGATCCTTGCAATTCCTGAAAGATCACCACTAACACTTTGGCTATCTCTTCAGCTATCTTCCTTAGAACTCTGGGGTGTAGTCCATCTGGTCCAGGTGATTTATCAACATTCAGGCCATTCAATTTTCCCAGCACCTTCTCCTTGGTGATAGCCACCATACTCAGCTCTGCTTCTTGAATTTTTGGGATATTACTTGTGTCTTCCACCATGAAGACTGACCTGAAGTAAATATTTAGTTATAGAGTCATAGAGATATACAATTTCTTTGTTTTCCACTACTATCTCTCCAGCGTCATTTTCCAGTGGCCTAATGCCCACTTTTGCCTGTGTTTTGCCCTTTATATATTTAAACAATCTCTTACAGTCTTCCTTTATATTGCTGGCTTGTTTACCCTCATATTTAATCTTCTCCCTCTGTTGGTCTTTGTAAGCTTCCCAATCCTCTGGTTTCCCACTGCCCTTCACCACATTATATGCTTTCTCTTTTGCTTTTATGCTATCCCTGACTTCCCTGATAAGCCGTGGATGCCTCATCCTCCCTGTACCTGCTTTTTTATCCTCGGGATGAATCTCTGCTGTGTTTCCTGAATTACTCCCAGGAACTTCTGCCATTGCTGCTCCACTGTTTTTCCTGCTAGGCTACCCAGCTCCTCCCTCATACCTCTGTAGTGTCTTTATTCGTCTCGAATACTGTTACCTCTGATTCTACCTTCACCCTCTCAAATTACTTCACACTAGTCATTATAAAACACCCTAATGTACTTCACACCCCTCCCTGTAATGCACTCTGATATACCCCACAATCCTCACTGTAACACTCTGATGTACCCCACATCCTTCACTGTAACAGACTCTGATATATACCGCACACCCTTCACTGTGATATACCCCACAATCCTCACTGTAACACTGATATACCCCACAATCCTCACTGTAACACTCTGATAAAGCCCACAATCCTCAATGTAACACTGATATACCTCACACCCCTTATTGTAACACACCCTGAAATATCACACACACCTTACTATAACTCACTGATATACCCCACAATCCTCCCTGTAACACTCTGATATACCCCGCACGCTTCACTGTAACACATTCTCATAAATACCCCACACCACTCACTGTAACACTCTGATATAACCCACACCCTTCACCGTAACACTGATAAAGTCCACAACACTCACTGTAACACACTCAAACATACTCCGTACCCCTCACACTAACACTGATATAGCCCATGCCCCTCACTGTAACACTCTGTTATACTCCACACCCCTTATTGTTACACACCCTGAAATATCTCACACACCCTACTATAACTCACTGATATACCCCACAGTCCTCACTGTAACACTCTGATATACCCTGCACCCTTCGCTGTAACAATGCCCAATACCCCTCACCATAACTCTCTCTGATATACCCCACACGCATTATTGTAACACTCTGACATACAGCACACTCTTCAGTGTAACACTGATATGCCCCACACCCCTCACTATCGCACAGTCTGATATACCCCACAACCCTCGCTGTCACACTATGATATATAATCCACACCTCTCACTAATATGCATTCTCTCAAATACCCCACACTGTAACATTCAAATACTCTCTACCCCATTCATTTTAATCTTAATATAACTACTACTCCTCATTCCTCACTGTAACACTCTGATATACCCTACAACCCTCACTGTAATAAAATCTGATTTACCCAACATTGCAACATTCAAGTATTCCCTACATACCTCATTTTAACATCCTACTATAACCACACCCCTCAGTGTAGTACTCTCTGATATACTCCACAATCTTCAATTTAAGACTCTCTGATATCAGAATGCACTCTGTGGGTATATTAGCATAATGGCCATGTGTCTGCATGAGTGATCCAGGGTCTGGACTAATGATCCAGGAATGAGAGTTTAGATCCAACTTCTGCAACAGAGAAGTGAAATTCAGTGAAGTAAATAAATCCAGAATAAAAAATGTGCATCTGTAATGGTGAAAATAAACTACTGGATTGCGGTAAAAGCCCATTCCCTGCTTTCCTAATGCCTCTCGGGGAAGGAAATATCCTCTTCTTACCTGATTTGGTCTTTGTGTGACTCCAAACCCACAGTAAAATGGGTTGCTCTTAAGTGCCCAATGCAATGGCTGCTTCATTCAGTTGCTAACATGATTCTATAACCATGCTAAAACTGCAGCATCTATCCAGCATTGCTGGAAGTCCATCATCAAGATTGGATTGGTAACACCACTAATGAATGAGTTGCCAAAACTACCAGATTGGGTCAAAAACCGATCGTGAGCGAAGCAGTGTATAGGTAAAGATCTCCTGAGATCCCCATCATCAGCAAACTCAATTATCACCACGTTATCAAGAAACAACACAACGAATTAGACACAGCAAATGCTATGGGCCTTAAGAAGAGAGGAACAGAAGTAGGCCATTCAGCCCATCCAGCCTACTTCACTATCAGATCATGGATCTTCATCTATGTCCATGCAAGTTCCCCATGCTGTTTCCTCGTCCATTGATGCCACTAGTTTCCAGAAATTTCTTGATCTCTGTCTTGAATATAATCAATGATTGAGCTTCCACTAACCTCTGGGGTAGAGAATCCTAAATATATCACCACTGAGTGAATAAATTCATCGAAAAAAAAAACTGAAAGAACTGCGGATACCCAGAAATTGGAAACAAAAACAGAAATTTCTGGTAAAGTTCAGCAGGAATGGCAGAAATTCATCATTTCAGTTCTGGATGATCTTGCTCTTATCCTGAGATGATGTTTCCTGGTTTTCACCAGCCAGGGGAAACATCCTATCTATATCCACCCTGTCACACCCAATAAGAATTTTGTAAACTTCAATGAGGTCTTGCCCTCATTCTTTGAAACTCTATAAAATATAGACTCAGTCTTCTCAATCCCTACTCATAACATAACCCTACCACCCAGGGATTGGCCTGGTGAATCTCTATAGCAATCATTCTATGGCAAGTACATCCCTCCTAAGGTAAGGAGATTAAAACTGCACACAATACACCAGGTGCAAGTTTCACTACAACTGCAGCAAGACCTCCTTACTTCAATGCTGACTATCCCCTATGATAAGGTCAACACACCATTTGCCTTCCTGATAGTTTGCTGCATCTACATGATAGCAGTCAGTGACTCATGAGGACTACCCAGATCCTAACACTTCCTTACCTCACAACCCATTTAAGAAATATTCTGTCTTTTTTCTACCAAAATTAATAACTTCACACTTATCCATACTTTATTCCATCTGCCATGCTCAAACCCATTCACCTTGCCTGTCCAAAGCCTCTTGAAGCCTCAATGCACCTTTCTTACAACTTATCTTACCACCTAGTCTGTTGTCACCACAAATTTGGAAATGTTACAATTTGTCCTCTGATCCACATCATTTATATCGTTTGTGAACTTCTGTGGATGTAGCACTGACCCTTGAGATACTCCATCAATCATACAAATGATCTGTTAATTCCTAATCTCTGCTTTGTGTCTGATAACCAATTATTAATCAACACTAGTATGTCACCCCAATCCCACGCACTCTAATTTTATTTACTAAACTCATGTGTAGGACCTTATCAAAAGCTTTATCCAAGGGCACTATATCCATTGGTTCTTCTTGTTCAAAGCCAAAAACAGCATTCTCCAAGTTAGTCAAAAATGATTTCCTGTAGATCACCATTCTCCATTGTCTTCCTTCTGAAATAATGGGATTCTATTTTGCAGTAACCTTTCCAGAATGTGTAGAAGTTCTGAAAGATAACTATGAATACATCCACTATGTGTTTCACCACCTCTTTCAAAGCTTTAGGATAAAGTGCTTCTGGTCCAGGGAATTTATCAATCTTCAAATCAGTTACCTTTTCGAGTACTACCTCTTTATTAGCCATAATTTCTTTTAGTTGCTGACTTTCATAAGTGCCTTGGTCACCTAGTATTTCTGGTGGTTTGGGAGTCGTACAGGGGTCTGAACAATGTTGGCTATGGTAGATTCATGCAGGAAGTCCAGTGCTGGCAGGTGGGACTAGATTGGGTTGGGATATCTGGTTGGCAGGGACAAGTTTGACCAAAGGGTCTGTTTCTGTGCTGTACATCTCTATGACTCTGTGACTTGACTCTATGAGGCCTATCGCAACCTTGGGAACAACTGGCTGCATCTTTTAACTAAGTCCTGGGTGTTAAGGCGAGATTCTCACTAGGCAACAGTGAACTGTCTATCAATGGGGAGTTATTACTTGTCAACAAACTTATTAACTGCAGATCTCACCTCATTAATATGCAATGTTCTATTGTACAACCTGCTGCTAGCAAACCAGACACTGGAAATTCATGACATGGAAGTCAGTACGGGTGATTTCAGATCGCTTCTTGTAGCAAAGGACCTCCATGTTGGACACTAGGCACCAACATCAAGGGCATTGGCAATACACACACAATATCCATAGACATTGGCATCCAACATATGCCAGCCTCGAAGAACCTCCACTTGCAGGCCACATCTGCACTGCTGCAGTTTGGTGTGCAACACCAACCATCATTGCAATGTTGTAGGAAGGACACTGTATGCTTAGACAGACGCACACCCAGCTCATGGACTGAGTGAAGATGTTGCAGGCTATATTGAGAGTGGCAGAACATGACCTTTTTTGGGAGGTGGGTGCAGTAGTAGAGTTAGAGTGCATGTAAAGTATAGGAGATAAGATGGTTGTACTTACCCTGGCAGAATGGAGAAGGTCTTTGACTTTCTTCCATCATTCTCCACAATGACGGGTCAGAATACAGCAAGGAGATAAAATGCTTGGTGTCATTGTGCAAAGACAATGATCCCAGCCCTCAGTGTCGGCAGAACTAAACAACTGATCATTGACTTCAGGAAGAAAGGAGGAGAACCACCATTATCTACATCGATGGAGCTGAGGCAGAGCGGGTCAAGAGCATGAGGTTGTTTAGACTGACGATAACCAACAATCTGCCCTGGACCTCCCACATAGATGCGATGGTCAAGAAGGCACAACACATGTACACTTCTCATTGCCACAGAAAGGCTGCCAACATCATCAAAGACCCTGGCAATGCTCTCTTTCAACCTCTTCTGTCAGGCACAAGATACAGAAGCTTAATCACATGGACCAACAGGTTCAAGAACAGCTCCTTCCCTGCTGTTACCAGATGCTGAATGAACCTCTCTAATTTCAAATTGAATGTTGATCTTGTTTTTGTGCACCTCCTGTGCAGCTGTAACCTTGAATCCCTCGCTCTGTCTAAGCACCCTATGACCTGTATGCCCTTGTTTGCTATGAGCTATCTGTACTGCTCACAAAACAAAACTTTTTCACTGTACTTAGGTACATGTGACAACAATAAATCAAATCAAATCAAATCATTGGCCTTAGCTTTTTTTTATTCCTTTTTACGTACCTAAAGAAGCTTTTATAATCTGCTTTCACGTTCATCACTAATTTGCTTTCATCCTGGTCGTCTTTTGCCAGATTCTAAATTGCTCCCAATTCTCAGGTTTACCAGTTTTTTCAAACATTCTTATATACCACTTCCTTTGATCTAATGCAAGTTTTAACTTCTTCCTTTAACTATGGTTGAATTATCTTTTCCTTTGGGGATTTGTGCTTTAGAAAAACGTACATCTGTTTTATACTGCTTAATATATTATTAAATACTAGTCATTGCCTTTTAGTGTTGGAAATGTGTTGCTGGAAAAGCGCAGCAGGTCAGGCAGCATCCAGGGAACAGGAGAATCGACGTTTCGGGCATAAGCCCTTCTTCATAAGCTCTGATCTCCAGCATCTGCAGACCTCACTTTCTCCTCATTGCCTTTTAGTGTGTTTTCCCAATCCATCCAAGTCCAGTTTATCACTCATATCTTCATAACTTCCCTTCTTTTGTTTTAAGGCCCCAGTTTTGGAATGAACGATATTGTACCTAAACTTAATGCAAATTTTTAAAATCATATTATGATCAATATTTCCCAAAGTCATCTTTATGGCAAGCTTTTTAACTAACTCTTCCTCGTTACACAACACTGAATCCAAAATAGTCCAAAACAAAAACAGAAATTGCTGGAAGAACTCTGGCATCATCTGTGGAGAGAAAGAGAGTGTGGTGCTGGAAAAGTGCAGCAAATCAGGCAGCATCCGAGGAGCAGGACAGTCAATATTTTGGGCATAAAGCCTTCATCAGAAATGCTCATCTTACTGAAAGGCTTATGCCTGAAACATCATTTCTTCTGCTGCCTGACCTGTGATGTTTTCCAGCACCTCACTCTCGATTCTGATCTCCAGCATCTGCAGTCCTCACTTTCTCCTCCCTCTGTGGAGAGAAAGCAAAGTTAACAGTTCGAGTCTAGTGACCCTCCTTTAGAATGGATATTATCAAAACGTTGGTACGTATGATGAAGATGGGATGGGGGTGAGAAGGGGAGAATAACCAATAGCTGGAAATGGAGCCCATGGAGAGAAAAACTGTTGGGCAAACAAAGGAATGGGCAAAGTCAACTGGGCAAAAGTGAGGACTGCAGATGCTGGAAACCAGCGTTTAGATTAGAGTGGTGCTGGAAAAGCACAGCAAGTCAGGCAGCATCCAAGGAACAGGAAAATCGACGTTTCGGGCAAACTCTTCATTAATTTAGAATGCATTCCTGATGAAGAGTTTTTGCCCGAAACATCGATTTTCCTGCTCCTCGGATGTTGCCTGACCTGCTGTGCTTTTCCAGCACCACTCTGATCTAAACGAAGGAATGGGTAAAGGTCAGCCTGGAAGAGTCAATGGCTGACAATGGGTTGTTTGTGTAGCAGCCCACATGATGACAAGGTCTGGTGTGTGGGGGTTGGTGCAGGGACTTGGAAGAAGGTGCTCAGGCCCTTAAATTATTGAACTCAGTCTGGAGTCCTGAAGGCTGCAGGGTCCCCAAGTGGAAAATGAGCTGCAGTTCTTGCAGCTTTGCGCTGAGCTTCACTGGAACACTGCAGCAAGCTTGAGACAGAGATGTTGGCCAGGCAACAGGGTGGTCTGTTGAAATAACAGGCAATGGGAAGCTCAGGGTCATTTATGAGGACATAATGTAGATGTTCTGCAAAATGGTTGCCCAGTCTTCATCCCTGTCTCCCCCCCAAAATAAGTGTAGAGCAGACCACGCTGTGAGCAGCGACTCGGTTGAATGAAGTGAGGGTATATTGCTGCTTCACCCGAAATCTGTGCCTCTGGCCTTGTGTAGTGAGGAGGGAGGAAGTAAATGGGCAGGTGTTGCATCTTCAATGATTGAACGGGAAGGTCCCGTGTGGGTGTGGGGTCATACTGGAAGTGGAGGAAGAGTGGACTAAGGTGTCCCAGAGGGAATGGCCTTTGCAGAGGACTGACAAGGGAGGGGAGGGGAATATGTATCTGGGGGTGGCATCCTGCTGGAGGTGACAGAACTGATAGATAGCAACCTTTTCAATGTGGATGCTGGTAGGATGGTGAGTGAGGACCGGGAGACCCTATCAGTGTTGTGGGAGGGAAGAGGGGGTGAGGGTTGAAGTGTGGGAGCTGGGTCAGACACAACTGAGGACTCTGCCAACCATGGTGCCAGGAAATCCTCAGTTGAGGAAGACAGTAGACAGTTCAGAGGCCCCCCTGTAGAAGTTGGCATCATTGGAACAGAGATGGAGAAACTGGGCTCCTTTGATAAGATGTTAAATGGATTGGTAGATATGAAATATCCCCATGATCCTATCAGTGTAGGGTAGCTGCTAATGAGGCCCTTCAAAGAATACACCAAACACGAACTTGAAGGCATGAAAATAAAGACAACAGCTCCATGTTAATACAAAATGTTGCTTTCTGATTCTACCTTTCCAACTTGGATGATATCTTGTCATGGGCTGGGATTATCCTCTTGGGTCAATCCCTCAGGAGCCAGGTTGATTGGTTTCCAAACCAGCCTGAGAGGTTCTGAGATGGCGGTAAGATGAACGTTTGCTCTGCAGAGTCTGCAAAGTTTGCAGCACGTGATTCTTGAAGGGTTTGGTAGACGGACTCTGGAGGTTTAGACGCTTCATCTGACACCTCGATATCCACCTTCGTAAATTCCTGACCACTCTCTCGATGTGTTCGGTGCCATCCGGATGAAGCCTACTCCATTTTGGTCATCGACAGGCCAAGGTCTCCCATTAGCTGGTGAATAACCTCAAACTCTTCTGGTAGGCTTTGAGGACATCTTTAAAGCATTTCCACTGTGTGGTACTACTGTGGCTTTAAGAAATGTATTTGGTCGTGTTTTTTTTTGTGAAGAAAAGCTGAGCCATAGATGATGAGCAATCTACTTCAAAGCCAATAAAGTTAACAGCTTGTGAGGTCTTGGAGCATTTTTTAAGTTGGAACAGTAGAGGTAGCCTGAATGGGTGGGGTCAGGCTCCCAAAGTACCAGAAATTTTAGTTTTAGTTTTGTGCAGTAGCAATTGCTGCGGTCTTGAAGCTGGGTTTGGAAGCTACAGTATATCGCTCTCTGTAAATCTCTCTCAGAGTTTTTTCTTGATTTTTTTTGTCCTGGACTGAAGAATTGCCTGTGGGAAAATCTATTTTGCTGAATTTGCCTTTGTCAAGGGTGTGTTTATGGGATCTTACTATATTGGAACAATTACTGTTCAGTAGTCAAATAATCTATTATTCTGTTAAATTTTCCAACAGAATTAAGTTATTCTAATTTCTTCTTTCTTTTGTTGTATTTTAACTACAGTTTATAAATAAAGTGTATTTTGCTTCTAGACCAGTAGTATGATCAATCGAATTGCATCTGGGACGCAATGTTAGGCCCTTGCCTTTAAAATAAGAAATAATTAGGGTCCAGGCTACCTCCTTGATATCAAGTCATAGAGTCAGAGAGATGTACAGCACAGAAACAGACCTTCGGTCCAACTCGTCCCTGCCGACCAGATATCCCAATCCAAACTAGTCTCATTTGCCAGCACTTGGCCCATATCCCTCCCAACACTTCCTGTTCATATACCCATCCAGATGGCTTTTAAATGTTGTAATTGTACCAGCCTCCACCACTTCCTTCGGCAGCTCATTCCATACACACACCATCCTCTGTGTGAAAATGTTGCCTCTTAGGTCTCTTTTCTATCTTTCCCCTCTTATCCTAAACCTATGCCTTCTAGTTCTGGACTTCCCTACCCCAGGGAAAAGACTTTGTCTATTTATCCTATCCATGCCCCTCATGATTTTATAAACCTCTATGAAGTCACCCTTCTGCCTTCGACGCTCCAGGGAAAACAGCCCCAGCCTATTCAACTTCTCCCTATAGCTCAAATCCTCCAAACCTGGCAACATTCTTGTAAATCTTTTTTGAACCCTTTCAAGTTTCACAACATCCTTCCGATAGGAAGGAGACCAGAATTGCACACAATATTCCAAAAATGGCTTAACCAATGTCCTGCACAGCCGCAACATGACCTCCCAACTCCTATCCTCAATACTCTGACCAATAAAGGAAAGCATACCAAACACCTTCTTCACTATCCTATCTATCTGTGACTCTACTTTCAAGGAGTTATGAACCTGCACTCCAAGGTCTCTTTGTTCAGCAACGCTCCCTAGGACCTTACCATTAAGTGTATATTCTGGATTAGTGGTGCTGGAAGAGTTGATGGAGTTGAAATACTGTTTGTTGAGAGTATGAATTCTCCTGAGGATGTAGTGTAAAGTGGGTCCTTTGCAATTCTGAGAGAGTGTGGCCCTCAGCTGAGGCAGGGCTGACTGTAGAGAGGTTAGGTGCCGGTGCATTACTGCAAGCGTGGAGCAGAGGATCTTGAAGGAGAACTGTTGCTCGTGTTTTTGAATCTGTAGTCTGTACTGTTTGTCCTGTTCAGGTCCGAACTCTGCTGGCTTAAAGGTAGCCCGGAGTCTATGTGGGATGAGTCGGTTACGGAGGTAGGCACTGAGGAAGCAAATGTGGCTGTGGTAGCGAGTTTGTTTCAGGACATGGTTGAAGAGCTTCAGGTCAGAGGAAATGACTTGGGAGTTGCAGTGGGAGAGGGACTCCCTGAGATTCTTGTAGAGAAAGGAGGAAAACTTCTTCAAGGCAGGCATCCTTGCAAGAGGATTCGCAGTAGGGTTAAAATCAACTAGGTAAAAACAATGACTGCAGATGCTGGAAACCAGATTCTAAGTCCGGACAAGTCATGGGGACAGTGCTGAGCTGGAAGTTTGGGACTAGGGTGAGGTGGGGGAAGGGGAAATGAGGAAACTGTTGAAGTCCACATTGATGCCCTGGGGTTGAAGTGTTCCGAGGCGGAAGATGAGGTGTTCTTCCTCCAGGTGTCTGGTGGTGAGGGAGCAGCAGTGAAGGAGGCCCAGGACCTCCATGTCCTCAGCAGAGTGGGAGGGGGAGTTGAAATGTTGGGCCACAGGGCAGTGTGGTTGATTGGTGCAGCTGTCCCGGAGATGTTCCCTAAAGCGTTCTGATTTGCTTTCCCAAAATGCTGCACCTTACATTTGTCTAAATTAAACTCCATCTGCCATTCCTCAGCCCATTGGCCCATCTGATCAAGATCTCGTTGTAATCTGGGGTAACGTTCTTCGCTGTCCACTACACTTCCAATTTTGGTATCAACTGCAAACTTACTAACTATACCTCCTATGTTCATATCCAAATCATTTATATAAATGACGAAAAGTAGTGGACCTAGCACCAATCCTTGTGGCACAGGGTCACAGGTCACAGGCCTCCAGTCTGAAAAACAACCCTCCACCATCACACTCTGTCTTCTTCCTTTGAGCCAGTTCTGTATCCAAATGGCTTGTTCTCCCTGTATTCCATGAGATCTAATCTTGCTAACCAGTCTCCCATGGGGAACCTTGTTGAACGCCTTACTGAAATCACATCTACCATTCTGTCCTCATCAATCCTCTTTGTTACTTCTTCAAAAAACTCAAGTTTGTGAGACATGATTTCCCATGCACAAAGCCATGTTGACTATCCCTAATCAGTTGTTGCCTTTCCAAATACATGCATATCCTGTCTCTCAGGATTCCCTCCAACAACTTGCTCACCACCGAGGTCAGGCTCACCAGTCTATAGTTCCCTGGCTTGCCCTTACCACCCTTCGTAAACAGTGGCACCACATCAACCAACCTCCAGACTTCCGGCACCTCACCTGTGACTATCGATGATACAAATATCTCAGCAAGGGGCCCAGCAATCACCTCCCCAGCTTCCCACAAAGTTCTAGAGTAAAACCGGTTCAGGTCCTTCATGCATTTCAAGACATTCAGCACTTCCTCCTCTGTAATATGGACATTTTTCAAGATGTCACCATCTATTTCTCCACATTCTATATCTTCCATGTCCTTCTCTACAGTAAACACTGATGCAAAATACTCTTTTAGTATTTGAGAAATTGAATAACAAATTTGTAAGGAGATCTCAGTTATCTGTAAGAATAATAGGGTAGTTATGATAGGGGCTGTGGCTCCACACAAAGGCTGCCTCGCTGATCTTTGAGAGGGCCTATTCCCTCCCAAGTTACCCTTTTGTCCTTAATGTATTTATAAAAAACCCTTTGGATTCTCATTAACCCTATTTGCCAAAGTTATCTCAGGTCACCTTTTTGCTCTCCTGATTTCTCTCTTAAGTATACTCCTATTGCCTTTATACTCTTCTAAGGATTCACTCGATCTCTCCTGTCTATGCCTGATATATGGTTCTTCTCCTTAACCAAACCCTCAATTTCTTTAGTCATCCAGCATTCCCTACACGTACCGGCCTTTTCTTTCTCCCTAACAGGAATGTACTTTCTCTGGACACTCATTATCTGATTTCTGCAGGCTTTCCATTTTCCAGCCATCCCTTTACCTGCCCCCAATCAGGTTTTGAACGTTCTTGCCTAATACTGTCAAAATTAGCCTTCCTCCAATTTCGAACTTCAACTGTTAGATCTGGTCTATCCTTTTCAATCACTATTTTAAATCTAATAGAATTATGGTCGCTGGCCCCAAAGTGCTCCCTCACTGACACCTCAGTCACCTGCCCTACCTAATTTCCCAAAAGTAGGTCAAGTTTTGCACCTTCTCAAGTAGGTACATCCGCATACTGACTCAGAAAATCTTGTTGTCCACTCTTTACAAATTCTTTTCCATCTAAACCCTTAATACTATGGCAGTCCCAGTCTATGTTTGGAAAGTTGAAATCCCCCTGCCATAACCACCCTATTATTCTTACAGATAACTGAGATCTCCATTCAAATTTGTTACTCAATTTCTCACTGACTATTAGGGGGTCTGTAATACAATCCCAATAAGGGATTGTATTTCTTATTTCTCAGTTCCACTTAAATACCTCCCCTTGATGTATTTCCGGGAATATCCTCCCTCAACACAGCTGTAATGCTATCCCTTATTAAAAATGCCACTCCCCTTCCTATTTTGCCTCCCTTTCTGTCCTTCCTGTAGTATTTATATCCTGGAATATTAAGCTGCCAGTACTGTCCATCCCTGAGCCACATTTCTATAGTTGCTATGATATCCCAGTCCCATGTTCCTAACCATGCCCTGATTTCATCTGCCTTCCCTGTTAGGCCTGTTGCATTGAAATAAATGCAATTTAATTATCAGTCCTACCTTGTTCTCTGCTTTGTCCCTGCCTGCCCTGGCTGTTTGACTCGCCTTTGTTCTCAGATTGATCTCTTTCCTCACTATCTCCCTAGTCCCAAGCCCCCACCTTACTAGTTTAAATCCTCCCGAGAAGCTCTAGCAAATCTCCCTGCCAGTATGTTAGTCCCCTTCCAATTTAGGTGCAATCCCTCCTTCTTCTGTAGGTCACTTCTACCCCAGAAGAGATTTCAATGATCCAGTAAGGTGATTCCTTCTCCCATACACCAGCTCCTCAGCCATGCATTCATCTGTTCTATCCTCCTATTCTCACCCTGACTAGCTCATACCATTGGGAGTAATCCAGATATTATGACCTTCGAGGATCTCCTTTTTAAACTCCTGCCTAACTTTCTATATTCTCCCTTCAGAATCTCATCCTTTTCCCTTCCTATGTCATTGGTACCAATGTGTACAATGACCTCTAGCTGGTTCCTCTCCCCCTGGAGAACATTCTGCACCCTCTCTGAGACATCCTAGATCCTGGCACCAGGAAGGCAACACACCATTCTGATTTTTTGCTGCTGGCCACAGAAACGTCTGTGCCTCTGACGAGAGAGTCCCCTAACACGATTGATCGCTTGGAACCCAATGTATCCCTCATTACATTAGAGCCCGTCTTGATACCAGAAACTTGGCTGTTTGTGCTACATTTCCCTGAAAGTCCATCAACTCCTTCATTTTCCAAAACAACATACTTGTTTGAAGTGGGGATAGCCACAGAAGACTCCTGTACTACCCGCCTACCCCTTCTACCTTTCCTGGAGATAACCCATCTACCTGACTGCATCTGTGGCTTTTCTCCCTTCCTATAACTGCCATTCATCATACCCCCTTGTTCTTGTAAATTCCTCATTGCCTTTAACTGACTCTCTGATCAATCCAATCGATATGACAGGATTTGCAACCAGCAATATTTATTGCAGTTATAATCCTCAGTAACCCTTAAACTCTCTCGAAACTCCCACATGCAACAAGAAGAGCATATCACTCTACTAAAGGCCATTTTGCTCTTTCCAATCTACAGACCCAGAAAATAGCACCATCTTATTGCCCTATAAAACACTGCTCCAGGCTGACTTAATACTTATGGCTTATAGTTTTAAAATTTAATCAAGCGACAGATCCCAATAAAAACATATAATCAAGAAAAAACCCACTCTACTCACTTTTGTAGATTTACAGCAAGGCTATACTTAAGTTATACTTAAAACTATTATTTACAGCAAGGCTATACTTAAGTTATACTTAAAACTATTCACTTATCTGTTTCTGTGCTGTGACCTCTCCCAAACAGGTTCCTCCAAGATCAGTTGTAAATTTCGCTGTTTGTTAAATTTTCCTAGACAGACTCCGATGTCCAGTGATACATGAATTCAAACAGCAAAGGCAGTAATTGTGCAGATTCACTGCTGTGACAGTTAGCAATGTGGGTTTCTTTCTCTCTCCCTTACAGACCATGCTCGATGTCTTTGTCTGATTTTTTTCTCCCTTTTAAACGTGCTGTTGTTTTGAGTATTTTTTTCTCCAAAGTTCCAAAACAATGTAACAACATATAAAACAGTAATTGCTGCTCCTGGAATTGGAGGAAATCACCTTCCACACCTAAAATACCTCAAAAAAGGAGCAGTTGTTACAGCTACAAATTCTTTCCTTCCTCCACTGTATGTTTTGAGGAGGTTTGGTCTGGTCCATAACAACTGCCCTCCTGAAAGTCTCCTACTGTGATTGAATTTTGAGACAGGCAGTTAGATTCACAGAATCCCTTCGGTGTGGAAACAGGTCATTCAGTCCATCAATTCCACACCAACCTCCAGAAGAGCACCCCATCCAGAACCACCTCATTACCCAATCCCTGCCTTTTCCATGGCTAATCCACCCAGCCTGCATATCTCTGGACACAATGAACAATTTAGCATGGCCAATCCATGCGAACCTGCACATATTTGGACTGTGGGAGGAAACCAGAGCACCTGGAGGAAACCCACACAGACACAGAGAAAATGTGCAAACTCAATGCAGACAGTCACCCCGAGGGTGGAATCGAACTCAGAGCCCTGATGCTGTGAGGCAGCAGTGCTAAACACTGGGCCACTATGGTACCCTCAGTTGGCACTCAAGCACCACAGTCCACTCGGTTTTAAGTGATTATTGTTTCAATGCTGGGAAAGTTGGCTCGGGTGAGGATGCTGCAGTTAGAATGTTGTTTTCTTTATCTTTGTCGTTTCTCACAAAGACTTCACTGGTGGTACTTCTCCAGTGCCTGCTGTATGTTGTCTCAATAGAACAGTACAGCAAGGCTGCCAATGTGTCTGCTCTGTCCAGGTTTGCAGAGTGAAGCCGATGTGACATTCTGATAACTCTGACACTCAAGTGCTCTGAGGTTTGAAGGGCATGGACTGTCTCTGAATTGGGGCATTGAGTCACCACCAACAGTTAAATGGTTTATTTCCCTCTCCTGCAGTCCTGTGACCCAGAATATTTGAATGCTATTTATAGAGAGAATTGCAGAACAGTTAAGATACTCGAGTGTCTGAAACAAGAGGTAGGATTCCTCTCTGCAGCTTGAGCTGCACCTACAGACAGATGGAGTAGTTTCCTTTCATTCACTCGAAGGATGTAACCATTATTGACAGCAAAAGTCTTCTGTGTTTTCTTTTCGATTCACAGAAACTAGTGATTTGATGTAACAGACCTGCTTGGTAAGTGTCCCATAGAGGTCGTGCCAGGTAAGTACAATAACTGGTTTTGCTTAAAGGACATGAGTGAACTGTGGAAGTTTTAAATGATAATCTGACTGCTTCAGGGTCACATTTTACCTTCTTTTACCGTTTTTTTTTATTTCCAGTGTTTGTTTTATCAGAATATATACGAAACAGAAGGCCATTCGGCCCCTTGAACCTGTTCAGCCATTCAATAAGTTCATCAGCTTCACTTTCCTGCCTGCGCAAATCATAACCTCCTGACACCCTTTTAGATCCAAAATCCATCAGACTTGGCTTGGAATGTATGTAATGCTCCAGCTGCCACTGCCCTCTTGGGTAGATAATTCTAAATTCTAATTTTAAAAATCACACAACACCAGGTTATAGTCCAACAGGTTTGTTTGGAAGCACTAGCCTTCGGAGCGCTGCTCCTTCATCAGCTGGTTGACAACCTGAAAGCTAGTGCTTACAAATAAACCTGTTGGACGATATCCTGGTGTTGTGTGATTTTTAACTTTGTATGCCCCAGTCCAAAACTGGCACCTCCAAATCCTAAATTCTAATGACCTGTCTGAGAAGAAATTCGTCATCATTGTCCCCGTCTTAAATGGGGATCACATACTTTTAACCGCATCCCCTGGTTCCAGACTACTTTACAAGAGAAACACTCTCGCCGTATCTACCCTGTCAAGTTCCCTCAGAATCTTATTTGTTTCAATAAGGTCATCTCCCACTCATCTAAATTCCAAGAGTATAGCCCAACTTGTTTCACCTTTCAACTCTTTATCCCAGGACTTAGCCTTCTCTGATATGTCTCCAACAAAAATGCATCTCTCCTAAAATAAGGAAACCAAAACTGTACTAAGGATGATAGCTGTTTTCTCAACAATGGCCTGTACAATTATAACAAGAATTTCCTCATTTTATACCTCATGAGGACTGGTGATTGGACTTTAATTTAGATAGATGTGAGATGTTGCATTTTGTAGGCAAACCAGGGCAGGATCTACACAGTTAATGAGAGGACCCTGGCGAGTATAACCGGACAAGGAAACTTGGGGGTGCAGGTCCTTGAAAGTGGAGCCGCAGGTAGACAGGACAGTGCAAAAGGTTTTTGGTATGCTTTCCTTTATTGGTCAGAGCACTGTATATAGGAGTTGGGAGGTCACGTTGCGGCTGTACAGATCATTGGTGAGGCCACTTTTGGAATACTGTGTTCCATTTTCATCTCTCTCCTATCGGAAGGATGTTGTGAAACTTGAAAGGGTTCAGAAAAGCTTTACAAAGATGTTAGGTGAAAGTGAGTACTACAGGTGCTGGAGATTAGAGTCAAGATTAGAGTGGTGCTGCAAAAGCACAGTAGGTCAGGAAGCATCCGAGGAGCAGAAAAATTGACGTTTCGGGCAAAAGTTCCTGATGAAGGGCTTTTGCCCAAAACTTTGATTTTCCTGCTCTTCGGATGCTGCGTGACCTGCTGTGCTTTTCCAGCACCACTCTAATCTTTACAAAGATGTTGTCAGTGTTGGACAGTTTGAGCCAAAGGGAGAGACTGAATAGGCTGAGGCTTTTTCACTGGAGCATCGGAGGCTGAGGGATGACCTTAGAGAGGTTAATAAAATCATGAAGGACATGGATAGAGTGAATAGACAAGGTCTTTTTTCCAACAGTAGGGGAATCCAAAACTAGAGGGCAGCGGTTTAGGGTGAGAGGGGATAGATTTAAAAAGGACCTGAGGGGTAACTTTTTCATGTAGAGGGTGATGTGTGTATGGAACGAGCTGCCAGAGGAAGTGGTGGAAGCTGGTACAATTGCAACACTTAAAGGGCATCTGGAATGATAGATGAATAGGAAAGGGATATGGGCCAAATTATGGCAAATGGAATTAGGTCAGGTTGGGATGTCTGGTTGGCACAGATGAGTTGGACCAAATGGTGTGTTTCTGTGCTGTATGATTCTATGACCTCCTTGCAATAAAAGTTAACATTTCATTTGCCTTTCAAACTTTTAAATGGATAGGACTTGAACTATCGTTATTGGCGTAGTAGTCATGGTACCTGAAGTACAACTTCAATAACATTACCAACACACACCCATGCCCTATTGTTGAAGAACATATGAAATGAGGAAAAGTGAGGAATGCCTCTCTCATGTTATGCGGCACTATCACCGTGCTAAATGGGCTAGAACAGATGCAGTAACTCAAGACTGGAGCTGTGGACCATCAGTAACAGCAGAATCACATTCCAACACAATCTAACCCAGCAAGTTCCCCAATTCTACCATTACCATCAACCCAGGGAATCAACCCTGATTCAATGGAGGGAGCAGGAGTGTATGCCAACAGCAGCACAATTCATACATAAAAATATGTGCCAACCTGGTGAAGCTACAACAGAGGGCTGCGTATGTTCCAAACGTCAGCAGCTAGTGATAGACAGAACCAAGGGATTTCAAAACCAATCAATCAATCAGATCTAAGCTCTGCAGTCCTGCCACATCCACTTGAGAAACGAACATTTAAACAGCTCATTAGAGAAGGAGGTACCATAAACATTTCCATTCTCAATTATGGGGGAGCCTAGCACATCCGAGCAAAAGATAAGGCTGAAGCATTTACAACAATCTACAACTAAGCAGATGATCCATGTCAGCTTTTTTCCAGAGATCTTAGATGCCAGTCTTCACAAATTCGATTCACTCTGTGTGGTATGAATAAATGTTTGGAGACTTTGGATACTGCAATTGCTATGGATCCTGACAAATTTCAGTAATAGTATTGTAGACTTGTGTTTCAAAACTTCCTGCACCCCTATCAAGCTGTTCTGCAACAGCTAAAGCACTGGCATCATCAGGAATCTTATGAAGAGCTTATGTCAGAAACATCGACTCTCCTGCTCCTTGGATGCTGCCTGACCTGCTATGCTTTTCCAGCAACACACTCTTGACTCTGATCTCCAGCATCACTTTCCCCCTGTTAATATCTATGAGAAAATTCACAAACCTCTCAGTGATAAAATTCCTCCCTTTCCCTGTTCGAAATGGCAACTCTTGGGCATTAGATAATGCTTTTGCACAGTAAGGTGAAGTATTAGTCAGTCAGCAATACCTCTAGAGTCCCACAGTGGCTCAGTGGTTATCACTACTGCCTTATAGTGCCAGGGACCTGTGTTCAATTCCACCCTTGGGTGACTATCTGTGTGAGTTTGCACACTCTCCCAGCTGGTTCCTTTTGGGTGCTCCAGTTTCCTCCCACAGCCCAAAGATGTGCAAGTTAGGTGGATTGGTCATAGCAAATTGCCCCATAGTGTGCAGGCTGGGTGGAGTAGCCATGGGAAATGCAGGGATATTGGGATAGGGTTATGGGACTGGGTGGGATGCTGTTCAGAGGGTTGGCATGGACCAAATGGCTGGCATCCAAACTGTAGGGATTCTATGATTGATAGGCATGAGAACTAGATTTGCAAACAATAAAAAATGCTCCTCTGATGAAGATGGTGAGGAAGGAGAAATATAATTTTTTTTAAGATTACTTACAGTGTGGAAATAAGCCCTTCTACCCAACAAGCCCACACTGACCCTCCAAAGAGCAACCCACCTAGACCCATTCCCCTACATTTACCCCTTCACCTAATACTACGGTCAATTTAGCATGGCCAATTCATCTAACCTGCACATTTTTGGACTGTGGGAGGAAACTGGAGCACCCCCCACACAGACACGGGGAGAATGTGCAAACTCCACACAGACAGTTGCCTGAGGCAGGAATTGAACCTGGTCTCTGGCACTGTGAGGCAGCAGTGCTAACCACTGTGCCGCCCACTTTTGAATAGGAAAGGCTTGATTAGATTCCCTACAGTGTAGAAACAGGCCCTTTGACCCAACAAGTCCACACCGACCCTCCGAAGAGTAACCCACTCAGGTATTCGCTCCACCCAGCCCAGAACTAACTTGCAGAAAGCCTGGGACTTCCTACACCGGGAATTATTGCACAGAACATAATGGAGAGAAGATGCAAGACAACATGAGAGAGGGGAAGAGAAAACAAAATAGGACAGGCGGAGAAAGAATGTCACTAAGAAATGTGGTTGGTGACATGAAAAGAACAGTGAAAAGAGAGCCAAAAAGCATGATTAGGAGAGAGGAAGAGAGATGACAAGTGAATTAGAATTAGGTTTATTGTCATGTGCACTCAACTTACAAAGGAACAGGGGTAAAATGAAAAGTGTACAATGTCGCCCACACACAATGCCATCGGAGGTACAAAAAGATAGAGAAATTATGGAAAACAAAAGTTACACCACATGACAGATATTCATAGTATAATTTAGGAAAATAAGAAATAAAGTTAAAAATATAGACATTACAGTCTGTCTATAAGGTCTGCCATGTGCTCTGACTGGGCTCCACCAGCTCCCAACCAGTAGCCAGCTTTGCTCTGGGCCATTGGCCACAAAGGATAGGCTGAAGAGACAGAGTGTTAGGCAGCGATAAATAAAAAACTAAAGAAAGACGACTATTTTTCCTGAAATCATAGAAATTTACATCATAAGAGGAGACCATTCGCTCCCTCATTTCTGTGCTGCCTCTTTGAAAGAGGGTTTGTGTCTCACCACTATGCCCTTTGCTTCGTCAGTATCTCATCCTCAAGTTAATATCCCAGTCCTTTCTAAAATTATTTACAGATTCTACCTCCACTGCCTCTTTTCAGTCAGAGTCCTAAATCCCCACAACTGTCTGAGTGAACACATTTCACTTCCGTCCAGATTTTCTTTTGCCAATCTCTGTGATAAAATGCATTTTTTTTTGTGTGTGCCCATTCGTGCAACGTAAACCTGAAAGTGTGAATGTGTCACGTTCAGACAACTGCTGGTTGCTATGTTCGATCCTAGGAACAGAGCCAGAGAATGTTGCAAGGTTTTCAATAGGAGATTCAAAACAATTCAAGGGTCACTGAACAATGAGTTTGGGTCATTTTGTTGCAGCAAAGGGAACAGGCCCCTTACTGACAATGCTCTGTTGTAGCAGGCTCATGATCTCTGGGCGTTTCAAAGCACTTCACAAACAAATGAATTACTTTGGAAATGTTGTCAGTCCAGGAGCTACATCAGTGTCAAATCCAGTAATCGAGATTTGGAACGGGAATCACAGCAGAAGAAGAGCAGGTGCAATAGGTGGAGGTGGTTAAGAGGGCAGTGTAGATTATTTGTATGCAGATAGTGTGCAAGGGTCTGGGGAAAAGGCAGGAGGCTGGCACTAGGTGTGCATTTGTCAAGCCAGCATGGGCAGGATGGACTGAATGGCCTCCTTCTGCACAATAATGCTCCTGCGATCCTGTGACTCTGAAGTTTCAATGGGAATCTGTGCAGACTAGCAAGCACAGATGGGATCGGTGAACAGGGTTTGCGGTGAGTTAAGGCAACAGAGTTTTCAAGGAGCTCGAGTTACAAAAGTTCAAAAGTGGGAAAGCGGTCAGGAGTGCGCTGGAACACTTAAGGTGACAGATAATAGAGGCATGAATAAATGTTTCAGTCGCAAATGAGCTGAGGTCGTGATGAAAACTATACTATCACAATTGCGCCTGCTCTTTTTATCACAGTCAAAACAGAAAATACTCATCAAACTGGGGAGGTGATGGCCTAGTCAATTCTAGACTATTAATCCGGAGATCTAGGAAACATTCTGGGGGCCTGTAATCAAATCCTGCCCAGCAGCTGATGCAATTTGAATTCAATAAAAATAGAGTCTAAAGATGAACATGACACTATTGTCGATTGTCGGGGGAAACCCATCAGGTTCACTAATGTCCTTCAGGCAAGGAAACTGCCATCCTTACCTGATCTGGCCTACACGTGACTCCAGACTCACAGTGATATGATTTGCTCTAAATGGCTCCTTGGGCATTTAGGGATGGGCAATAAATGCTGGCCGGGCCAATGGTGACCACATCCCGTGAATGAATTTTAAAAATTAAGGTTCCTGAGATTTGATGGAGAAATAAATACAGGCCAGGACACTAAGGGATGTCACTGAACCTTTTACATCCACCTGAACAGGCAGATAAGGACAATGTTTAACGTTTCGTCAGAAAGATAGCACTCCCAACAGTGTAGCACTCTCACAATGCTGCAGTGGAACGATCATTCCCCAGAAACTTGGAGGCGAAACTTTCTAGTCAGAGCTGGCAATCGTAAAGGTGCCATTTGTAATGAAAACCTTTTCTCTTGAACAGATTTTACTGACTGTAAGATGGAGTATCAAAAGGAGACCATTCAGCCCATTGAGTCTGTTCCACCATTCAATGGCTGATTTGATCATCTTCAACTCCATTTTCAAACCTTTTCCCCATAACCCATGATTCCCTCACTGATTAAAAACCTGTCTATCTGAATATGCTTAACCACCCAGCCCACGCTGACATAACCTCAACAGTCCTCTGTATTAAAAATATCCACAGATTCATGACTCTTTGAGAGAGGAAATTATCTCCCTATCTCTCTCCTAACTGAGCAGCCCCTTGTTCTAAGGTTATGCCCTCTGGTTCTAGACTCTCCCACAAGGGGAAGCAATCTCTCTGAGTCTGTCCTGTCATGCCCCCCCCCCAGAATCTTAAAAACCAAGCGTTCTGAATAAGAGTCACTGGAGCTGAAACTTTACCTCTGCTTTCTCTACACAGATGCTGCCAGATCTGCTGAGTAATTTATGTTTTTGTCCCTAAAAGTCCTAAAATGTTTCTAAAAGGTCGCCTCTCATTTTCTAAACTCCAATGAGTACAGGCCTAATCTACTCAAAATCTCCTCATTCAAAAATACCTCCACTCCCAGGATTGACCTAGCGAGTATTCTCTGCATTGCGTCCAATGTCAGTACTTCCTTCTTTTGATAAGGGGACCAAAATTGATCACAGTTGTAGAGTCATAGAGATGTACAGCATGGAACAGCCCCTTCGGTCCAACTCGGCCTTACTGACCAGAGATTCACTTGCTAGCATTTGGCCCATACCCTTTCAAACCCTAACTATTCACATACCCATCCAGATGTCTTTTAAATGTTGTAATTGTACCAGCCTCTACCACTTCCTCTGGCAGCTCATTCCATACACACACCACCCTCTGCATGAAAAGTTGCCCCTTAGGTCCCTTTCAAGTCTTTCCCCTCTCACCTTAAACCAATGCCCTCTAGTTTTGGACTCCCCCACCCTTGGCTATTTACCCTATCCATACCCCTCATGATTTTGTAAACTTCTCAGCCTTCCGGGGAAAATAACCCTCGTGAGACTCAGTCCCACCCCAGCAATAAATGAGGGATATTAACAAGGTGAAGGGAATGAAGGTGAAGCTTGTTAAACAGAAATATGTTCAGATCCCTCTCCAGTTTCTTTGTGCGAGGCATGATTGGATTGAAAAGACGTGCCCTGATTTCACACTGCCCTGTTACTCTCTGACGCAATGCCACTTCACTCCCTCATCTGTCCATGAATTAATGGCTGAGTCTATTTTTAGATTAGCTCTGCTGACATTTTCCCCCATTCAGTCTGAACGTGTTTGTCAAGGAGAAAGGAATCAGTGAAACAGAGAAAGTGAAGGGAGGGGCGAGGAAGGTGGAGAGAGAATGGAATGAAAGTGATGGTCAGTGCATGCGGAGAACTGAAGAAAATTGAAAAGGAGAAAAGACGCAGGGGAACTTGAAAAATTGGGGAATGAAAGAGAGAAAAAGGGTAGAGAGAGAAAAAAGATAGAGAGAGAAGGACAGAGATATTGAGGGACTGAGAGATGGGAAATGGTGAAAATAAAGGATAGAGGAAAGAGATTAAAATAGAACCAAAAAAAAGAGAAAGCAGAGAAACAAAAAAGAAAAAAATACACACAGAGAAGAAACAATGGAGCAAATAAATGGAGAGAAAAGCAGTGAGAAACTGAACATAGAAGAGACAAGAAGAGAGAGAGAAGGCAGCGAGAGAGCAAGATTGAGAAAATCCATAAAGGGATGAATGAAATTTGATGCACTTGAATGGCTAATTCTTTCATTCAGAACTGCCTCTCTGTGTCAGGTTTTTTTTTTAAGAATGAGCCTTTAGCTTTTTATTCATGATGGTGGGTTTCATTCAGGTTTTGGCTGCATTCTTTTTATCTTTTTGCGACTTTGGCTGCACCTCTTTCTCTGTCCGTCTGTCTATCTGTCTATCTTTGTCTCTCAGTCTGTCTGCACCTTCAGAACCTGTCGTCTGAAGGCACGTTGCTATTTTTGGTTCCTTCATGTCTATATAAAACCCTCAGACCGAGATGCCTTGGGGCAGCATCGGCTCTTTCTGTTCTGTTTATAGAACATTTGAAGCTCTCAAGGGGGAGCTGCTGACGCAATTCAGCACGTGAGCCCCTTTGATAAATCTCGGACCCCTGACATAGAGTCTGCTTCCAGAATTTCAATTATTAACTGTCTCAGTGCTAAGGGAGTGATTCTGAAACCAGGGATGCAGTGTGGATTTGCTTCTGAATGCATGAGCAGAACACCATCACTTAACCTTCCCACTCGTGACCATTTTCACTCATTTTTATGAGATGTTGGTTTTCAATTTTTCCTCCCTCGTTTCCGACTGTCACCCCTCCATCATCAACCTCAATTGCTTAACTCTGTCTCTCTCTCTCTCTCAGCCTATCTCACTTGCTCCATATTTTGTGCCCCTCTCCCAATTTTACACTCCCTTCTTCGCCTCCGTACTTCCCCTCATCTCTTTGTTTGCTGAAGGCAAATGTTGATGGTGATTGCCAGCAGAATTTTGCACTTGGGAGATTTATTACACACACACACACACAGATATACACACAGGTATATGCATACACAAACACAAAAAAAATACACACACACGTATGTGAACACTCAATTGGACACTACCAAGCACTTGGATAAACACACACAGATAAAAATGCAAAAACACAAACATGCACACAGAAACAAACACATACAGGAATAAATATGCAGAAGCACATTAATGCACATGAAAGGACATGCACACAATAGCACACATATAAAATCATGCTTGAATACAAATGCAAACAGGGACATGCCAATTCCTACATGCACGTTTAGAATCCCTACAGCATGGGAAGAGCCCATTAAGCTCACAGCAACCCTCTAAAGAGCATCCCCTATCCTATTCCTGCAACCTTGCACATCCCATGGCTAATACATCTACCCTGCAGGTATGGGCAATCCAACATGTTCAATCCATCTAACCTGCACATCTTTGGACTGTGGGAGGAAACTGGAGCACCTGGAAGAAACCCACATGGACATGGGGAGAACGCGCAAACTGCACACAGACAGTTGCCCAAGGGATGGAATCGAACCAAGGTCTCGACGCTATGAGGCAGTAGTGCTGACCACTAAACCAGCGTGCCACCCTTGCGCACGTACACACTTACACACACAATTTCACTCACGTGCACACAGACATGCACACACCTATGCATGCAGCAATTAGATAATAAACAGTAATAGACATCCAGCCAACTCTATTCCACTTCAGTCAGTAATGGCACCTCCCCCTCACAAACACGCACAAAGAAACAACCACACATACAGGAACAAACAAGCAGAAGCACATTAACGCACATGAAAGGACATACAATTAACACGCTTGAGCTTTTAATCAAATGTTTTTTAAAATGAAGCACTTCTAAGATCATCATTTACACAGGTTTACTGTTTGACTTGATCTCAAGAGTACTGAGAAACTAGGTGCTGTCCTTTCAAACAATATGCTATTCTTTTCTCGTGGTTAACATTTGTCAATGATTCCCATCACTAAACTGGTTAAGATAAACCAGGCTTCAGAACCTACTTTCAACAAGCCAATAAAAGGGTCTTACAAATGTGGACCATAGAATCATACAGCATGGAAACAGATCCTTTGGCCCAACTCATCCATGCCTACAAGGTTTCCCAAACTAAACTAGCCCGGGTTTGGTCCATATCCCCCTAAATCTTTCCTATCCATGTCCCTGTCTAAAAGTCTCTTAAATGTCGTAACTGTACCTGCATCAACCACTTCCCCTGGCAACTCATTCCACATATGAACTTAAGTATAGGAGTTGGGATGTCATGTTGAGTTTGTTTCGGACATTGGTGAGGTCCTTTTTGGAGTGCTGTGTACAGTTCTGGTCACCCTGCTACAGGAAGGATATTATTACATTGGGGAGGGTTCAGAAAAGATTTACCAGGACATTGCCAAGAATGGAAGGTGCAAGTTATAAAGATAGGTCGGAGAGGCTTGGAAGTTACTCACTAGAGCGTAGGAGGTGAGGAGTGACCTTATAGGGGTTTGTAAAATCATGAGGGGCATGAATAGCAAGGTCTTTTCGCCAGGGGGTTGGGGAGTTCAAAACTAGATGATGTATGTTTAAGATGAGAGGAGAAAGATTTAAAAAGATGTGAGGGGCAACATTTTTACACAGAGAGTGGTAAATGTGTGGAACGAACTGTCAGAGGAAGTGGTGAATGCAGATACAGTGACAACATTTAAAAGACATTTGGACAGGTACATGAATAGGAAAGGTTTGGAAGGATATGGGCCAAATGCAGGTAAATGGGGCTAATCTGGTTTGGGAACATGGTTGGAGTGGATTGGTTGGACTGAAGGGTCTAATTCCATGCTGTATGACTCTGTGACTATGACTCCATAACTACCCTTTGTGTGAAAAAGTTGCCCCTCAGTTCCCTTTTAAATTTTTCTCCTCTCATCTTAAAAATACAAAATGTGATGGTAGTAATTCCTTCATACACATGGAGGTATTTGATAAATGTGGCTATTTCAGTTTATGATTCCCTCATGGGGAACATGGAAACGCCAGAATATGAAAGTTCCTCTCCAAGCCACACTCACGCCATCCTGACTTGGAACTATATCACCGTTCTTTCACTGTCACTCGGTCAAATCCAGGAATTCCTCTCTGTGCGTGTCCCTGTAACGTATGTACTGCAAGGGTTAAAAAGGCAGCTCACCACCACCTTCTCAAGAGATATTAGGAATGGGCAACAAATGCTGGCCCAGCCAGCGACACCTACTTCCTATCAATATTTTTTTTTAATCCTGCAGTGCTTGGCTGGCCAGGGTTTGAGGAGGAATAAAAGTGGGTCAAACAAATTACTGTCGAGCCCGATTGATCCTACACATTGTATCATATTGTTATTGTTGGCATTGTATGCAACGTAGAAAGTAGGAGCAGGAGTAAGCCATTCAATATTGTCCATCCCTAATTGCCCAGAGGGCAGCTGAGAGTCAACCACATTGCTGTGGGTCTGGAGTCACGTGTAGGCCAGACCAGGTAAGGATGGCAGAATTCCTTCCCTAAAGGACAGTGGTGAACCAGATGGGTTTTCCTGATAATCAACAATGGATTCATGGTCATCGTCATTGAAATAACTCCATGAGGCTGGTATCCTATCACCAAGTCACCTTTTCATTATAAGTGGAGAGTCCTTGACACACATCCAGCTCTCTCAGTGTGAACACTCTTGGTGTGAACACACCCCTGTTCCCTCCTACTCCCCATTTCCTTTGATACTGTTAGCCTTAAGAACTATATCCAGCTCCTTCTTGAAACACTCAAAGTTTTGACCTCAACAGATTTCTGTGGCAGAGAATTCTACAGACTTACCACTGGATGAAGAAATTTGTTCTCAATCCTCAATGGCCTACCCCATATCCTAAGACTGTGACCCATGATTTTGGACTCCCAGATTTAGTCCTGTTAGAATTTTACAGATTTCTATGATATCAACAGCATCCCCCTGTCTTTCCACTAAATGCTAATGAATATGGATCAAATTGATTAAACCCCATTAACTGCTGTAGTGGGACCTGTGTTCCCTGACCAGTAGTTTCAGTCTTTCCATTGTTGCTTGAGCATCATTACCCCAACATACACCCATGAAGCAATAACCCATTCATGATTGGAGGGAATGTGACATCTTCATTTGGGGCAGCTCTGCTGATAAACATGTAGGGCAATCTGTGAGCAATAAATTCTTTTTCCTTATTCATTCATGGGATTGGGCATCATAACTATTATTGTCCATCCCTAACTACCTCTTGAGAAGCAGGGAGTGAGCTGCCTTCCTGAACCCGCTGCAGTCTATCAATGTGTAGAGACACCCACAGTGCTGCTAGGGAAAGATTCTGAACCAGCAAAGCTGAAGGAACAGCCAAACTTTCTACTTACAACAAAGAAGTGGACAGAGGAGTTTGGAGGAAGGAGTTTGAAATCAAGAAGGCAGTGCTCACAACAAATAAAGGGAAACTATCTCCCTTTCTGGATGAAAGATTGTTAACCAGCCAGCACTGGTTTAAGAGAATTGGTGAAAAATTCAGACAACACGAGCTGAGGAACAATGGGGAGAGGATAGGGTAGGAGTAATGTCACTGGGACTTACGTTCACTCTAAGACACACAGCCAATGGCAGGTTTGACATTGGGGGGTGGGGCGCAATGCCCTAGTGGTATTACCATTGGACTGTTAATCCAGAGACCCCAGGTAATGTTCTTCAGACCTGGGTTCAAATCCTGCGAGGGCACATTGCGGAATTTGAATTCAAGAAAATAAAAAGGGACAATGTGGAATTAAGAGTCTAACAATGACCATGGATTGATTGTCAGAAAATCCCATCTGGTTCACTAATGACCTTTAGGGAAGGAAACTGCCGTCCTTACCTGATTTGGCCTACATGTGACTCCAGACCCACAGCTATGTGGTTAACTCTTCTTTGCCCTCTTGGCAATTAGAGTTGGGCAATAAATGTTTCCTGTGAATGAATGAAAAAGCACTCGTCAAGCTAATGCTGCAGAACCAGATCCACACGCGTACCTCAGCAATCTCTGCAGAGAGAAAGGATATTATCGGGAATACCCTAAACAGGGAATGTTGCTCTTGGCTCATAATGTTCTGAAGACATAGATTCAAATAAATTCAGAATTGAAAGCTAGTCTGACTAACGGTGATGATGAAACTATCACTCTTTTGTTTGTTGTACAATCCCATCTGGTTCGCTTCCCTTGAGGGAAGGAAATCTGCTGTCTTTACCTGGTCTGGACTACATGTGACACCAGATCTACTCTTAACTGCCCTCTGAAATGGCAAGCCCAAACCCCGAACTACCCTATTCCTGTAGACAGTTGAAGACGGGCAACAAATACGAGGCCCTCACTCCATGAAAGAGCGAACTAAAATAGACCTCAAAAAACTAATTAGGATATGGATAGCTCTACCTGATAGAGAATCCAGTTCCAGTTCTCTAAAGGAATTGCATAAAACTTGAAGTAACATCAATTTCGAGGATAGTGGGAAAGAACAGGGGTGAGTGAATGGACTGCTCTTTGGAAGAACTAGTCTAGATGTGATGGGATGAATAGCCTCCCATTGTGTTGCAGAGTGTCACGTTTCTGACATCTTTCCAAGTTCAGGACGATGTGTAACATGTTGGCAGTAACGTGCAGGCAGTGGTGCTGCTCTGTCCTTTTCATCACAGTTTGGGCAAATGCTGTTCAAACAGCCTTGGTGATTGGATGCACTGCACCCCGAATTTGGCATATGGGCGGCAACGGGGCAGGGGTAAATGCTTTGAGGCTCCGTTTGATGTCAATTTCTTGGAATATGAAATAGAGAAATTTGACTCAGCTCCCCTCGACTGTAGAGGGGAGAATCGGGTAGTGTTGTTTTCTCCAATCACTGTCCTTTAAGGTTGAGTCACAGGTAGACATGATAGTGAAGAAAGCATTTGGCATGCTTGCCTTTATTGGTCAGTGCATTGAGTATAGGAGTTGGGACGTTATGTTGTGACTGTACAGGACATTGGTGAGGCCATTTTTGGAATACACTGTGTTCAATTCTCCTCTCCCTGCTATAGAAAGGATGTTGTTAAACTTGAGAGTGTGCAGAAAAGATTTACAAGGGTGTTGCCAGGAGAGGAGGGTTTGAGCTATCGGGAGATGCTGAATAGGCTGGGTCTGTTTTCCCTGGAGTGTTGGAGGCTGAGGGGTGACCTTATAGGGGTTTACAAAATCATGAGGGGCCTGGATAGGGTGAATAGCCAAGGTCTTTTCCCTGGGGAGAGTAGAGCACATAGATTTTTTAAAAAAAGAAATAACTGCGGATGCTAGAAATCAGAAACAAAAACAGAAATTGCTGGAAAAGCTCAGCAGGTCTGGCAGCATCTGTGGTGAGAAATCAGAATTCACGTTTTGGGTTCCGGTGACCCTCCTTCAGATCTGCAAATGGGACTAGATTAATTTAGAATATCTGGTCAGCATGGATGAGTTGGATTGAAGGGTCTGTTTCTGTGCTGTGCTCTATGACTCTGTGACAACATGAGGCAGTCTGGATACAAAGCTCATGGAGAAGAGCCTCATCTGTGATGCTTTCTATAGTGGAAGTGTCCGTTATGTTTGATGTGCAAACATGGTTGCTTGCAGTGCAACAGTGGAACCATATCCTAAGAAGCAAGAGGAAGGGATAACATTGATAGACTTGAAAACACTCTTCAAACCGTCAGTAAACCTGTTTCCCACCATCTTTCGTATGTTTTCCTATTTTTTCCTTGCCACCTTCAGTGTGCAACCGCATTTCCTCTCTCTCCCTCTCTTTCTTTCCCTTTCCCTCTCTCTCTCTCTCTCCCTATCTCTCTCCAACTTGCTGTGAAGTGGTGCATGGGGCGTGACGAGAAACTGGCATTGCAGTGGTTAACTCTGCAGTCTTCCCAGGTCTAACTGCGTGTGATGTGATTGGAAATGTTTAAAAATAGAGCAGGTTTGAGTTTTGAAGGCAACGACCCTGTAGAAGCAGAAATAGAAGCAAAAAGCAGTTCGTGCACAGACTGTTGAGCAGGTGGGTCCTGCGTAGACTCCCAGCTGCACACACACAGCTGAACGATGGGGAACAGGGTTAGCAGAGACAGCTACTCCCACATTAAAGGCCACTCACTCATTGGTGTCAACTCGTTAACCCTTCCAAGACCAGTGTCCAATATTCATCTCTGCCGTCTCTCTCATCAACAACACCTTGCTCCTCCCTCTTTATTTCATCGTTAGCACCTCACCCCCTCCTTCCTTTCCCCGGCATGAATATTCATCTTGGGGGTGGATGGGTGAAGCAGAAATTACTGGATTGATCCGTCTGTTGTATGCCCCTTCTGAAATTCTGTGGCTCGGCTCCGGTTTCAGGTTGGGCATCGGGCTGGTGGAAATTTGACCGTGCCCACATTTTCTTGCCCATTCCGAGTTGAATTTCCTTGCCCTGCCTGGCCTCATGACACTTGGAGTGGTGGGGGCTCATTTCCCAACTTCTGGAAAAACTTGCTCCATTCCTCCTCCGGCCAGCTGCTTGGAAACAGCAGCACAACCAGGACACAGGCCTCAGTGCCAGCTCTTATCCATATTGGCCATTCCTTCATTGTCACTGGAGTCCAATCACTAACACCACATCAGCAGCAAGGGGTTCAAGCACACACCTTTTTGAGACAGTGACAGATTGTCAGCAACATAAGCTGTCACAAATATCTCATTGGATGTTCTTGGCTGAATCAGAACTGATTCCTAATTTACTTTTTTTTGGGAGGTCTTGTGGCACAATGGTAGTGTCCTTACATCTAGGCCAGGAGGTCCTGAGTTATAATCCCACCCCACTCAGACATGTGTCATAATGCATTTGTAAAGGTTGATTTAAAAATATCTAGGGCTGTTGTGGTGCAGTGGTCATGTCCCTATCACTGATTCGGGAAAGTTAAAAATCACACAACACCAGGTTATAGTCCAACAGGTTTAATTGGAAGCACACTAGCTATAACCTGGTGTTGTGTGATTTTTAACTTTGTACACCCCAGTCCAACACCGGCATCTCCGAATACTGGTTCTGGAGGATTAGATTAGATTTCCCACAGCACGGAAACAGGCCTTTCAGGTCAACCAGCCCACACCGAACCTCCGAAGAGTAATCCATCCTCCTCTGACTAATACACCTTACACTATGGGCAATTTAACATGGCCAATTCACCCTAACCTGCACATCTTTGGACTGTGGGAGGAAACCCACACAGACACGAGGAGAATGCGCAAACTCTACAGACAGTCGCCCGAGGCTGGAATTGAACCTGAGACCCTGGTACTGTGAGGCAGCAGTGCTAACCACTGTGCCACTGCACTGCAAGGCTTAGGCTCAAATCCCACCTGCTCTAGTGGTGTATTATAACACTCCTGAACAAGTTGATTAGAAAATATAAAGGCAAGATATTGCAGATGTTGCAAACACTGCAACAAGCACAGAGAATAATGGAGGAGTTCTACAGGTCTGGCGGCATGTGTGCAGAGTTAATGTTTCGAATCGAATGTCTTTCTTCAGAGTTTTGAAGAAGATTCAGATCACACTTGAAATGTTGATTCTCTTCTTCTCTCCACTGATGTCATCAGACCTGCTGAGTTTCTCCAGAATTCTGTGATTAAAAAACTATCTCTTCACCTGTGCTTAGATGCACAATGATTTGTCACCCTGATGTGGGTTTTTGCCTCCAGCATAGTACTTATACATTCTTAAGCTCCCACAACATAAGAATGAGATGTGGGGTAACACAGTACTGAAAGAATCATAAATATTTGTTACGTAGAATCATCGAGTCATACAGCATGGAAACAGACATCCAACCAATCCATGCAGAACATAATCCCTGACTAAACTAGCCCCATCTGCCTGCTCCTGGCCCATATCCCCACAAACTTTTCCTATTCATGTACCTATCTAAATGTCTTTTAAACGTTGTAACTATATCTGCATCCACCACTTCCTCAGGAAGTTCAATCCAAACACGAACCACGTCTGTAAAACATTTGCCCCCAATGTCTTTTTTAGATCTCTCTGCTCTCACCTTAAAAATGTGTCTTGACACCCATTATCCTAGGGAAAGCAACCTACCATTAACCCTAAGTTTATCCCTCATGATTTTATAAATTTCTGTAAGGTCACCTCTCAACTGCTTACATTCCACTGAAAAAAGGTTCCAGCCTATCTGAGTTTCTTTATAACTCAAATCTTCTAAGCCTAGCAACTAGTAAATCTCTTCTGAACCCTCTCCAGCTAAGTAACATCCTTCCTATAATTGTAGAATGAGAACTGGACACAGTACTCCCGAGGACGCTTCAGGCACTTTAATTTCTGGGCTAATAGTAAGCTATTTAGTTAAAATTAATAGAAAGTTTCTATCAGCATGTCATGCTTCAAGTGGATCCAGTTAAGATGGAGTCTGAGACTTTATGCCCTCAGGTCACATGTTATGATACAATGAGATATTACAATCACGTCTCTTAAAAGCATTTCACATACCTAGTGTGATATAATACTACACAAGCAACGGAGAGGCTGATCTGTCTTACCATTAATTTGAGTGAGCATCTAATACTGAGCTGAAGAGAAAATTCTTCACTCAGTTTGTAATCTTTGAAATTCTCTCACCCAAGTGTACTCAAGACTGAGATCAATAAACTTTCAGATGGTGAAGGAGCCAAGGGGTAAGGGAAATCAGGCAGGATAGTGGAGTCCACATTGAAAGATCAGCCATAACCTTTTTGAATGGCAGGGTAGTTTCCCAATGAACTTCACTTTTTCTCTAATTCTTCCCTGGATCTTGTGTACCGCTGGCTGGGCCAGCATTTGTTGCCCATCCCCAATTGCCCTGGAACTGAAAGTCATGTTAGTCCACTTCAGAGGGCAGCAAAACCGCATTGCTCTGGCTTTGAGGTCACATGAAGGCTCCACGGGGTAAGGACGGCAGATCTCCTTCCCATTGGGCAACAGTGAATGATGTGGATTTTTAAACACAAAAAGAAAGCAGCCATTACTGAGAATAGCTTTCAGCTCCAGACTGGATTGCAATCATACCAGTTGCTGTGGAGACAACTGAACCCACATCGCCAGCACAGGACAACTGGACTATTCATGCAGTGACATTACCACCACATTATTGCTTTAATCCAGCTTGGCTGCCTTCCTATACCATCTCCAAGGCAGGAATCGAACCCAAGTCCCTAGCACTGCGAGGTAGCAGTGCTAACCATTGAGCCACCATGCCACCCCAGGCTTTCAGACCTGTCTTGTACCTGTCTTCAAACACACAGTTTCCTTTGCAGCACTAACTGCCATGCCTACCAACCATTCACCATTGGTCTACGTTAGACTGTTAAGAATCCTACGCAAACATTCTCCTGCTCCATGGTTTTACCAGAGGGAAATGTTGACAGTTTTCATTTCACACTAGTACTGTTAACCCGAGATATTTTGTCTCCCCCAGTTTCGCTGCACCCTGTCCCAGGTCCGGTGGTAGGGGACAGTCTCTGACAAGACCCCTAGGCTGGAGTATTGTGTACGGTTGGTTTTAGAGTCATCGAGTCATACAGCAATGAAAGAGACCTTGCGGCCCAACCAGTCCGTGTCGACCATAATCCGATACTAAACTAGTCCCACCTGCCTGCGCTTGGCCCATATCCCGCCAAACCTTTCCTATTCATGTCCTTATCCAAATGTCTTTTAAAGGTTGTAATTGCACCCAACACTTCGCCTGGAAGTTCGTTCCAAACATTTCCGTGTAAAAAGAAAATTGCCCCTCATGCCTTTTTAAAATCTTTCTCACCTCACCTTAAAAATACACTCCCTAGTCTTGAAATCCCCCACCACAGAGAAAAGACAACTGCCAATCACCTTATCTATGCCCCTCATTATTTTATAAACCTCTATAAGTTCTCCCCCTCAACCTCCTATGCTCCAGTGAAAAAAGTCCCAGCCCATCGAGCCTGTCCTAATAACCCAAACCCTGCAATCCCAGCAACATCCTGGGAAATCTCTCCTGTTGCCACAGTGTTGAAAAGATGCAAATGCATTGGAGAAAGTGCAGAAACAATTCAGAAGCAAAGTTCGAGGAATGAGAAATTTCAGTGATGAGGATAGATTGAAGATGTTGGGACTGTTCTCCTTGGAGAGAGGAGGGCAGAGAGTGATCTGATAGAAGCTTTTGAAATCATGAACAGACTGGATAGAGTGGAGAGGGAGAAGCTGTTCCCACTTGGATAAGGAATAAGAGTGAGAGGGCATAGACTTAAACTGACGTCAAAACAGCAAAAGTGATGAAGTAATTCCACTGACACCGGTATCCTATCACCAAGTCACCCTTTATTTACACGTGAGGAGACCTTGACACTGATCCAGCTCCCTCAGAGCCAGCTCTCAGAGTGAACAGAACTGCTGAGACTCTTGTTTGTATCTGTCAGCCAGAGCTCCATGATTGGAACAAATTAACAGTCCCAATCAGGGAACTCATTTTCTATGAGGTCCACCTGGCTGACCTCATTACAATGTGAGCATCTGGAATGCACTACCGGGAGATGAGGTGGAGACAGATTCGGTTGAGGCATTCAAGGGGACATTGAATGACTGTTTGGATAGAAATAGTTTGTAATGGTATGGATATATCATGAGGGAAATGGTGCTCATTTGAAGAGCTGGTGTAGGCATGATGGGCCAAATGGCCTCCTTCAGCATTGTAACTGTCCTGTGATTCCGAATATAGTTGGGGAGCAAAACAGAGGACTATACTGTGCTACATGAGCCACACTAGAACCACAGCAATTGGAGGAGTTAAACACCATTGCCCATGGTCACAATTCCTTCTACGATCTCTCACTCACTATCTCACCGAATGGGATTCAGCTCAAATGCTTACTTCCATTATTCAACGAGTTCATACCAGATCCCCCCCCCAGTCTTGTATGCTATAGTATTTGAAGTGTTGATCGAAATTCTCCTGAAATCACAGAAGCACTTCACAGGAGGCTCCCAAGCACTGAGGATGTCACCTAGACAGCTCGGCGAACAGAACCACAACAACGAGCACCCGAGCTACAAATCTTCTCACAGACTTTGAATTCTTCTGAAATGTTGCGATGGCTCCCACCTCGATCTGCTCACTCAGAGGTGAATCACTCAGATAGTGAGTAGTCAATCAGTATAACCTCACCAGTCAGAAAGTTGTAATTTCAAACCCCACTTTGCACACAGAAGTCGATTGGGTTTTCAAACAAGTTATTCTGAATTCTGTTTCTTTTTGTTCGTGTTTCATCCATTGTATTTAAGTAAATTTGGTTTAGCTTAAAGCTGTGTGGTTTGACCAGCTGCATCACTCCCGGAATATCCACCTCACATCAGCCTAAAAAAAAGTTAGGATCTGGGCTTACCTTCTTGAAATGTTTTGTGGTGGGGGGGGGGGGGGTCTGTCCCGGTCCATAATGTTATGCTTTGAAAGCACTTAATTGGCTGTGAATGCAAGCCTTTCCTCAGAGCTCACCTTGGTGCAGCTGTGATCTGCAGAGCTGGCTGAGGAGGTGGAGGGGTCATCGGAGAATGGGGCACAGAGGTGAGACTGGAGATGGATAAACTGCTTGGTTAAAGAGGTGGTTCTGGGTGAATGAAGAACTCCAGAAACTGTGACTTCGGGTGATAAAGGCAACTGGGAATGTAGTCCGCAAACAGCTGAGTCAGTGGAGTAGGGAGGTAGGATAGAGACTTCAACAAGGAGTCAGAGGAGGCCATTCAGCCAATTTGTGTCTGAACTAGCTCTCTGACTGAGCACCTCATATAATGCTATTCCCCTGCTTTCTCTCTGCAACCCTGCAATTCCTACTTTAATATGCTTCCTCCACAATGGGGGATATCGAATGTGAGCATGAAGGTGTAATAGTTCAGAGGTTAAGCACACAGCATCAAGTGTGAGTTGAGGGTGTGTTGCAGGAAAAGCACAGGAGGTCAGGCAGCATCCGAGGAGCAGGAAAATCGCCGTTTTCGGCTGGAGCCCTTCATCAGGAATAAGACTGGGTGCCTCGGGGGTGGAGAGATAAATGGGAGGGGGTGGGGCTGGGGAGAAGGTAGCTGAGAGCATCAGGGCAGAGGAGAGGACTTGGGGGGGGGGGGAGGGTACAATGAGAGAGGGACTCACTGAAATCTTTGGAGAGAGAGGACGTCTTCAAGGTAGGCATCCTTGGAAGAAACTGAGGGGGTGAGGGGGGTGGAGGTGACTGATATTTGTTGGACAGTTCTAGTTGGGACTTAGCTCCCAGGGATTTAAGGGCTACCTGTTTCTCAGGCCTCCTCCACCAGCCCCCAGTTGATCCAGCCTTGCCTGCCTTGTGTTTACGTCTGACAGTGAGCCTGCCTGCGTGGAGACTCTGAGCTTGTGATGATGACTCACCGTCAGGGAAGTTTCCCTTTCTCTCTCTCCTCAATCCACCCCCACATCTCCACTAAACCCCTCCCCCCCTCACCCAAACAGCCCGCTCACCAGCCCTACCTCAATAGAGTTCAGTGAAACAATATCAAACATGAGTCACTCAGTGTGAGTCAGGATTCCCTTCCTGAAAGCTCCAGTTGCTTCAGCCTCTGCAATAAGCAGCTCGCAGCTCCACTGTTGGGGAGATCCCTGATTGTTTAACTGAATGTTGTTTTTGGGAAAGTGCCAGGGAACGCAGTGCACATGGTCGAGTCTGACACTGGAGCACAGACACCCACACCAATCAGTGGCACTGACTGGCCTCTTCCACATGACTGGCCTGCTTTGTTTTTGATCCTTTCATGGGATGTGGCCATTCACGCGTTGCCCATCTCTTATTGAGCAGACATTTCGAAGCTGCTTCAAGAGCCCCCGGGTGGTATGGGGTCACGTGTAGGCCAGACTGGGTAAGGATTAGAGACAAAAATAAAACTGCATCCAAAGTAGATGGGCAGGAGGCTGGAAGAACACAGCAAGCCAGGCAGGAAGTGGAGAAGTGGATGTTTCGGGTGTCACCCTTCCTCAGGACAGAGGTGGGTGTGGGGGGAGCTGCAGGTAAAGAGGGTGGTGGGGCAGCGTGGTCAAGTGGGGATCAGTGAAGACAGGTAGAGGGTATGACCTGGTTGGTCACTGAGAGGAATGAATCTGGTTGGTGTCAGAGAGCAGTGGAAGGGAGAGGGAAGAGACTGGGAAGGGAGTCAGGGGATGGGGAGGGAGGTTATTTGAAACTGGCAAATTTCCTTACCTGAAAGATATTGTCGAACCAGAGGCATTATTACGACAACCAACGCTCGTTTCACATCGACGGACAATTGGTGACCGAAATGGGTATCTGAAATGGCTAACCTCCCTATCCAAAGCCTCATTTAAACAAAATCTGTTGTGTATTTTTTAATTATTGCAAACAGCAACTGTACTTGAAGGGTACTGAGAAAAATGTCAAGAATTAAATATTCTCAAGACACTTGACATCATGCACGTCAAAGAGGCTCCACAGGATGGGTTACCTCAACATTCACTATCTTCACCATCGATGCACTACACTAGCTATGTATAACAGCTACAAGATGCACTGCACTAGCTGTGTGTAACAGCTATACACTGCAATAACTCATGAAGGTTCCTTCACCAGCATCTTCCAAACCTGTGAGCTCTACAATCAGATATGTCTCAACCTCATTGGCCACAAACTCCCCTCTAAGCCACACACCTGGGAAATACATCACCTGTCCCTTCAGTGTCACTGGGTCAAAATCCAGGGACTCCCTCTCCCACAGCACTACACTTCACAGGCTGCAGCTCACCACAACCTTCCTCAGGTATCAATTAAATTTTAACTCCACCAGCTACTGTGGTGAGATTTGATTCCATGTCTGGGCACTCTGCCTGACTCTCTGAATTAAAACCCAGTGCCATTGTTGATTAAGCTGTTTTCCTTGGATTGTCAGAGGCTGAGGGTGAACTTATAGAGATTTATAAAATCATGAGGGGCATGGATGGTGTAAATAAACAAGGTCGTTTCCCTGGGGTACGGGAGTCCAAAATTAGAGGGTGTATGTTTAAGGTGAGAGGGGAAAGATTGAAAAGGGACCTGAGGGGTAACTTTTTCATGCAGAGTGTGGTGCGTGTATGGAATGAGCTGCCAGTGGAAGTGTTGGAGGCTGGTACAATTACAACATTTAAAAGGCATCTGGATGGGTGTATATGAATAGGAAGGGGATATGGACCAAGTCCTGGCAAATGGGACTAGATTAGGTTAGGATATCTGGTTGACATGGACGAGCTGGACTAAAGGGTCAGTTTCCATGCTGCACAGTTCTATGACCCTATGACTCTACTCCACTGCCACCCCACATGCCCCAACTGCTTCTCACAAGCCTTCTCCAACTATTTCCCTCAAATCTGTACTATTCACCCCGCCAGCATTCCATTGGACTTGGTGGAGGTTTTCACAATCAAGACAGGCCTGGGCAAGAGTAAATGGGAGAAATCGCACTCTGTGGTGGATGGATAGAGAATGAGATGTCACAGATTTCAGGCAATTTAAGGCAAAAAAAAAAGAAACACAGACATGAGGGGAATATTTTTTTATGCAGTGTGTAGTTAGACTCTGAAATATGCTGCCTGAGAGAGTATGGTGGAGGCAGGTTCAATCATAGAGATGTACAGCACTGAAACAGACCCTTTGGTCCAACTCATCCATGCCGACCAGATATCTCAAATGAATCCAGTTCCATTTGCCAGCATTTGGCCTGTATTCCTCCAAATCCTTCCTATTCATGTACCCATCCAGGTTCCTTTTAAATATTGTAATTGTACCAGCCTCCATCACTTCCTCTGGCAGCTCATTCCGTACACATACCATCTTCTATGTGAAAAAGTTGTTCTTTTAAATCTTTCCCCTCTCACCTTAAACCTATGCCCTCTCGTTTTTGATTGCCCTATCCTGAGAAAAAGATCTTGACTTATTCATCCTATCCATGCGCCTCGTGATTTATAAGCCCTGATCAGGTCACCCCTCAACCTCTGACATTCCAGGGAAAATAACGCCAGTCTATTCAGCCTCTCCCTATAGCTCAAACCTTCCAACCATGGCAACATCCTTGTAAATCTTTTCTGCACCCTTTTAAGTTACACAATATCTTTCCTACAGCAGGGAGAACAGAATTGAATACAGTATTCCAAATGTGACATTGCGAATATCCTGTGCAGCTGCAACATGACATCCAGACTCCTTCACTCAAACAATTGGCCAATAAAGGCAAGTGTACCAAGCATCATTACCTTCTTCACTACCATGTCTACCTGCGACTCCACCTTCAGTGAACAATGAACCTGCACTCCAAGGTCTCTTTGTTCGGCAATACCCCTCCAAGGACACAGGTTTTGAGGCATTTGGAAAGAATTTGTGGAAAGGTAGAATGTGTAGGGTTATGGGAGATGGCAGGAACTATTCATACAGAGAATCGGCCCAGATAACAGGGCAAAGATTCTTCTTCTGAACTGTGACCAATCTGTCACTCCACATGGTCTTGAAATCCATATTTCCATCACTAAGAGGAAAGGGTGGCTCAGTGGTTAGCACTGCTGTCTCACAGCACAAGGGACCCAGGGTTGATTCCTGCTTCAGGCGACTGTCTGTGTAGAGTTTGCACATTCTCCCCATGTCTGCCTGGGTTTCCTCTGGGTGCTCCGGTTTCCTCCCACAATCCAAAGATGTGCGGGTCAGGTGAATTGGCCATGCTAAATTGTCCATAGTGCTAGGTACATTAGTCAGGGATAAATATAGAATAGTTGAATGGGTCTGGGTGGGTTACTCCTAGGAGGGCCGGTGTGGACTTGTAAGGCCGAAGGGCCTGTTACCATACTGTAGGGAATCTAATCTAATCCCTCTTCCTGGCAACCCACCAGATTGTTTGCAACCTCACAGCTGCATTCAACCACCTAACAGCAATACCCAGAAGAGCCCCCATTTCCATCTTGGAAACATAACCCCACTCTGGTCAGCTCAGCTGCTGCTGAAACCCTCACAATACCTTTAGACTCGAGATATTACAAACTCTAGACCTGCTATTACAATGACTAAATGTGATAGTACAACATTTAGACTCAATATTACAACAGCTAAACTTGTTATTATAACATCTAGACTTGATATTGCAACACTTAGACTTGATATTACAACATCGAGACCTGATATTACAATGACTAGACTTGATATTACAACATTTAGACTCAAAATTACAACATCTAGACTTACTATTGCAACACTTAGACTTGATATTACAACATCTCGACCTAATATTACAGCGATTAGACTTGTCTATTACAACACTCTCCCGGCCAACCTTCAGCTTCTGTACTGAGCTCATGCTAAGTTCTGTTGCCTGTATCCTATCTCAAACTAAATCTCATCCATGTATCACTCAGTGTGTTTGCTGACCTACAAACAAGGCCAGTATTTGTTGCCCATCCCTAACCCATGATGGTAAGCTGCTGCCTTGAACCATTGCAGTCTGTGTGATGTAGGTACAGCCACAGTGCTCTTATAGAATGTAATGATGTTAAGCATTATATGAAAGCTGCTATTCTTGAAAATGACTTCCATCAAAGTGCATAATCCTGTTAGGCAGTACATTCCAAATCATAAGTGCAAAAGAAAAGAAACTTCTCTTCTCTCCCTTGTTCTCTGGTCACAAGCCATTAAACCTGTACCATCTGATTCATGTCCCTCCTGCTAAAGTAAACAGTTTGATTGTACCATTGTAGTTCTAGGCACTTAGAGTCATAGAGTCATAGAGATGTACAGACCCGTCCATGCCGACCAGATATCCTAACCCAATCTAGTCCCACCTGCCAGCACCTGACCCATATCCCTCCAAACCCTTCCTATTCACATACCCATCCAAATGACTCTTAAATGTTGCAATTGTACCAGCCTTCACCACTTCCTCTGGCAGCTCATTCTTTCTCATTCATAACTCTTTCCTGGGATGTGGTCATCAATGGCATTCCACCTGTAATTACCCTTGAACTGCTATTTCAGGGGGCAATTAAGACACACAGCTATGGGTCTGGAGTCACATGTAGGCCAATCCAAGTTAAAATGGCAGATTTAATTTCCTAATTGGTATATGAGTGAACCAAATGGGTTTTTCTAACAAACTGTGATAACTGGCATGGTCATTGTCATTGAGACTAGCTTCTAATTCCAGATAGGAGCAGATTTAAAGGGCTGAATGGTCCCTTGCTCCTACTTTCCATGTTTCCATTACCTAACACCACTCTAGGGCGGCATGGTGGCTCAGTGGTTAGCACTGCTGCCTCACAGTGCCAGAGACCTGGTTCGGGATTCCCACCTTGGGTGACTGGCTGTGTGGAGTTTGTACATTCTCCCTGCATCTGCATAGGTTTTCTCTGGCTTTCTCGTACAATCCAAAGATGTGCAGGTCAGGTGAATTGGTCATGCTAAATTGCCCATAGTGTTAGGTACATTAGTCAGGGGTAAATATAGGGTTGAAGAATAGGTCTGGGTGGGTTAGTCTTCGGAGGGTCGGTGTGGACTTGTTGGGCCAAAGGGCCTGTTTCCATGCTGTAGGGAATCTAATTCACCAGCTGACAGAATGGGGTTTGAATCCCAATCCCGGGCCACCAGTCTAGATCTTTGCTTTACTAATCCACTGACATTTTGACTCTATTACTATCCACCTCCAGACCTATTGATGCTCTTCTGATCTCCTTTGGTCTAAGATTGCAAATACCTCACCCCCTGACTCCCCAATGCCTGTTCACCATCCAAAAGGCACAAGTCAGGAGTGTGATGGAACATTGTCCATGGATGCAGCTAAGATGCTTGATACCATCCAGGACAAAGCAGCCCACTTGATTGGCACTTCATCACCAACGTTCCTTCTAAGGAGCATGTATGTGTGTAGTAACTCCAAGAGTCTGCAAATGGTGATTGCCATGCCTACACCTTTTGCAGTATTTACATCCAATTTCAGAAGTCACTGCTACGTGTGGACCTCCCCACAATGAACCTCAGAGGTCAACGCAGAAGATAAAATAATTAATGGGAACGTAACCCATTCAACATTCACTCCCACCACCACTAATAACAGCAGTGTGTACCATCAGCAAGATGCACTGTAACAATTCACCATGCCTCCTTCAAAAGCACCTTCCAAACCAATGAATTCTACCCTCTAGAAGGACAAGGGCAGCAGATACATGGGAACACCACTACCTGCAAGTTCCCCTCCAAATCACACACCATTCTGGCTTGGAAAAATATCGCCGCTCCTTCAGTGTCACTGGGTCAAAAATCTGCCCTCCCTCTCTAACAACCCTGTGGTGTGTCCCTAGACCACATGCATTATATGGTTGTTCAAAAAACCAGCTGACAATCACCTTTTCAATAGTAACCAGGGATGGGCAATAGATGTTAGTCTACAGGTAGTTCCTTGATAATGCGATGGTTGTGTTCTTCTGCAGCCCCCGCGCTATAGAAAAATCGCGCTTTAGAAACAGCACTTAAAGTTGGCGATGTCACTGTGTTACAGCCAGCACACATTTTAAAAGTTTGTGCTTTAGTACAGTGTCCCCAGTGCGTGAATCGCGTTACAGCATTAACGAAACGCGTGTTACAGCAGAACGACCTGTACCTGTGATGCCCACATCCCATGAATGAACAAAAATCATCCCAGGTTTTCTAATCTCTTCCGTAACTTTAGTCCATGTTGCTGAGCATCCAGCCTTTGACACCCTCCAGACTTTCCAGTATTCAATCTACAAACGTCTGCTTTTGACCCCAGCTTCTAAATCAGTTCCAGGTACTCTTACAATCTGAAATTAAACTGCCCCAATTCCAGCGAGGGTGCAATCTGAAGCAGAAACGTTGGATTTGTTCCATGTGTTCGGAGCAGTCTTGTATGCATGAACTGATAAACAGCAACCTCTGCTGGCAGAATTAGAGACATTCACAATGTAACTGCAATAAAAATACAACATGCCTGCTGTCACATAACAATCAGAAAACACCGAATTTAAACAGTTGAGAGCTTTAACTAGACTTAAACCATAGGGCGGTTAATTAACGAACCTGAGTTGATGTTTGTATATTGCAAATATCAAAAGAAAAGTGGGGATTCATTTGATATTAAAAAGTAGTGACAGTACATTTCTACCTCTCTAGTACAGTCCTTGCAGAAAATTATAACCAGCTCAACCTCTCTTGTGATTCAGTAAGTTTTATTTTTGAATTCTCAGTGTAACATCAGGATTGTCAATCGTGTAGTTTTAGTGACCTGTGTACAAGTCACACCGTCATACAACACGGAAACAGACACTTTGGTCTAATCAGTCAATGCTGAACATAATCCCAAAGTAATCTAGTCCCACTTGCCTGCTCCTGGCCCATATCTCTCCAAACCTTTCCTATTCTTGTATCGCTCCAAACGTCTTTTAAACATTGCAAATGTGTCTGCATCCACCAATTCCTCAGAATGTTTATTCCACACGCGAACCACCCTCTGCGTTAAAATGTTGCCCCTCGTGTCTTTTTTAAATCTCTCTCTTGTCTCACCTTAAAAATATGCCCCCTAGGCTTGAAATCCCCACCCTAGGGAAAAGGCAACTACCATTAACCCTATCGATACTCCTTTTGATTTTATAAAGCTCTATGAAGTCACCTCTCAACCTCCATTTACTTCAGCGTTCCAGATTTCTCAACAAGAAGGAATTAATGCAATTTATCTCAGATGCAAATCAGATATCGTCATGGTTTAACTCCTGTCATAATTTGGCTCACTCATTTAATCAGCGTATAACCTTTTGTGTACCCTCGTCTGTGCCTTTGTTGCCTCTGGACTCGACTATTCCAACACATAGCACAAAAGCAGAATATTGTGAATGTTGGAAATCTTAAAATAAAAAACAGAAAATGCTGGAGAAACTCAGATGATATGTGAAGAGAAAAACACAGTTTATAGCTCAAATCCAATGATTTTTTTTGGAACTGAAGAAGTTTTCTGAGGACAAGCCATACAAGACTCAAAAGGTTAACTCTGTTTCTCTCTCCATAGATGCTGCCAGACCTTCTGTGCTTCTCCAGCAATTTCTGGTTTTGTTGGTTAAAAACACAACCACTGGTCAGTATGTGTTAGCCTGATGTGCTAATGTGTGGAGTATTATGCTGTAAAGAGCACAGCTTGAGTACAGCCATTAAAACACCCCTGCGCTACAGGTAAAAGAGATAGATACTCGTAAGTCTGAGTATCACTAGTCAGTCATTGTCAAACGGGACCAGGCCAATTTCAATGCTACTGGCACCATCCAATGTAAGTGCCACAAAGTAGGCTGGCACTGTGACAAAGTGGTTAGCCCTGCTACCTCACAGTGCCAGGGACCTGGGTTCGATTCTCACCTTAGGCAACTATTTGGGTGGAGTTTGCATGTCTGCACGGGTTTGCTCTGGTTTCCTCCCACAGTCCAAAGATGGGCAGGTTAGGGTGGATTGGCCATGTAAGGGGAAAAGATGTGGTTAGGTGGGTTAACCATGGTCTTTTTTAAAAAAAATGTCTGGGTGGGGGTGGTAGGATGCTCTTTGGAGTGTTGGTGCAGACATAATGGGCCGAATGGCCTCTTGTAGAGATTCTACGTTCTATTATATACTCTTCTCAAATGATGCAGAGATTGATCCATATAATTGTTTGACTTGCTTCTTATTCCTGTCTATTGCGATAGTATTTCTTCTCCTGTTTAGTAACTAATAAACCCACCTTATTGATTAAATGGGTTCCTTTTAAAAGGTAAATATATTTGTGTCTGGGAGAGAGATGCTCATAAGGGAAGGGGCCCTTTGTTAATTACCAAGAGAGCAGGGTGAATACAGAAGGGGAATCAGCTCATGCCCAAGGAGTTCATGATTTGGGGTATCCCACCTGGAATTGGGGCAATCAGGTGCCTGATTCTAACTCAGTAACTTTCACAGCAAGGTTCCACTTTGTGACAGCCCCTGGTGACATCATCAATTTCCTGATTATCATATCATTAATTATGCAGCCCCCCCATCTCTCCCCCCCTCCCCCCCCACAACCCCTCACCCAACCTCACCAAAACCAAATAGATGTTTGGATCAAATATTGTGAGGTTGGCATTCGAGAAAAGAATTAAGTGATGTTCAACACCAAACTATCTGCGCACGTGTGTGAAAAGCTAAGGACACTGGAGGCCAGGTAAATGCAAAACTTTGCCCTCCCTTAATGTTTCATTTTGTTTAATGATTAAACAAAAATGACACAATAATGACTTAAAGGGCCATGATGATGGGTCAGGGAGGGGGCGCTGAGCTGTGCTCTTGTTGTAAAGAGGGGGGGTAAAGGGTAAGGGGAAGAGTTTACAAAGAGTGAACTCCACTCAGAAAGAGAAAAGATTGGAAAGTTTTGAATGTGACAAAAAACAAAGGGTAGGGGTGAAGCAGCTGGGTGACGTCACAACCCCATGACGATAGAGTGTTGGCTTTACGTCATTGTGGGGGTTGTCCCCGTTGACGTGGTGGGGGCTACGCTTGGAGATTTCACTTCTAATTGAGTTCTCAGCAGAGTCTTATTGGCCCCTCTCTCCCTCCCTCCTAGCCACTGTTCATGGTTCACTACGGAGATCGTCTGGGCACGGCGACGGCGGCAACCAGCAGAACCCAACTCTTCATGTGCCAGTTGGAGTGGTTCCTTGAAGAGTGTGAGTGCCACCTTCACTTTGGTACAGTTGGCGTTTTTCTCTCTGCCTTAATTATCCTTCCTCACTCTGGAAGTTCAATGTGTGCTTGCTTTGTGTGTGCCTGTTTTCCTGGGAGAGGTGTTAGCAGCCACTTTAAAAATAGGAATTACCTCCTTCCCCCTCTTCTCTCTCCCATTCCTACCTCTATGCTCCCATTACCCATCTTCACCTCATTCCTGTCACACCATTTCCATCTCTCTCCCCATTCCTCCCACATGTGTAGGTTTCCTCCAGGTGCTCCAGTTTCCTCCCACAGTCCAAAGGTGCGCAGGTTAGGTGTACTGGCCATGCTAAATTGCCTGTAATGTTAGGTGCATTAGTCAGGGGTAAATATAAGGTAGAGGAATAGGTCTGGGTGGGTTACTCTTTGGACGGTTGGTGTGGACTTGTTGGGCAGAGGGCCTGTTTCCATACTGTAGGGAATCTAATCTAATTCCCCTTCTACCCATTCCCCCTCTGTCCACAGCCATTACCCTCTCTTCCCCCCATTTCCCCTCTCCCCCATTTCCACATTCCCTCTTCACCCT
>NC_057748.1:7653626-7663053 GCF_004010195.1 Chiloscyllium plagiosum | reverse complement strand
CCCCATTCCCCCTCTCTTCCCCTAATCCTGTCTCTTCTTCCCCATTCCACTTCCTCCCCCATTCACCCAATTGAACCCCTCTTACCGCCACCACCACTCAATCCTATCACCTCGCAATTCTTCTCCGTTGTTACTTTGATGCAGATACCCAGCTGCCACTGCACTAAATGCCCGAGTTGCATTGATACAAATCTTTCCTCCTGCCCCCCAAACTACCCCACCCAAGGAACTTTCTCCCCTTTCCAGTGAAGAGTTTGGAGAGGGATCTAATGCACCTCTCTGAGAGAGAGTTTGGAATTGGGAGGGGTAAGTTGCAAGAGAGGGGGAATCAATCAGGAGGTTAACCCCAACCCTAACTGGGTCTCCAGTATCCTTTCACTGCATGGCTGTTGGGAAGGATGGTAGCGAAGGCTTCCATAGTGAAAGAGCTCTGGCATCACATTGCTGCCCACGTTTGGACACAGAGTATGGTCACCTGGTCATACTCTTGCTGCTGTACACTTCCCTCCAAGACATAGAGTCAGTGCCATTGGGGGTGGAGTAGGGAAAGGGTAAATGATTCAAGTCTTTTGCAACAAACCAATGTATCACAATGTACATCTGACAAACACGTTTTGGAAGTGTCTTAGCAGAATGCATAGAATGAAACAAGCCATTCGACCCAACAAATCCACACCGACCCTCCAAAGAGTAACTCACCTAGACCCATTCCCCTACCCTACCCTACTACTCTACATTTCCCCCTGAAGAATGCACCTAACCTACACATCCCTGAACACTATGGGCAATTTAACATGGTCAGTTTATGTCACCTGCACATCATTGGTCTGTGGGAGGAAACTGGAGCACCCAGAGCAAACCCACGCAGACACGGGGAGAATGTGCAAACTCCACAGACAGCCACCTGAGGCTGGAATCAAACCTGGGTCCCTGGTGCTGTGAGGCAGCAGTGCTGACCATTGAGCCACCGTCTTCCTTAAGAGACAGTGGACGTGGACTTGGAAGTCATAGAATCATAGAATCCCTACGTCTTTATCTTTGAGAGTCTTTGAAACTGTGCCTTCTGAAAAGAGTCTTTGAAAATGGCAGATTCTTCATAATTGTTCATGTGTGTGGGGGGGGGGGGGGGGGTCATAGGTGAGATGGTAGAGTAATCAGATCAGTAAATGGTGGAACAGTCCCGAAGGGCTGAGAGACTTACTAATACATATTGCTTCACCGATTGTAAATTTATTGATTGAGTTCAGAACAGTCATGGGGTCTGCAGCCTGCCTACGCTCTCAGCTTTATTACCTGTTGCCCTGAGCATGCTGATGATACCTGCTCCTCTCTGGGGGTCTGGGGGTTTTCCACAAGCCTCTCAGACCCTTCACTGGTTCCTCTGGACAAGCTATTCCACTCGGTAGGTCATTACAGAGTGACTTGGCTCTGCCTCTCACCCACACCCTGGCTGCTTCTGTTTATTGTGAAAATTCCTTTCTTAAACTTGAAGATGGTTTTGTTTTGGATACAACACAGGGTTAAGATATAGAACACGTTGACTGAAAGGAAACTGGGGTCCTCAATAGGACCCTTTAAAGGGGTGGGGTAGCCTTATTAGTAAGAAATGAAATTAAGTCAATAGTAAGAAACAAGGTAGGGTCAGATGGTGTAGAATCTGTGTGGGTAGAATTGAGGAACCACATAGGTTGAAAAAACCATAGTTGGAGTTAGGTACAGGCCTCCAAACAGTAATCAGGAGCTGGGGCACAAGATATACCAAGAGAGAGAAAAGAAGTGAAGGAAAGGCAAAGTTACAGTGATCATGGGGAATTTCAATATGCAGGTGGACTGGGTAGAACAGGTTAGTAATGGACTGCAAGAAAAGGAATTTATGGAATGTCTATGAGATGGCTTTTTGGAACAGTTTGTGGTGGAGCCCACTAGGGGACAGGCAATACTGGATTTAGTGTTGTGCAATGAGGCAGACTTGATAAGGGAGCTTAAGGTGAAGGAACCCTTAGGAGGCAGTGATCATAATACGATTGCATTTACTCTGCAATTTGAGAGGGAGAAGAGAGAATCAAAAGTAATGGTGTTACAATTGAATAAAGGCAACTTCAGAGGCATGAGGGAGGAGCTGGTTAGGACTGACCAGGAGAGGAGCCTAGCAGGAAAGCCAGTGGAACAGCAATGGCAGGAGTTTCTGGGAGCAATTCAGGAGATACAGCGGAGATTCATCCTGAGGATAAAGAAGCAAGGACAGGGAGGATGAGGCAACCATTGCTGACCAGGGAAGTCAGGGGTAGCATTAAAGCAAAAGAGAAAGCATATAATGTGGCAAAGAGCAGTGGGAAACCAGAGGATTGGGAAGCTTACAAAGACCAACAGAGGGAGAAGATTAAATATGAGGGTAAACTAGCCAGTAATATAAACAAAGACTGTAAGAGATTTTTCAAATATATAAAGGGCAAAAGGGAGGCAGAAGTGAACTGGAAAATGACTCTGGAGAGATAGTAGTGGGGAACAAGGAAATGGCTGAGGAACTGAATAATTACCTCATTTCAGTCTTCATGGTGGCAGACATGAGTAATATCCCAAAAATTCGAGAGACTGAGGGGGCAGAGCTGAGTATGGTGGACATCACCAAGGAGAAAGTGCTAGAAAAACTGAAAGACGTGAAGGTGGATAAATCACCTGGACCAGATGGACTACACCCCAGAGTTCTAAGGAAGATAGCTGAAGAGAGTGGAGGCGTTAGTGGTGATCTTTCAGGAATTGCAAGAATCAGGGAGCTTTGCAGAGTACTGGAAAATCGCTAATGTGACACCCCTGTTTAAAAAGGGAGTAAGGCAAAAGATGGAAAATTACAGAACGATTAGCTTAACCTTTGTCATGGGTAAGATCCTGGAATCCATCTGAACACTTGAAAGCATATGGTAAAATAGGGCAATGTCAGCATGGTTTCATCAAGGGGACGTCATGCCTGACAAATCTGTTAGAATTGTTTGAGGAAGTAATGAGCAGGTTAGACCAAGGAGAGCCAATGGATGTTATCTACCTGGACTTTAAGAAGGCCTTTGACAAGGTGCTGCATAGAAGGCTATTGAGTAAAATAAGGGCCCATGGTGTCAGAGGCAGGTGCTAGCTTGGATAGAAGCTTGGCTGTCTGGCGGAAAGCAGAGAGTGGGGATAAAAGGGTCTTTCTCAGGATGTTAGCCAGTGACAAGTGGTGTCCCACAAGGTTCAGTAATGGGACAACTTTTCACTTTATATGTTAATGATCTAGATTGGAGGTGTAGTGGACAGCGAAGAAGGTTACCTCAGATTACATGGGCCAATGGGCTGAGAAGTGGCAGATGGAATTTAATTCAAATAAATGCGAGGTGCTGCATTTTGGGAAAGCAAATCTTACCATTATACACTTAATGATAAGGTCCTAGGGAGTGTTGCTGAACAAAGAGACCTTGGAGTGCAGGTTCATAGCTCATGAAAGTGGAATCGCAGGTTGATAGGATAGTGAAGAAGGCATTTGGTATGCTTTCCTTTATTGGTCAGATTATTGAGTACAGGAGTTGAGAGGTCATGTTGCGGCTGTACAGGATATTGGTTAGGCCACTATTGACCTAAGGGGGCAACCTTTTCACACAGAGGGTGGTACGTGTATGAAATGAGCTGCCAGAGGAAATGGTGGAGGCTGGTACGATTGCAAAATTTAAGAGGCATTTGGATGGGTATATGAACAGGAACGGTTTAGAGGGATATGGGCCGGGTGCTGACAGGTGGGGCTAGATTGGGTCAGGATATCTGGTCGGCATAGAGGGGTTGGACCGAAGGGTGTAGTTTTAGGCCCCATATTTCAGGAAGGATGTACTGGCCCTGGAGCGTATTCAGAGGAGGTTTATGAGAATCGTCCCAGGAATGAAAAGCTTAACATATGAGGAACGTTTGAGGACTCTAGGTTTATACGTGATGGAGTTTAGAAGGATGAGGTGGGGTCTAATTGAAACTTACAGAATACTGAATGGCCTGGACAGAGTAGATGTTGGGAAGATGTTTCCATTGATAGCAGAGACTTGGACCCGAAGGCATAGCCTTAGAATAAAGGGAAAATCTTTTAGAATGGAGATACGGAGAAACTTCTTCAGCCAGAGAGTGGGGAATCTATGGAATTCATTGCCACGGAAGGCTGTGGAGGCCAGGTCATTGAGTATATATAAGACTGAGAAAGATAGGTTCTTGAGTATCAAGGGAATCAAGAGTTACGGGAGAAAGCAGGAAAATGGGGTTGAGAAACTTATCAGCCATGATTGAATGGTGGAGCAGACTTGATGCGCTGAATAGCCTAATGTCTGCTCCTATGGTTTTATGATCTTAAGGGGCATCAATGGACAGAAATATGTATAAGATTAGTGGGAGAGAGCAAGGAAATGGATTCATTCCCGAAAGAGCCAGCACTGACTCTAAGAGGACCGGATGACCTCTGCCTCCTGTACTTTCAATGGTTCCAATGCAACACTGAGGTTATCCTTACCTGGTCTGGCTTACATGTGACTCCAGACCCATAGCAAATTGGTTGACTCTTAACTGCCCTCTGGACAATTAGGGATCGACAATCCCTAACCTCATCCCGTGAATGAATTAAGAAAAAAATGACCGAGCTTGTTGTGAGTTAGAAAGCTGACAGTTTTGTTTCTTAAAAATGACTAAATTTGTTCTTTAATTTTGTGGTAGGCTCAGAGTTGGAGGTCTTACAAAATCCAGTGACCAGTCTTCCTGCTATCTACCTGCCAAACCCTAACCCTGACTGGTGTGGGTCAATGGGTGACTAATGCTGGGACTTTTCCCCTCCTGTCATGAGGTTGGCCACAAGGGAAGCAGGTGGCTTTAGCTGATGTTGGGCCAAAAAAGGCAGCTCCCCCTTCATGGGTCATGCCCCGAACACCCTCATTCATGCCCCACCCCTTGACCATACCCCGATGTCCTCCCCAAGAAATATTGCTCTCTTTACCCTCTTCTGCCACCCCTCACACCCAACTCCAGCCTTTCAAACCCTTCCAGCTCACCCTGTCCCGTCACCCTTTGCTGGCACCTGTCATCTGCCTGAGGCCCCTCCCTCACATCTCCAACTCCTCCCTCAGCCTCTCACTGACTATGGTGGTCGGAACTAGCAGCTGTCTCCATTGGAGGTCACCTGCAGTCCCAGCAGTGGGCATTGCACCTGCCTGGCGTTGCTGAGACCACAGATCTGCTGGCCATCCAACCATGAAGTGACCGTTCCTCCTCTGAACGGGTGTGCACTGATGTGTTAGCCATTCTGGGGTGAGATTGCACCATGGCATCTTGTAAAATTCAGCCCAGGATTTTTGCAGCTAGTTTTGCTATTAATCTGCAATTCCAATTAACCTTTGAGACCCACTTTTATTTGCTCCATTCCCCTCTCTTTTTGCCTTTTTACTATCCCCCCCTGGCATCCACATTATCATACTTTTACCATTTGAGCATTGCTGGAAAAAGTCACATTTCATTTCAAGAAAAAGTTGCATAGAGCTCTTAAGGATGGTGGAATCAAGGGTTATGGGGATGAGGCAGGAAAAGGATACTGATTGAGGATGATCATAATGAATGGTGGTGCTGGCTCCAAAGGCAGAATAGCCTTCTCCTGCACCTATTGTCTATTGTCCATAAATAGAATGACTGAACTGAATTCAATAATTTAATGTCACACATGTATTTTTAAAATATAAATGGTGATAAATGATCAGTGTCACCAGGCTCTAGCGTCATTTTAAATTACTGAATATATTAAAAGATAGTGAGTTTTGATAAGATTTATAGCTCAGGTTCAGGATTAGGTTGTAAATTTGCTTGCTGAGCTGGTAGGTTTGTTTTCAGATGTTTCGTCACCATACTAGGTAACATCATCAGTGAGCCGGTGGTGAAGCACTGGTGGTATGGCTGCTTTTTATTTATGTGTTTAGGTTTCCTTGGGTTAGTGATGTCGTTTCCTGTGGTGACCATCAACAATACCTTTACTGCCATAAAAGTCACTAAAGAGGAGTAAAACAACAACAAAACCGTCATTCCTAGATGTCGCAGTACAGTGAACAGACAATGGGCAACTTCAAACCAGCGTCTACAGGAAAGCAACACCTACAGACCAAATACTGAACTACAGAAGCAATCATCCCAACATCCACAAACGAAGCTGCATTAGAACATTATTTCAATGAGCCAACATGCACTGCAGCACAGAGGAACTACAAAGAGCAGAGGAAAATCACCTATACAGTGTATTCAAAAAGAATAGGCACCCAATGAACACAGTCTGCTGATTTCTCAGCAATAAACCCCAACAACCAGACAAAACACATCCAGAAACCCTAGCCACTCTCCCCTACATCAAAAACATCTCGGAAATGACTGCCAGACTACTCAGACCACTTGGCATCATGGTTGCCCACAAACCCACCAACACACTAAAACAGCAGCTAATAAACTTGAAAGACCCTATACAGACAACAAGCAAAACTAATGTCAGTTACAAAATACCTTGCAAGAACTGTAACAAATACTACATTGGACAAACAGGCAGAAAACTAGCCACCTGGATATATGAACATCAACTAGCCACAAAAAGACATGACCTACTCTCACTAGTATACTTACATACAGATGAGGAAGGACACTACTTCAACTGGGACACACATCCACCCTAGGACAAGCCAAACAGAGACACACATGAGAATTCCTTGAAGCATAACATTCTAACCAGAACTCTATCGACAAACACATTGACTTGGATCCCATTTACCATCCCTGAGAAAAAGAACAGGAAATGACATCACCACAGGAAATGATATCACCAACCCAAAGAAACCTAAACACATAAATAAAAAGCGGGCCATATCACCAGAGGCTGACTGATGATGTTACCTAGTATGGTGATGAAAGGTCTAAAAACAAACCTTCCAGCTCAGCAAGCAAACTTACATCCAGAATATTAAAAGATATTGCTAAAGTGATGTTTATTTTTCTCTCCCCTTCTTGTTCTTGGAAGTTTGGCAGAATCATTGAGTCATACAGCATGGAAACAGACCTTTTGGTCCAACCAGTCCATACTGACCATGTTCCCAAATTAAACTAGTCCCATCTATTTACACTTTGCCCTTTTCCCTCTAAACCTTTCCTATTCATTACCTTATTCAAATGTCTTAAACATTGTTAACTGTACCTGCATCCACCATTTTCTGAGAAGATCATTCCACACACAAAAAACACTCTCTGTGTAAAATGTTGCCTCTCCCATCTTTCTCCTCTCACTGTAAATATTTGCTTCCCATTTTAGACCCTTATCTTTGTGCCTCAGGATTTTACAAACCCAAATAAGGTAACCCCTCAGACTTGGTTGACTGTGACATTTTCCCAGGCAATGCATCTTTCTGTCAAAGTCCATTTGTCAGCCAATCAATATTCTCTTCTCCAGTTTGGATTCTTCAGATATACTTACACTGGAGGCAATTCAGAGAACGATCATGAGGTTGATCCCTGGGTTAAAGGGGCCTGTCTTAAGGTCGGCCATGTTTAACCCACGGCCATTGGAGTTCAGAAATAAAGAGAAGTGGTCTGGTTGAAAAATGGAAGACACTGTCTGGGTTTGACAGGGTAGATGCTGGGACAACATCTCCCCTTGTGGGGAAATGTGGAACTGCAGGTCCCAGTTTCAGAATAAGAGTTCTGAAGAGTTAAAGTCCAATCCTACTGAATGGCCAAGCAGGCTTGATGGGCTGAATGGCCGACACTTGTTCTTATTTCGAATGGGTTAAAGATCTCGGGACCTGGAACATGAACTTGTTTTTCACTCTCTCCACTGACGCTAAGCTTTGCCAGCAGCCTCTGTAACTCAGTTTTACGTTTCTGCTTTTATTTTGGGTTGGGAAGGTATTCACACTCTTTTCCTTTCTGTCACTTCTTTAGAGGTAGGGAAGTAAAATGGTCTCACCGGGCCTGGATGCAGCACCACTGTGTAGCCCCCTTTCCAAGCAGAAGGTCTGCTCTGATTCTCCAACACCAGGGGCCCTCCAACAGCACCTCTTCTACGGTGAATATGATCCGTTCAAATACGCACCCATCTTCGAAAGCGACTTTGTTCAGGTAAGGAGGAGTTCAGTACCAAATGCTAAGCAGAGGGAAAGACATCCCTTAGAGCAGTGGGGGTGCATCACTGACTTTGAGCCAGAAATTCCAGGTTCAAATCCCATTCCAACCATGTGCTGTCCTGCGTCCGAAATATATCGCCAATCCCTCAGGGTCAAAATCCTGGAGCTCCCTCCCTAAGAGCATTGTAGGTTTACCTGCACCCCACAGACTGCAATGGTTCAAGGAGGGGGCTATGCCTTCTGTGGGATAACAACCATTAGCTCTGCCAGCAATAAGTACAATCTCAAGAAAAGTTATGAAATCATAGAATCCCTACAGCGTGGAAACAGACATTTGGCCCAATAAGTCCACACCAGTCCCTCTGAAGAGTAACTCACCCAGACCCATTCCCCTCGCCTATTACTCTATATTTCCCCCTGACTAATGCACCTAACCTACACACTCCTGAACGCCATGGGCAATTTAGCAGGGCCAATTCGCCCTAACCTGCACATCTTTGGACTTCATAGAGCCATACAGCATGCAAATAAGCCCTTTGGTCCAACTGGTCCACTCCGACCAGATTTCCAAAACTGAATAGTCCCATGTGGGTGGCATGATGGCTCAGTGGTTAGCACTGCTGCTTCACAGCACCAGGGGACCTGGGTTTGATTCCAGCCTCAGCTGGCTGATATGTGGAATCTATAAGCTCTTTGCATGACTGTGTGGGGTTCTTCCCACAGTCCTAAGCTGTGCAGGTTAGGTGGATTGGCCACGCTAAATTGCCCATCGTGTCTGGGAATGTGCAGATTAGGTGGGCTAGCCTTGAGAAATGCAGGGCTCTGGGGTGGGATGCTTTTTGGAGGAACGAATGGCCTGCTTCCGTACTTCAGGGATTTAACAATCTTTCATGTCCACACACCTGTCTTTTAAATATTGTAACTGTATCATTATTTTAAAAGAAAACCCCAACCCACAACTTGACTGCCAAGGAAGGTACAGTCACAATGTGACCAAACGGGTCAAATATCAATCCGCAAATTCCTCCAACTCCCACCGGTAGCAGACAGTGAGAGGGAGAGGATTTGCTGCACTCAGCCGTGTGATAGAAACAACACTCTGTCACCTCGTGACATCACAACCCGCCAGTTGGTTAAGAAGTGAATGGTTTCCTCAATTCCCCTCCCCCACCTTACCTCAATTCCAACCTTCCAGCTCAGCACTGTCCCCATGACCTGTCCTACCTGCCTATCTCCCTTCCCACCCATCCACTCCACCCTCCCCTCTGACCTATCACCTCCATCCCCAC
>NC_057748.1:7615356-7653311 GCF_004010195.1 Chiloscyllium plagiosum | reverse complement strand
CCCACCCTCCCCTCTGACCTATCCCCTCCATCCCCACCCCTATTCACTCTTTGCTACCTTCTCCCCAGCCCCACCCCCCCATTTATCTCTCCACCCTGGAGGCTCCCTGCCTCTATTCCTGATGAAGGGCTTTTGCCCGAACCGTCGATTCTCCTGCCCCTCGGATGCTGCCTGACCTGCTGTGCTTTTCCAGCACCACTCTGATCTAAACTCTGGTTTCCAGCATCTGCAGTCCTCACTTTTGCCAAAGAAGTGAATGGTGCCTGGACTCCCTGGGGAGCCAGTTGGCTCCATCAATGTGGGGTTCAATCCCCAGTCTGGATGGGGCGTACTCGGGTGCCCTCCTACTTGCCCTGTCCATGGGGGAGATCACAGTGCTGTGGGTCAGACCTGCCTTTGGACAAGAGCACCACAGCGAGAAACAAACCCTGTGGAGGAGGCTACATAGAATTTTACAGCACAAAACAGGCCATTCAGCCCAACTGGGCCATGCCAGTATTAATAGATGTTCAGAGATGTGATTACACTCCTCTGGAGCAGGTGGAACTTGAAACTGGGCATCCTGGCTCAGAGATAGGGGCCCTGCCCCTTCACCATAAGCATTTCTCTACTGCCACCAGATGAGATTTTCCAACAATGGATTTGTGGTCAACATTAGACTCTTAAATCCTGATTTTTTTTAATGAAACTCACCATCTGCCATGATGGGATTCAGACCTGAATTTTGTAGCATATACTACAAACTAACCACTATTTGAACAAAAGGCTTTCCTGAAAAAAAATCCACAGAATCCCTACTGTATAGAAGCTGGCCATTTGGCCCATACTGACTTTCCAAAGAGCATCCCGTTCAGACTCACCCCTCTATCTTATAAACCTGCATTTCCAGTGGCTAACACAACTGCACATCTTTGGGCTGTAGGAGAAGTTCAGAGGAAACCCACACAGGGGTGATAGTGCAAACTCCACACAGGCAGTTGTCTGAGATTGGAATTGAACCCAGGTCCTTGGTACTGTGAGGTAAGCAATGCTAACCACTGAGCCATCATGCTGCTTCTTGTTTTCGCAAGTGCTTTCTGATATCATCCCTAAAAACTTGGATCTTATTGTAGGGATAAGCCCCTTTGCTCCCGATTCCAAACCCCCCAACACCCAACCCAAACGAAAGACCTCTCTACCTCCCCTAGCAACTTCCTTAATCACCTTAAACACACCAGTTAGTTCACCCTTCAGTGTTGCTGAAAAGAGTAATGTGTTACTGAAGCTTTTTTATCTGGCACTCAGCAGGACACTTGCAAGAATACCAAATCTCAAACGAGCTCAACAATTTATACTATGGGAGTGCTGATCGGTTGCCAAGTCAAACCCGATTGGCCAGTGTGTCACCATGGGGGAAAGCAGTGGGTACTGCTGTGCTTTCTGTAATTTAGGTTTGAATATATTCCTCTTGTTTGCAGAGAACAGGTCCCCGTGTATGAATGTGGGTCACTTCTAGCTAGCCTGAGTGAGCCACGTTATAATGTTTAATTGTCTCTCTGTGTCCACACGGTCTTCGGCTTATGACTGTTTTGAATAGTCTCTGAGCTATTACGCCCAAAGTGAGTGTCACTCAAGTTCTCCCAGCTGAATGTTGACCACAATTTTCCCCAGTTACTTTATCGATCAAGTGTATGTGATCAGCTGTGAAGCATTCAACAATGTGCAGGGCTTATGACAGGTTCATGATCCCTCCTGCTTTAACCCTTGGTGTGTGGTGTCATGTTTATATTTGCATGCCTCCTTTGCCACTGTAAAACGCCCTAAGTCTTTTCACAAAAGTGTTATAAAGCTGTATGACCCTGAGCCACATACTGAATTATAAAGGTGGGCAAATCAAAGTTGATTGATCGAAGAGGTAGGCTTTTAAGGAGCTTCTGAAAGAAGGAAGGAGAGCTAGAGAAGGGGAGAGGTTTAGGAAGGGCACTCCAGAACTGTAAGTTTGGAGAAAATAGAACGACAAGAAAGAGAAACAGCAGGAGGCCATTCAGTCCCTCGAGCCTGCTCCACCATTCAATAGGATCATGGCTAAAGGGGTGGCATGGTGGCTCAGTGGTTAGCACTGCTGCCTCACAGCACCAGTGAACTGGGTTTGATCCCTGCCTCGGGTGACTGCTTGTGTGGCGTTTGCACATTCTCCTCGTATCTGCATGGGCTTCCTCCCACAATCCAAAGATGTGCAGGTCAGGCAAAGCTAAATTGCCCACAGTGCTAGGTGCAATAGTCAGTGGTAAATGTAGGGTAGGGTAATGAGTCTGGGTGGGTTATTGTTCGGAGGGTCGGTGTGGACTCGTTGGGCCAAAGAGCCTGTTTCCGTACTGTAGATAATCTAGTCTGACATTCCTCACGTCCACCTTCCTGCCCTTTCCCTGTAAGCTTTGCTTCCCAGCCTGATAGAGGAATCTATTTCCTTCAGCCTTAAATATACACAGTGCTCCCCATGGCAATGAGTTCCAAAGACTGACAACTCGATGAGAGATGCAATTCCTCCTTATCTCAGTCTTAAATTGGCATCCCCTTACTCTGAGACTATGCCCTCTGTTCCTAGAGTGTACCATGAGGGGAAACATCTTCTCAGCATTGATCCTGCTGAGCCCCTGAAGAATCTGATAGGTTTCAATGAGGTCATTTCTCATTCTTCTGAACTTCATTGAGTAGAGGGTCAACCTGTTTAATGTTTCCTTGTGCGACAATCCCTCCATACTGGGGACCATAAATTTGAAACAATTAAAACGTGAGGAGATTTCTTCACGATATGAGAATTGAGTTTTGAGTTGTCATGTTCACTGGACTCTCTTACTTGCAGATTACGAAGAAGGGAGAGGTGCTGAACATTCATAACCAGGTAACCGTGGTGACCGTGGGTGTGACCTCCACAAGCCCGAACTTCAGCCTCCCTAACGTCATGCTGCTAGCCCGACCCATCAACGCTCTGAAGGAGATGATGTGTAATTGTACGGTTTCAGATGATAGATGCCCCATGGAGCTCACCAGGTAAGCAACAAGGTTGGCACCAGCTCATGGCAAGAACCAACGCATGGAGTCCCTGAACATGAGGATGCTTTCATATCACTTAGCAACTATCAAACCTCCCACTCTCACTGCCTGCCACAGATTCATCAATTGATAATCAATGTGCTTGATCATATTATAACATACTGTCTGAGCCCACCAAGTCCTGGGGTGGGATTTGAACCTGGAACCTCTGACCCAGAGACACTACCCACTCTGCCACAAGCCAATCTAGACGGGTTGGTGTTTCCTGAGGGGTTTGGGAGTCAGCAGCTTGGAAGAATGCTTTGCTGCGAGGGTTAGAGAAAGTGTGACAATTAAAAACTATTAACTAGAGATCAGTAATGGAACAAACACAGAGATTGCTGGAGAAACTCAGCAGGTCCAGCAGCAACTGTGGGGAGAGAAACAGAGTTAATGTTTCTTTTTCTCCAGAACTGGAAGAGTCACACCGAGACTCAAAACATTAACTCTGTTTCTCTCCCCACAGTCGCTGCCAGACCTGCTGAGTTCCTCCAGCAATCTCTGGTGTTTGGTTCAGATTTCCAGCATCCCCAGTATTTTGCTTTTATGCTAATGTTATGAATGGCCCAGATACAGTGAGTGGGGATGACCTACCTATTTGGACAGAGGGGTTGGAAGGCATAGATTTAAAGTTAAAAAGAAATTGCTGGAGAAACTCAGCAGGTCTGGCAGCATCCATGGAGAGAGAGAGAGAGAGAATGTTACCATTTTGAATCCAAATTTTTTTTTTTTATTTGCTGACTGGGCCCAGCATTTATTGCCCGTCCCTAGTTGCCCCTTGAGAAGGTGGGGGTGAGCTGCCTTCTTGAACCGCTGCAATCCATGTGCTGTGGGTTGACCCACAATGCCCCAAGAGAGGGAGTTGCAAGATGTTGACCCAGTGGCACTGAAGGAACGGCGATACGTTTCCAAGCCAGGATGGTGAGTGGCTGGAAGGGGAAGGTCACTTCTTTGGAATGGAGTCACACTGGAACCGAAATGTTTTTCTCTGTCCAAATACTGCCAAAGCCACTGAGTTTCACCAACACTTTCTGCTTTGATTCCAGCATCTGCAATATTTTGCTTTAAAGTATTTGGCAGAAAGGTAAGAGCAGGGGTAAGGAAATAATGTTCCAACTCTCTGCTGATATATCGGCAAAGGCAGAAACTCCCATCACTTTTTAAAAAGTACTCAGATATCCCCGAAAGGAGCAGCAATGTGCAGGGATCCTAACTGAGTGCAGCTGGACAGAGGATCGATTGCTTTTGTTGGAATGTCATCTTAGCGGTCGGTGCTGGATTGTGATGACGAGCAAATCACAAGATTGTTACAGACAATAATTAAAATAAAAACAATGTGTAAAATAATAAAAGGATGGCACAGCTCATAAACCTTTCAATGCACAAATAACTACAATATGTTGCAAAAGTGCAGGTCACTTTATTTTACGGATTAAAGTTGAAAGGCCAGCTTCACTTCACAATTTGTACCACTGGAGATCACAAGGTGTCAGGCTGAGGTCTTTAAATTGTCAAGCACTGACATAATGTTTATGAGTGTTATCAAGTAGGGGATTGGGTTTTTCATCGCCTTGTTTTATCCCTCCATGGGATGGAGACTTTGCTGCCAATGTTGGCCCAACTCATGCCATCAAACTGATTGGCACTCTCAGCCATTTGAGAGGGCAACGCAAGATCATTGTTGAAGGTCTGTAGGCCAGACCGGGTAAGGATGGCAGATTTCCTTCCCTGAAGCACTTTAGTGAACGAGATGGGTTTTTACAACAATAGTTACACGGTCACCATTAGACTATTCTTTGAATTCCAGAGTTTGAAGGTTCATCTGCTATGTTGGGATTTGAACCTATGTCCCCAGAACATTAAATGGATGGCTATCCCGGTGACATCTCTTCTATACCACTGCCTAGGACATAGCCAATTGCTGTATTTGGTGATTTTTCTCTTTAACTGCGTCACACAGGTGTTTGTGGCAGGAGGGAGTGCCAATAGGAAATAGAATTCAAGAGTTTCCTCATGAAATCCAGACAGAACTCTCCTCACATTTTAGCAAGGGAACACATGTTCCATCATTTGTATGAAGCTAGGAAGTCTTCAACTACCAAGGATGCACTCTGACTGGCCTCCTGTGTTACAAATTTTCTCTAGTTCTTAAATACTGTCACAAGAAAGTATGAAGAAAGACTAATCTGGTTTGCTGTCTGCTATCCATGAAGTCACAACTGTAGTAGAGTCTTTCAGGCAGCACAGGACTTGAGTTATTTCTAACGGGAGGCACACTACTCCCTTAAAGATTTGTCACTCTTGCGATTCTGTCCTGATGATATTATGGCGAAATACCCCAACTGTGTGTCTCACGTGTGTCAGCAATATTCAAGCAATGGAGCTATTGACTGATCAACCTCCTATCGATGGCTCAACAGATTCAGATTTTAGATTTCTAAAAGATTTTTAGGTTTAGATTTGTATTGTCATATGTGCTCAAGTACAGGAGTACAGTGAAAGTGTTTAATGCCACCACACAAGGCGCCATCTTTGGTTCAAAGTACCGAGGTACAGAATCTTAAGAACAAGGTCAAAAGAAAGATCAAAGTTAAAAGTAAAAGATTAGAGTAAAATTTTTAGATTTAGGTAGAAAAATAAAGGCATAAAGCCACAAGTCAAACATTACAGTATTTTGAAAGGGCTTAGTCACACTGAGACCCCACTTCCTAAAGGGGCTCGATCTCCTCCTGCTTTCCCCTCACAGTCCATTCCAAGAATCCCGACACCGGGTTTACCACACTACTGCCTGATGCAACTGCTGATCCTGCCAATCTGCCCTGAGTATTGATCTGGGCCTTCTCCATCACTGTAGCTCACTGAGGCTGACTGCAGAGGGCGCCCTGCCCCTAAAGGCCATGCTGCCAACGTCTCGAGCTCTGAGATGGGCCCACCGAAGTCAATGACACCTCTCCTCAGCACCACTGCCCGAAGGCTTGCTCCATCCGCACTGGGCGTGCTATCCCCAAGGATCCAACTCCTGCCACCAGTGCTGCATGTGCTCAGGAGGCTGGGCCCGCTCTTGTCATGTTGAGGATGCCGAAAGGCCTTATCATCAGCCACGAGGCACAACCAGATCCACTCTGCACTGCCGCAGCCTCCTGGAACCTCCTTCCTCACCCGAAACCTGAACTGGACTGGCATTAGGACTGCTTTGACAGAAGCCATGGGGACACTGAATTGGCCTCCACTGTAATTGTTGTGAGTCGACACTACTGGGCCTACTTGTGTCTAAACTGCTGGGCCCACTCGGGTCTACACTGCTGGGCCCACTTGGGATCTACACTACTGGGCCCACTCGGGAGCTACACTACTGGGCCCACTCGGGGTCTACACTGCTGGGCCCACTCGGGGTCTACACTGCTGGGCCCACTCGGAGTCTACACTACTGGGCCCACTCGGGGTCTACACTACTGGGCCTACTTGTGTCTAAACTGCTGGGCCCACTCGGGTCTACACTACTGGGCCCACTCGGGGTCTACACTACAGGGCCTACTCGGGTCTGCACTGCTGGGCCTACTTGGGTCTACACTGCTGGGCCCACTCAGAGTCTACACTACTGGGCCTACTCGGGTCTACACTACTGGGCCCACTCGGAGTCTACACTACTGGGCCTACTCGGGTCTACACTACTGGGCCTACTTGTGTCTACACTGCTGGGCCCACTTGGGGTCTACACTGCTGGGCCTACTCGAGTCTACACTACTGGGCCTACTCGAGTCTACACTGCTGAGCCCACTCAAGTCTACACTGCTGGGCTCACTTGGGGTCTACACTGCTAGGCCTACTCGGGTCTACACTACTGGGCCCACTCAGGGTCTACACTACTAGGCCTACTCGGGTCTACACTACTAGGCCTACTTGTGTCTACGCTGCTGGGCCCACTCAGGGTCTACACAACTGGGCCTACTCGAGTCTACACTGCTGGGCCCACTCAAGTCTACACTACTGGGCCTACTCAGGTCTACACTACTGGGCCTACTCGGAGTCTACACTACTGGGCCTACTCGGGTCTACACTACTGGGCCTACTTGTGTCTACACTGCTGGGCCCACTTGGGGTCTACACTGCTGGGCCTACTCGAATCTACACTGCTGGGTCTACTCGAGTCTACACTGCTATGCCTACTCAAGTCTACACTGCTAGGCCCACTCAAGTCTACACTGCTGGGCCCACTTGGGGTCTACACTGCTGGGCCTACTCGAATCTACACTGCTGGGTCTACTCGAGTCTACACTGCTATGCCTACTCAAGTCTACACTGCTAGGCCCACTCAAGTCTACACTGCACGAGGCACAACCAGATCCACTCTGCACTGCCACAGCCTCCTTGAACCTCCTTCCTCACCTGAAACCTGAACTGGGCTGGCATTAGGACTGCTTTGACAGAAGCCATGGGGACACTGAATTGGCCTCCACTGTAATTGTTGTGAGTCGACAATACTGGGCCTACTTGTGTCTATGCTGCTGGGCCTACTCAAGTCTAAATTGCTGGGTCCACTCGGATCTACACTGCTGGGCCCACTCGGGAGCTACACTACTGGGCCTACTCGGGTCTACACTGCTGGGCCCACTCGGGGTCTACACTACTGGGCCTACTCGGGTCTACACTGCTGGGCCCACTCGGAGTCTACACTACTGGGCCTACTCGGGTCTACACTACTGGGCCTACTTGTGTCTACACTGCTGGGCCCACTTGGGGTCTACACTGCTGGGCCTACTCGAATCTACACTGCTGGGTCTACTCGAGTCTACACTGCTATGCCTACTCAAGTCTACACTGCTAGGCCTACTCAAGTCTACACTGCTAGGCCTACTCGAGTCTACACTACTGGGCCTACTTGTGTCTACACTGCTGGGCCCACTTGGGGTCTACACTGCTGGGCCTACTCGAGTCTACACTGCTGGGTCTACTCGAGTCTACACTGCTATGCCTACTCAAGTCTACACTGCTAGGCCCACTCAAGTCTACACTGCTGGGCCCACTTGGGGGTCTACACTACTAGGCCTACTCGGGTCTACACTACTGGGCCCACTCAGGGTCTACACTACTAGGCCTACTCGGGTCTACACTACTAGGCCTACTTGTGTCTACGCTGCTGGGCCTACTCAGGGTTACCAAAACTGGGCCTACTCGAGTCTACACTGCTGGGCCCAGTCAAGTCTACGCTACGGGGCCTACTCGGGTCTACACTACTGGGCCTACTTGTGTCTACGCTGCTGGGCCCACTCGGGTCTACACTGCTGGGCCTACTTGGGTCTACACTGCTGGGCCTATTCAAGTTTGTGCTGCTGGACCACTCATCACTGCCGATGCTGTCACAGGGACCAAGCTCTCCATCAAGCGGTAAGTAAAATAAAACTTTTAAAAATGACAGAAGAGAGAGAGAAAAATTGAAGAAATGAAAAGAAAAGCAAATGGATTGGGTAAGCCCTGGGTTCAGAAGCCCTGCTCTGTCACCATCTGTGAGGTGAGGGAAATACTAAACACCACCAGCAAGTCGGAGACATTCGATTGCATTATTCAATGCCGGTGGGATCTTGCTGTGTGCCGGTTGTATGCCGTGGTTGCCTACAAGGCAAGCCTCGAAAGCTATTTGCTTCTGAACGTGGAAACATGACCCTTTTCCATCTGGAACAGAAACTGGAAATGCAGAGCAGGTCCAGCAGCCGCAGTGAAGATACTTTAGTCACTTACCATCAGAACTGGACAAAGGTTAGAGACATAGCAGTTCTTAATCAAATTCCTCCCAAAGTCGCTCACCATCCTGGCTCGGAAATCTGTCGCCGTTCCTTCGGTGTTGCTGGGTCAAAATCCTGGAGCTCCCTCTCTAAAGGCATTGTGGGAGGACATACGCCCTAAGGAGTGCTGCATTTCAGGGGGGACAGCTCACCACCACCAACTCTGGGGCACTCAGGAATGGGCAACAGTTGGTGACTTCAACATCCCCGACCTGCGAAACCAACATCCACTGAATGAATAAACAAAATAAAAGATCATATGACACATGAGCAGAATGACCTGGCCTCTACTGCCTTCTGTAGCAATGAATTCCATAGATCCATCATTCTCTGGCCGAAGAGGTTTCTCCTTATCTCCATTCCAACGGTCTTCCCTTTACTCTAAGGCAATGTCCTCAGGTCCTAGTCTCTCCTACCTATGGAAACACCTACTCTGTGCAGGCCATTCAGTATTCTCTAAGTTTCAACCCCGATCCTCTTAACGTGCATTGAGTATAAACCCAAAGTCCTCAAACGTTCTTGGGACTTGGGACACAGAGGGAAAAGAAAATTGTGGAAGGGTCTATGGTTGGGTGGAAGTTGGAGTGTATAACTTTACAAATGGGATTTCAGTGTAAGGCAAAAAGACAAATAACGTAGACAGGCAGGAGGCTGGAAGAGCAGGGAGCATCAAGAGGTGGAGAAGTCTGATGTTTCGGGTATAATCCTTCAAGTTGTCCACTTGGATTCCGACATCTGCAGTTAGTTTTGTCTCTGATTAAATAAATAAAAAAAGGGGGGGGAAGGATGGAATTTAAATTCCCTTATTAAATCCTCAACTTTCTCCAATTCTGACCAAAGGTTTTTAAATTTAATATTGAAACATTTTTAAGACAGAGGTAGACAGAGGTCATTCTTAATGACCAAGGGGATGAAAGACTATTGGGAGGAATGTGGAGTTTAAAATCAGATCAGCCATGACCTTATTGAATGGAGCAACAAGCTCAAAGGACACAGTAGACAACTTTGTTCGTATGACTGGAAGACGTTGTCTCTTCACAGACCCTGCAGATCTACAGAGCACTTTTTCTTTGATTGTATTTCGGATTGACAATTTTTACCCTACTTGTCTCTGCAGAATCAGGAGCAATACACAAATATGCCACTAGGTGGGAGTAACTGACTGCTCTAGGACTCAAGACATCAAAGAATCGCATCCATTCAGAGATGGTGATGGGGAGGAGAGATAACAGGGAATAGAATGAGATTGAGTCTGATCTTGGCTTACTGAGACTGACTTGGATTCTGAGTGTAATAAATAAAGGCCTTCATAGCAAGAGGAATTGAGTATAGGAGCAAAGAGGTCCTTCTGCAGCTGTACAGGGTCCAGGTGAGACCACACCTGGAGTATTGTGTGCAGTTTTGGTCTCCAAATTTGAGGAAGGACATTCTGGCTATTGAGGGAGTGCAGCGTAGGTTCATGAGGTCAATTCCCGGAATGGCGGGACTATCATATGTTGAAAGATTGGAGCGACCGGACTTCAATACACTTGGGTTTAGAAGGATGAAAGAGGATCTGATTGAGATGTATAAGATTATTAAAGGATTGGACACTCTGGAGGCAGGAAGCATGTTTCTGCTGATGGGTGAGTCCCGAACCAGAGGACACAGCTTAAACAAGGGGTAGGCCATTTAGAACAAAGTTGAGGAGTAACTTCTTCACTCAGAGAGTGGTGAGTGTATGGAATGCTCTGCCCCAGAGGGCAGTGGAGGCCAAGTCTCTGAATACTTTCAAGAAAGAGATGGATAGAGCTATTAAAGAGAGTGGAATCAAGGGTTATGGGATAAGGCAGGAACAGGATACTGATTGTGAATGATCAGCCATGATCATAATAAATGGTGGTGCTGGCTCGAAGGGCCGAATGGCCTACTCCTGCACCTACTGCCTATTGTCTACTAATAACAAGGTTTTTGTAGATTGGTCCAGAACTTTCCTAGCTGTACTCAGTGGGGGAAGTGATGCAGAAGGAATGTCACTGGACTAGTTGAGTAGATTGGGCCTGTACTCATTGGAATTTAGAAGACTGAGAGGTCACCTTATTAAAACATACAAGGTTCTTCGGGGAATTGACAGGGTGGATGTTGTTTCTTCTTCACAGGATCCCGACCATGTGGAAAGACACCACTTAGCCCATCGAGTCCACACCGACCCCATAACCCTACATTTCTCATGGCTAACTCACACATCTTTAGACTGCGAGAGGAAATCCACGCAGACACGGGGAGAACGTGCAAACTCCACACAGTCACTCGATGCTAGAATTGAACCCGCGTCCCTGGTACTGAGAGGCAGCAGTGCTAACACTGAGCCACCCTGTTCTTATGGAAGAGTCTAAGACTAGAGGGCGTGCTCCCAGAGAAAGGGGTCACCCACTTCAGACATAGATATATGGGGGGATTTCTTCTCTCAGCAGATGGTGATAGTGTAGAGTTCTTTACCTCAGAGTGCTTTAGAGGCTGGGTCATGAAGTATATTCAAGGCTGAGCTGGCAAGACTTTTAACCAGGAAGGGAATCGAGGTAAAAGTGGAGATGAGAATTATCATATTGGCCATGATGTCATTGAATGGTGGAGTGGAGTTGATGGGCTGAATGGCCTACTTCTGCTGTAATGTATTTGGTGCCTGTTCCACCTGTGTGTGGATCACCATTGCTTGCTATGCGTTGATGCTGGTTAAGTTTTCTTTCTCTGTGTTTCTGGAACAGGCTCTTTCCCCTGAGTTTTGTCAACATCTCCATCCATGATGTCTATAACCGGCGTCTCCGCCTGAAGCTGGCCAATGGGAGGGCTTTCTACCTGCAGCTGTACGTCCACCCTGAGTGTGAGAACGAAGTGTTTGAGCGCTGGATGAAACTGGTGACCCTCCTGCACACCAACCCTGAGGAGGTGTACGGCTACGAAGCGGTGACACCGGAGATCGAGTGCATCCTGGAGCAGGCCAGTCTGGAGACCTCAGTCACCACGCTCTCTGACTGGCAGCTGGAGCCACCAGAGATGTCGCCGGTAGGTGATGTGCTTGGTTCAGAGCAAGTGGGGCTGGGGAGGGGGGGTTGCATCGGGGTGGGCTCAGCTTCCTGCCCCCTGGCAGTGCCCTTTCCGCATGGGGCATCTCTTAGTGAGAGGCTGTGACCATCGAGAAGGTGAGGCTGAGGCTACTCTCAAACCAACTGTGGTCTTAGTGAGCGCTGGAGCAGGCTCGAGGGGCCGAATGCCCTCCTCCTGCTCCTCAGTTGTATGTTCGTGGGTATCGGGTAACTACTTCACAGGGAGTTCCAGCCAGACAGCTCCTTTCTGGGCCCACTTTCCTCTCACATGTCTCCCAGCTCTCCCAACAGGTGTGTAGTGGCAATGCACCTGGAGTAGCATATCAGTGGTATTGGATGTAAGGTTCAAGTCCCACCAGAGCCACCGCTGGACTATAAATTCAATCAATGACCTTTATATATCTTGTGGTAGTGTCCCGACCTCTGAGTCAGGAGTCCCCGGTTCAAGTCCCAGCTGCTCCAGATTGATTAGAAATAGTCTGTAACTGAAAGGTCTTCCAGGTAACGGTGACCATCACAGCTGTCGTTTTTTGTTGTTGTGAAGAATCTATCTTGTTCAGGGAAGGAAATCTGCCCTCCTGTCCTGGTCTGGTCTATGTGTGACTCACATACGTAGATCGTCAGTGATGTGGTCGATTCCTAACTGCCCTCTGAAACAGCCCAGCAAAGGAAGGGCTTCAACTGTTGGCCCAGCCTGGTGATACTCACAGGGAAGAATATTCCTAGCGCAGGAACCGATGTCTCCAGAGTTGAATTCCATCAGCCCTTCCCAATTCCTTCATTCCCCTTGTCCAATCCTCTCCCCGTCGCTCTGTCCATCCGACCTTATCTACTTTTATACACAATATATTTCCCTCTCCTCCTTTCCCATTCCTTCCATCCTCACCTCTTGCCCTCTCTCTCTTCCTTCCCCTTCGGTAAGTTGTCCCAGGCCAATCCTGAGGGAGTGTAGCCTGGCGGATGTGCCATCTTACCACTTTCTGAAGGAGGGGCTGCTTTGAAGAAGAGCCCAGGAATTATTCCTGCATTCCTGACCAGTATTTATCACTCAGCAAACACTGCAGAAAGCAAAGCTGATCTGATCGCTACCTCACTGCTGTTCATGGGAGCTTGCTGTGTTGTAATTGACAGCTCTGTTTCCTACAATTCAACTTCCAACCCATGGCTATTAAACATATTGGGACCCCTTACTGGTATTATGCATGAAAAGGTTGGTATGCACATCTCTCATTTCATCCCCTGTTAATATTATCTGCTTGTTGGAGAGCTGTCATGGGTTCCATAGGGAGGTGGAACTCCTTCTACAGTCATACAGCATGGACATAGACCCTTCGGTCCAACCAGTCCACGCCAAATATAATCCCAAGCTAAACTATCCCACCTGCCTGCTCCTGGCCCATATCCCTCCAAACCGTTCCCAGTCATGTACTTATTCAGGTATCTTTTATACGTTGTAATTGTGCTCATATCCACCACTTCCTCAGGAAGTTCATTCCACATGTCAACACCTTCTGTGTAAAACAGTTGCCCCTCGTGTCTTTTTTAAATCTCTCCCCTCTCACCTTAAAAATATGTCCCTAGTCTTGAAATCCCTCATCATCAGGAAAATGACAACTACCATTAATCCTGTCTATACCCTTCAAAGGAAGTGCCCACATAAACACACACACATACAAACACACACACACATAAACACACACACACACAAACACACACACACATAAACACACACAAAGACAAACACACACAAACACATAAAAACACACATAAACACACACAAACACACACACACACATAAACATACACACACACACACACACACACATGACCCTCTGTGTGAAAATGTTGCCCTTTAGGTCCCTTTTAAATCTTTGCCCTCTCATCCTTAACCTATGCCCTCTAGATTAGGACTCTCCCCAACTTAGGAAAACGGCTGTGACTATTCACCCTATCCATGTCCCTCATGATTTTATAAACCCACCTCCACATTCGTTGGTTCAGTACTGGTCTGTCCTTGCCCTGCGTGCTCAGGGGCAGTGTAGGGAGCTAGGGCCACAGTCTACATCGACTGAAATGAGAACTGAACCTGTGCCTTGTGGCATTGTGCTGAACCAGGCATTACCCAGGTGAGCGATCTTTCCCCTCTCCCCGTGTCCCGCAGGAACTCCTTATTGCTTTCCTCCCAGACAGCTACGCAATCATTCGCCTTTCCCTGTTGCTGTGTTCTCCTCCTCCTCCTCACCGCTGCAGGGCATGAGGGAGTACTACGAGGCAAGTCGGGCGAGCAGCAAGAAGAGTAAGCAGAGCAAGAAGAGCAAGAAGAGCAAGCAGAGTGACAAGAGTGAGAAGACCGACTGCAGTGAGAGGACCCAAAGCAAGAGAGAGGGAAGCGATGACGAGAGCTTGCCTGACTTCGACCATGACCAGGAACCCTGGCCTCCTGTTGAACCGTGGGTATTCCCATCCAAAGCCTAGAATTCAAGCTGGCTCAGTTGGGGAGGGGAGGGTGGGCACCCTTTGTGACCGACTCCAAGGGGGATAGGTTGAAGTCCCACTCCAGGAAGACTCCAGATTCAGGGAGCACTTTGCACCCACCGTTTTGCTGATGAAACGTTAAACTGGGAATTGCACACCTGCCCCCCCCCCCCCCCCCCCCTCAAAACCCCAGGTGGATTTTTGCAGAGTAGCCCAGTACCTGTCCCCAGGTTACTGGTAGATACTTGTCCATTAATCCAATTGGTGATCTGGTTATTCTCTAGCTCCTGTTGCTGGAAGCTTCCTGTGCACGAATTAGCTGCCACCTCTCTTGACACAACAAGGCGGGGCAAAGTTTGAAACCATGAGGTTGTGAAAGATGCTATATAAATGCGTTGCATTTTTACCTCCGTTTCAACTGCATTGGTGAGGAGAGGGTTCCAGTGAGGGATGGGGGTTGAGCGGGGTGGTCTTGCGAGAGAGGGTTGGCTGCTATGAGAGTTCTGGTGCCCACTCTGAAGTGGCGGTGATGGGAGGGGTTTTTCGACAGGGGTTGGTGATGGTTCCTTCTGCTGATTTCGTTTTGCCAGTAAATTCCAACACCACTTTGAACGATCAGAAGTGATTCCTGGCATCTGTGCATCCCATTGAGATCAACAGTCAGCCCTCAACCCTTGACTTTGTTACAGACTCATTGAGTCATACAGCATGGAAACAGACCCTTCGGTCCAACCAGTCCATGCCAACCATAATCCCAAACTGAACTAGTGCCACCTGGCTGCATTTGGCCCATATCCCTCTAACCTTTCTCTTTCACGTACTTATCCAAATGTCTTGCCTTAGATTACAGCTGATCTCTCTCTTAAATCCATTCCAGTTCTGCCACTATTTATACCTTTGCCTAGCAAACAAAAAATCTAACACACAAAAGATTTGACCGTGAGACTCTGCGCGGAAATTACAAACAGGGCACTTTGAATTCTTCAGAGAACCAGCCCCTCAATGGTGTAACTTGTGATTAAGTGTTCTCTGGATGTTCCTGTAACATACAGGTATCAAAATAAGACAATGAGTCTGAATCTTACACACCAGGTGAGGAGTCAGATCTCAGAGGACGAGAAATTATTGTCCCATTCCACTGCTGCCTTTGTCAACTCCCAAATCCAACTCCACACTCCCGGCATCAATCTGACCAATAATGGAGCCAACTGACTACCTGGAGAGAGAGAGAGAGAGAGAATAGTGATGGAGAGAGAGAGAGAGAAGAGCGATAGAGAGAGGGAGAGTGAGAGAGACAGAGGGGAGAGAGAGATAGGGGAAAGTTGGGAGTTTCTGTGATACACTGCACGTTTTACTTGCATGTTGTGGCCCAGACTTGTGGATAGTGATAGTAGAGGCTCCAATTTTCTCTCCATCATATGGCTGGCCAGGAACCTTTCCCGATTTACTGCATACCATTGGCATGGGTTGGATGGATTTGATGGTTGACATTCTGTGGTAGGCCACATCATGAATTCACCTTCCTCGTCCTGGAGTGAGACCCAACCCCTGAGTTTCTGGTTCAGAGACAGGGATGGTTTCCTACTGCACCATGAGCCCTCTTGGCCTTAAAATGTTGAATATGGATACGACCAATGAGGGGCTAGAGGTCCAGGAATTAAATTGAGGCTCGCCATAGCAGATTTACCGCTGGGAATTAAAGTTAATTCCTCCCATTCTGGGATGGTTTTAGTTCAGATCCAGAAATTTAACAGAAATGGTCAACATTATGACAAAGTTTTGGTAAATTAAATAAAGAGACACTGTTTTCACTGAGAGAAGGATTTATAACCAAAGGAAACAGATTTAAAGCTAATTGCCAGTAGAACCAGTGCAATGGAGGGTTTGAGTTAGAAGGGGAGGCTGGATGGGCTGGGACATTTTTCACTGGAGTGTAGGAGGTTGAGGGGTGACCTTGTAGAGGTTTGTAAAATCATGAGGGGCATAGACAAGGGGGGTGGCAGGTGTCTTTTCCTTAGGGTGAAAGATTTCAAGATGGTGGGGGATATTTTTTAAAGAGAGAGGAGAGAGATTTAAACAAGGGGCAGGTTTTTTTTTTTAACACAAGAGTGGTTCGTATTTGGGGGAATGAACTTCCAGAGGAAGTGGTACAATTACAACGTTTAGAAGGCATTTGGCTCAGTACGTGAATAGGAGATGTCTGGAGGGATATGGGCCAAGTGCAAGCAGGTGCTAATGGCTGAGTTTGGAATTATAGTCAGCATGGACTGGTTGGACTGAAGGGTCTGTTTCTGTCCTGTATGACTCTATAACTCTACAATGGGGAGAAAATATTTCCCACATTGTGTTGTTGTGGTCTGCAACTCACAGCCTGAAAAAGCAGTGGAAACAGATTCAATCGGGACTTTCAAAAGATAATTGGATCATTGCTCAAACTCTTTGCAGAGTTAAGGGGAAAGAGCAAAAGGAGTGTAACTGATCAATAGCCCCAGTTTGCCCAAGTGCTAAGCCAGTGTCAATGGGCTGAATGGCCTCAACCTGTGCTATCGGATGTTGGTGAGCACACTGCTACTGATCATTCGAGAAATAGTCATTCTGTTACCGTGGACAAATCCCCTTCTCTGACCCTCTGACCTTTCCAATTAAACTCACAGGTTGTGATCTTCCCTTAAACCTTGTTCATGGATTGTGTGGTGAATTTAACAGTTGGCGATAGATGCCATGCTCCCAACTTACCCCCAACTTTTATGGTTTGTTCCACAGGCCGAAGAAAGAGAAGAAAAATCGAGGTATGGCATTGGATTCACAGGCTGACCATGAGGTCCTCTTGTTTTGGGTAAAATAGGACCGGGTATCAGTGAGGGCTGGAGGGATGCTGGGGTTAGGGTTTGGGGGTGGGATGGTGACGATGGCTGCTGGGTTAGGTTTTCCTGGTGTTCTTCCTCCTGGGGAGTAAGGCTGGGATTTTTCAGGAGTGGGTATTTCCCACCCCAACAGCCTAGCACGTCCCTCCCGATGTCGGATGTCCCATGGCTATTCCTAGCGTGAGGGGGTGATCCAGTAAGGGCCTGTATCCCCCGAACATTGACCCAGGCCTCTGCATCATTGGTCAAGTGACATTACCACTGAGCCACTGTTCCCCTGGAGCATTAGGACAGTCCAGAAATAACAGGAACTGCGGGTAAAGGTTTCAGCTGCTGATTAACTGATACATGGGTTGATCGGGTGATGTTATGGGGGTGGAAATGCACTGTCACAGTAGTGGAGAACTTATATATGACAGGATTGATAGGTATGGTGTGAAAACGGGAACAGGATACTAAGTTGGATGATCAACCCTGATCGTATTGAATGACGGAACAGGCTCAAGGGGCCGAATGGTCTACTTTTGCTCCTATTGTCTATGTTTCCACGTGGTTGGAAGTTCAACTCAGAGCTAAGCGGTCTTTATCCATTCATGGTATGTGGGTGTGACTGAATAGGCCAGCATGGGATGTCCAGCCCTAATTGAGAAGGTAGTGGTCAGCTGCCTTCTTGAATTGCTGCAGTCCTGAGGTGTAGGGACATGCGCAGTGCTGTGAGGGAGGGCGTTCCCAGAATTTGACACAGTGACAATAAAGAATTGGTGTTACAGTTCCAAGTTGGGAGCATGCGTGGCTTTGGAGTGGAACTTGCACCTGCAGCCCTCATCCTTTCCAATTATAGAAGTCACAGTTTCAGGATGTGAGATCAAAGCTGTCGAGCTTCTTGAGTGTTGTTGGAGCTGCACCCATCCGGGCAAGAGGGGAGTATTCCATCACACTCCTGACTTTATAGCCACTGGCTCAATTTCTCTCCATGGCCACTGTCTCAGGTGATCCAAGATTGTAGCACTTTCTGAGTTAAGGTTTTGAGTCCAACATGACAAAGTGAAGAGTCATACCAGACTCAAAACATTAACTCTGTTTCTCTCTCTGCACAGATACTGCCCATTCCTGCTGAGTTTCTCCATTTATTTCTGTTTTTATTTCAGATTTCTGGCATCTGTAGTATTTTACTTTAGTTGTGATTGACTTTTACCTTCCCCCTGAAATGGCATCTCAAGCCTCTCGGTTCAGGGGCAATTAGGGATAGGCAACAAATGCCAACTTTGCCAGTGATGCCCACGTCCCGTGAATGAATTAAGAAACAAATTAGAATGTAATTCCTGATTATGTATTGAACATGAAACCATTGAGTTTGCGGCCTTCTTTGATTTGCTGAGCAGTCTGTTTGCTTGAATTGGCAGGAAGGTCAATAGGTTTCAACTTCTTTAACAAGGGATCGAAAGAGAAGCTAACGGATAAGGAACATCAATCTCAAAAAGCCAAGGCAGCACCACCACCATCTCCCACAGTCCAAGGCCAAGAGAAAGAGTCAAAGGCGATGCTTGAGAAAGAGGGTAAAGGTGACAGGAACAAAACAAAGTCGAAACAGAAGGACAAATCCAAGGGCAAGGAAGACAAGGGGGATAGGGAGAAGAAGAAACAGAAGACGAAGGAGGACAAGGAGAAGCAGAAAGCAGACAGGCAGCAGGAGAAAGAGAGGCAACAGAGGGAAAAGGAGGAGAAGAAGCAGAAACAGAAGGAAAGCATGAAACAGAAAGGCAAGGATGACAAGAGAGGGCAGGAAAAAGAGAAGCGGCAGCGGGAGAAGGAGGAGAGGCAGCAGAAAAAGGAGACCAAGCAGCGGGAGAAGGAGGAGAAGAAGCAGCGAGAGCTAGCAGACAAGAAGGGAAAGGACGACAAACGCGGGAAAGAGAAAGAGAAGAGGCAACGGGGGAATGAAGACAAGAAACAGAAAGACAAGAAGAAACAAGGCAAACCATCAGCTTCCAAGTCCAAAGAGAAAGTGGATGGATGAGATATCGACAGCTCATGGCAGGAGTTGAGAGCAAGAGTAGGGAAAAGACTGGAAGATGATAAGAGTTATCGAATGGATAAAGAGAATCCACAACAGAAGTGAATGGCTGGTGTCTAAGTGTATTAGAATGGATCTAATACCTTCAGGTGAACTGGGAATAAAATACTTCCTTGCAATTTATTTTGGTTTTGACAAAGGTTAAAGGTCAAACTCCCCAAATACTTCCTTGTGATTTAAATTCAAAATTCACCCATTTTATTGGGAGAAACCTCGATGTAAGTCCTCCATGTGGGTTGGCTGAGAGATACATGAGCAGCTGTCCCTGCAACTTTCCAATATCTCGCTGTTCCTCTGACACACTTTTCCCTGGTGTGATCAAATTGTTTTGTTACATTACTTCCTGTTGTGGGAGCAATTGGTCAAAGACTTTAGATTAAAAAAAGAAGTATCTTTCAAATCCTACTTTTTACTTCATTCTTATGTGCAGTTTTATTCAAGGACAAATAAAAAAGGACAACAAACTTGGATCCCTCTTTCCATGCGCGGCAGAAAAGCTTCTAAAGTGTTTCAGAATCCCCCTGAAATTCCCAATGGTTAGTCTTCCCTTTATCCCACCCCATTCCTGCCTCATCACCACAAACCTTACCCCTCATTCCGCTGAGAGTATTGAGTTTTCCTTAATTTCAGGCACAATGTCAAACCTATCCCTCTGTGTGTGAAAGATCCCAGGAGATCGGCAAGGTGTGAGGGGACAGCTTGTAAAATCTCTTAGTTGGCCTTCCCACTGCTGTCCTGCCTTGACTGCCATGTTACAATAGCACAGGCCGGCTCACCTGTCCTTGACTCAACTCAGGCCAACAAATTGGGCAATTAATGGCCCATTAAATGTGTTTTCCCACCCACCTGCCCTCAGTCCTGAGGCTTGTAGGAGTGAGTTCAAGGATGGAGGGGATGTTGCCCTCCTAATGACTGGGGGGGGGGGGGCGGGGGTGAGGGTGTCACCTTGCTCGACGACTTCCTCCTCTCAGACGATGAAGCAGCAAACTTCACTATCCAAAAACACCCTCTGCAGTGCTACTGAAGGTCTGTTGGGTGGTGGTTGAGGCACACTGGCACCAAATCTTCAGAGTGAGGGGAATTCAGGGAGTGGCAGTGAGCTTTTGGACCTGCAGGTAAATTGGAGAATGGATGGGGTATATCAGATCAGAGCCCTAACACGCTTTCGCACACCCCCATGCCCTTTTTCACACATGATCACTCAGTGTCTGTGAGCCTGGGAAGTGGAGGATGGGAGAGAATATCAGGTTTGACTTACTCTGTGGAAATCTGGAACACTCTCCCAGAGAAAGGGTACAGGTGTTGTGGTAGGAAGTCAATTGAAATGTTCCAAACTGTGATTGACATGTTTCTGAGGTGAGGGTGGTGAAGGTTGATCAAAGCTGGCTAAATGGAGTTGAAGTACAGCTGATGTAATGGTGAGACTAGCTGGAGGGGCAGAATGTACTCTTTCAGTTCCAATGTGTGACTTCAGACTCCAATGTAACGGCTAGGCATTCTGGTCAATATACAATGGCAGCAACCATGAGGTTATTAAATTGTCATAAGCAGCCATCAGCCTTGAGAATGTCCTTTTGGGAAGGAAATCTGTGGTCCTTACTCAGACTGGACCTAGAAGTGTTTCCAACCCTACAGTCGGGTCTAAACTGACCTCTAAAGGGACTGAGAAAACCATTTTAGTTGGCTTGGTATCAGCCTTCTGAACTCATTGGAAGGCAATGGCCTGGTGGTATTATCACTGGACTGTTAATCCAGCGATATAGCTGATGTCCTGGGATCTGAGTTTGAATCCCACCATGGCAGATGGTGGAATGTGAATTCAACAACAAAAAAGAAATCTGGAATTAAGAGTCTAATGGTGACCATGAATTCATTGTTGATTGGTGGGAAAACCAATCTGGTTCACTAATGTCTTTCAGGAGGGAAGCTGCCATCAGTACCTGGTCTGGCATACATGTAACTCCAAGCCCACAGCAACAGGGCTGTCTTAACTGCCCTCTGGGCAATTAGGGATGGGTAGTAAATGCTGGGCCTAGCCAGCGATGCCCTCATCCTGTGAATGAATAAAAAAAATTAAACCTGGACAAGTCAAATTGGCCTTACCAGCAATGCTCATATCAGTGAATGTCAAACTGAGGTGAGGAGCCTGACTGGCTCTTCATCCACTTTCTACTGTAGGTAACATTAACATGCCACGTGCATTCATTCAACTCACTACAGGTTGGTCATCAAATCATGCAGACTGTGTGATCGGTGCCATTTTCCTGTGAGGGTCATGCTTTTGCATTTTACAGAGCGATGCAGCCATTGGTAAGTCTGGAGATGTGGGCAGCATGATCAGGATGGGCATTTATTGCCCCAAGTGGAGTTGCCCAATGGAGATCAGGGCAGCCTCCCTTCTTGAACTGTGTGGTGAAGGTGGCAAAGAGGGAATGGGGCAATGTAACCAGTTCAGACTGGTGTGTGACACAGGGATCTCAGGGGAACTCCTAGGCAGCTGCTTCCCTAGTCCATCGGAGTGGTGGAAGCCACTGGAAATTAAATTGAACTCATTCTAACCTGGGGACAGACATGAGCAGAAGCATCCACCTTCTCAAAGCCCGATGAGTTTACAAGACCTCCACCATCATTCTGAAGAAGTCATAAAAGACTCAAAACATTAACTCTGTTTCTCAACAGATGCTACCAAACCTGCTGAGCTTCGATGGCATTTTCTGTTTCTATTTCAAATCCCAAGCTGGTGTGGCCAAGCTGCAGGTGTCGGACTGAGGTGGACAAATTTGTCAAATTCAAATTCCACCATCTGCCATGGTAGGATTTGAACCCAGATCCTAGCTGTGCCTCCGGATTAACAGTCCAATGATAAGACCATTAGGCCATTGCCTCCCATTACCTCAGAAGGGTGATACCAAGCCATTTTTCTCAGTCCCTTTAGAGGTCAGGTTAGACCCGACTGAAGGGTTGGAAACACATCTAGGTCCAGTCTGACTAAGGGCCATAGATTTCCTTCATCAGGTGAAGAAGGAGCAGTGCTCCAAAAGCTTGTGATTTCAAATAAAGTTGTTGGGCAATAGCCCAGTATCATGTGACTTCTGACTTGATTTGTCCGAGATATCACACTGGCCCCTCACTATAAGGCCAGTTTTTCATGTCTTCTGAATCAGCCTATTGGTTGCAAGAGAGAAGGCAGCCCGACATCAAAAGCCCCTATTAGTCAAGAGTAATAAAAACACTCACATCTGAAAAGCCTTAAGGCTAATTCTTTCATGAGGAAACATCCAGATTGAAATTAGCGCATGAGGTGAAAGCTGATAAGAGTTTGCACAGCTCTTGTTCCATTTCATTACCTTCCTTGTATAAAAGAGGAAGGTCAACGCTATTCCTTAAACTTTTACAAATTCACATGATTTCATACTCAGTTTCAGGGTTTCATCCAGCCAGAACATTCATTTGTTTGAGCTGTGCTCGTGAGTCGATAAGTGTCGAAAAGTGCTTGTGGGTGCTGAAGTGTTGCCCGTTTGACTGCTGTAGTTGTGCGCTGTCCAAGGTGCTGAATCGCAGGCTCGGTCCGTGGACTCTGACAAAGGCAGAAGTGCACTTGCCGAATGTGAAACTTCTCCTTCCACCCTTGGAACTGGCCGGTGTAATCCTTCCCCGCTTCTACCTCCTGCAGATGTAACTGGCCTCACCCTTGTTGTAGCCTCGGACAGTGCTGATCTCGGATGTAACTTGTCCAGTAGCGACTGGATCCAGACTCTTCGCTGTCGGTCATGCATTAAACGAGACCGGTCATGCAAGAACTGGTGTTCGCTGACAGACCTTGCCCTAAAAGCAAACACAGCCTTTGAAATCTTCAAATTAACCCTAACTCCCAAATCTCACCATCTACATCCCCAAGAGCAGGGGTTGCCTGAGCCATAGCTCTTGTGTATCTTAACCACACCAACATTGGGAGCTGTTCCTTCATTGCGTCTGAGGCTATAGTATCTAGAATTCCTTCTTAAAACTCTTCTGCCTCTGTCTCCTCCTTTAGGATGCTCCTTAGGACTTAACCCCTTCATTTGATGTAGTATGTGACTCTATGACTCTATCTCCCTGTATGGTTTAGTGTTACATTTTGTCTGACATCACTCCTGTGCAGTGCCTTTTGCCTGGATCCGTGCAACTCCAACAATACTCAAGAAGTTCAGTACCACCCAAGACAAAGCAGCTCACTTAATTGACACTACATCCATCACCTTCAGAATCTCTCTCTCCACCACTGATACACAGTGGGCAGCAATCTACAAGATGCACTGCACTAATTCACCAAGGCTCCTTTGGCAACACCTTCCAAACCTGCAGCCGGGACAAGAGAGCTGATGAATAGAAACACCCCATCCTGCTAGGTATCCCCTAACCCAGTCACCATCTTCACTTGGGACTGGATGTAGGTTTGCTTGCTGAGCTGGAAGTTCATTTCCAGACGTTTCGTCACCCTACTAGGTAACATCTTCAGTGAGCCTCCAGGCAAAGCACTGCTATGATTCCTGCTTTCTATTTATATGTTTGGGTTTCTTTGGGTTGATAATGTCATTGCTGAAAATGTGTTGCTGGAAAAGCGCAGCAGGTCAGGCAGCATCCAGGGAACAGGCAGCATCCTGGATGCTGCCTGACCTGCTGCGCTTTTCCAGCAACACATTTTCAGCTCTGATCTCCAGCATCTGCAGACCTCACTTTCTCCTCCTTGGTAATGTTATTTCCTGTTCTTTTTCTCAAGGGTAGTAAATGGGGTCTAACTCAATGTGTTTGTTGATAGAGTTCTAGTTAGAATGCCGTGCTTCTAAGAATTCTCATGCATGTTTCCGTTTGGCTTGTCCTGGGATGGATGTGTTATCCCAGTTGAAATGTTCTTCCTTATCTGTATGTAAGGATACTAGTGAGAGAGGGTCATGTTCTTTTGTGGCCACATTCCTTACATAGGAAGGACACCACTTTGACTGGGACAACACATCCATCCCAGGACAAGCCAAAAAGAGACATGCACAAGAATTCCTAGAAGCATGGCATTCCAACTGGAACTCTATCAACAAACACATTGACCTGGACCCCATTTACCACTCCCTGAGAAAAAGAACAGGGAATGACATCACCATAGGAAATGACATCATCAACCTAAAGAAACCCAAACATATAAATAGAAAGCAAGAATCATCAGCAGTGCTTTGTCCGGAGACTCATTGAAGATGTTACCTAGTATGGTGACGAAACATCTGAAAATGAACCTTCCAGCTTAGCAAGCAAAGCTACACTCAGAACCTCAACCTGAGCTACAAATCTTCTCAAAACTTGCTATCACTTGGAACTATATTGCCATTCTTTCATTGTCACTGGGTGACAATTCTGGAATTCCTTGTATATACATCACAAGGACTCCAGTGGTTCGAGATGGCAGCTCACCACCACCTTCTCAGGCGGGAACTAGGGATGAGCAACAGATGTTGGTATTGTCAACAATACTCCATGGACAAATACAGCAAGAACAAGGTTCAAAGGGCTGAATAGCCTCATTCTGTTCCTATTGAGCTATTGAATAATTCTTGTGCAAGCTCTTGATCTGATTTTACACAGCCCATCAACTACACAGTTCTTCCTTGATACTGATATTCCGCTTTAACAGGATTGATAGAGCTGTCTTAATGGAATTTGACCATTCCAGGAGAAAAGAGCAATACTTACACGATGGTTCTCATCTGGTTTGGCGTCGGCAGCAGCATCACAGCCATCAAGGTTACCACAGCCAATGGCACCCCATTCTGTGTTGCAGGCATTACCAAAAGCTAAAGGGTGGGGAGGAGAGAGGTTAAAAAAAAAAAGTAGACATTACAATGAGAAAGATCTGAAGATTTTCATCTAGAATTTCTTGCTTGTGCCTTAAGTATATACACCCACACTGCCTGGGTAACTGGCACCTTGCAACAAAGTTACAGAACTTCAACATTGTTAAAAGGAGACACAAAGTTGAAGCTTTTTGTCCTGCACTCATCAGGACAATGATGCAAGAATCAAGCTTGAGAAAAGGAATACCAACTTATACAGCATTAGATGAGGTACCAATTGTTTGGGCCATTGTTGTTAATGAAATGGAGCAACAACAGTTAACAATCAAACTTAACTCTCAGAGCAGGCAGGTAGTCTCTGATTGATGAAGATGTTGCCAAAGCAAAGTAATTAAACTATTAATAGCCCAGAAAGAGTCTATTCAGCCCTACAGATGCATGTCGGTCTTCATACTCCTAAGATGTTTCCTTTCAGCCTCCTTCATCTCACCTGATCAACATAGTCTTCTATCTCCTTCATGCGCTTCCCTTTGTGCTATTTGCCCAAAGTACTCCTTGTGGTTGGGAATTCTTTACAATTTAGTCATGGGATGAGGCCATTGTTGACTAGGCCAGAAAAGGCAGCTAAGAGTCAGCTGTATTGCTGTGAGTCTGGAGTCAAATGTAGACCTGAGTGAACCAGAGGGGCATTTTCAGTGACATTTGATGTAGTGAGTACAAGGGTGCCATTAGACTAGCATTTCATTCATGATTTTATTGAATTCAAATTTCACAATTTGCCATCCAACTTTTATTCCCTGTCCTGGAATTCTGGAATACCAGTCCAGTGGCACTATTCCTGCCCCATTAATTAAAAGATCTTCTCCACATTTACTCCATCAAATGCTTTAAAAATTCTTAAAGAGCCCTGTCAGGTAGCCTTCTTCTTGACAAAAGAGCCACGATGCCTTCAATCAATTTTGATGGGTATAACTTCCCACTCCTTCAGTTCTGAAGTGAATCTGATAATCCAGCAATGAAGACAGATCAGACAGGATAGGGTTATTTTCCTTACAGCAGGGAAGGTTGGAGAAGGGAGGGCCTAACCAAAGTGTACAAAGTTCTGAGGGCACTGACAGGGTAGATAGGGAGAAACATTACCCCTCAGGACAGGGCTCAATACCAATGGATTCAGTTTTATGGTAAGGGACAAAGGGTTTAGAGGGTGATTCAAGAAATGTTTTCTCACTCAAAGGGTGGTGGATATCTGGAACTCACCGTCTAAAAGGGTAGAGACGGGAATCCTCAAATATTTAGATGACTTCTTGAAACACCATGGTTTATAAGGCTCTGGGTCAAGTGTTAAAAATGTGATTAGATTAGATTAATGTTTGACGCCAGCATGGACACAATGGACCGAAGGGCCTCTCTCTGTGATATAATGACTCTACGAATCTATAACTTCTGGTATTGTTCTAGTGAAACCTTTAGTACCTTCTTCATTGTCACAAAATTCTTCATTCTTTAATAAATGGAAACAAGAACAGTGTGGTTAATACAAACATTTCTTCACTCTTAATTCTGTCACTCCCGAAAGGAAGTTCAGAGTTGTGCTTGTTATTTTTTATGGCCTTATTAGCCTCTGTCACTCCACTGTTATTTTACTGGGGATACTGACTTGTTTATTCAAAAATAGGTCAAAATTTAGCTGGTAAAAGAATATTGTATAACTACAGTAGCATTTGTCTTTTAACATTGCAAACAATCTTAGCTTTATGTTTCATTTGGAACGGACAGAGGAGTTTTATTATGAACTGAAAATATCTTATTGGTGTAGTCGTCGTTAATCTTTCACTTATCTTAGCAATTACACTTGCTGGGACAAAAGGGGTTAAGAAAATAACACAGACTTCCACCCTGTTTCTGATCTACAGACAATAAAATCACTTGAACTCAAATTGATCTCATTCACTGCCTAACTTATGGTTGTTCAACATTGTGGCCTTAGAGGAAAATCATCTCAGTGACAGATTCATCATGTGCATTCAAAAGATTTTTTTTAACTTTATAGGATCATCTGAAACTCCATATGTCCCAAAGTGCTTTACAGTCATAGAGTCAAAGTCATAGAGTCATACATCAAGGAAACAGACCCTTCAGTCCAACCAGTGCACACTGCCCAAAATCCCAAACTAAACTAGTCCCACCCGCCTGTGCTTGGCCCGTATCCCTCCAGACCTTTCCTATTCATGAACTTATCCAAATGTCTTTTAAACACTGTAACTGTACCTGCATCCACCACTTCCCCTGGCAGTTCATTTCACACACAAACCAATCTCTATGTAAAATATTTGCCCATCACATCTTTTTTAAATCTTTCACCTCTCACATGAAAAAATATGCTCCATGTTTTGAATTCCCCCACTCTAGGGAAAAAGACCCTTATCATTCATCTTATCTAGGCCCCTCGTGATTTTATAAACCTACACTCTGGTGGAAAAAAAGGTCCCAGTCTTTCCAGGTACTGGACCTGAAATGTTCACTTTGAATTCTCTCCACAGGTACTGCCAGACCTGCTGAGGTTTTCCAGCTACTTCTGGTTTTGTTTCCAAGTCTATCCTTACATCTCAAACTTTCCATTCCTGGCAACATCCTGGAAAGTCTTTTCTGAACCTTCTTAATGGATTGCTTTTGTTTTTACACTGTTGTGACCTGGAAATCAGAGCAGCTGATTTGTGCCCAGGAAGCTCCCCAAAACACAACAACAGATAACGTGCTTTAGTGAAGTTGGTAGAGAGATAAATATCGACCAGGAAACTGGGAAGAATTCCCTTTCTTGTCTCTGAACTTACAGAATCTTTCATACCTACCTCAGAAGACAGAGACAGCCTTGGTGAAAAACCACATCTGAAAGACTAACTTCAATGGTGCAGCGTCACCCCCACCCCCAGTCAGTATTCATGGAATTTATCGGATAACACTTCCAACCTGATATAGCAGCCACACCAATCTACCGCTACACAGCAGTTTGCATCCAACATAAAAATACAAGAAACAGGAACAGGAGCAATCCATTTGTCTCCTTGAGTTTACTCTGGTATTCAATGAGATCAGGGTCAGCTTCAACTTCAACTGCACTTTCTTGCCTTGTCATCTCCCTATCTCAAGAATGTGACTCCTAAGAAGTTCTGTGATTTACATATTAATGAATCGAAACCTGCAACCCATTCTCAAAGATGAAAGACTTAACAGCAATCTAGTTTAATCAATATATCGCATCAGTTGTATGACACAATGATCTTTTGTAATAAATTCTGTGTCCTATGATCTTGCTCCACAAGCTATCTGATGAAGGAGCAGTGCTCCGAAAGCTAGTGCTTTCAAATAAACCTGTTGGACTATAACCTGGTGTTGTGTGATTTTTAACTTTGTCCACCCCATTCCAACACTGGCACCTCCACATCATTGCTATCTCTTGATCATAACAAATCCAAAATCCATAGATCTCAGTTTTAAACTCAACACCTGAGCAACGAAGCCCTCAGGGGTACAGAACTCCAAAGTAGCATCAATGCTTTGCAGGTATTCATATGAACACTTCCATCTTGAAGATAAGGACAGCAGATACATGGGAACACTACCCCCTGCATGTTCCCCTCCAAGCTGCTCACTATCTCAACTTGGAAATACATCACCATTCCTTCACTGTCGGTGGGTCAAAGTCCTGGAATTCCCTTCCTATGTGCATTGTGGGTCTACCTACAGAATATGGACAGCAGTGGTTCAAGATGGCAGCTCACCACCACCTTCTCAAAGGCACCTAGAGATGGGCCAGTGATGTCCATATCTCATGAGTGCATGAAATAGATTTATGGTCCTGTCAGTGAAGAAGTTGCTCCTTGTCTCAGTCATACATTGGTGACCTATTGGCCTGATACCATGTCCTTCCAACCCTATGGCATCGAGGGACAAGGACAGTAGATACTGGGGAGCAGTGCCAGCTAAAAGCCACACACCTTCCTGACTTGGAACTATATCAGCTGTTCCTGGGTTAACATCCTTGCACTCCCTCCTGCATGGCACTGCAGGTTCATACACTCTATGGACTACAAGAGGTTCAAGAAGGCAGCTCACCACCGCCTTCTCAGGATTTGGAATAATCAATAAAAACTCATCCAGACATTGATCCGCTCATCCCTGAGCCCCTGGACAGCACGGTGTCTCAGTTAGTGCTGCTGCCTCACAGCACCAGGGGCCTGGGTTTGATTCCACCCTCAGGCAATTGTCTGTGTGGAGTTTGCACATTCTCCCCATGTCTACATTGGTTTTCTCCAGGTGCTCCAGTTTCCTCTCACAGTGCAAAGATGTGCAGGTTAGGGTGGATTGGCCATGTTAAACTGTCCATAGTGTTCAGGGATGTATAGGTCAGATGGATTAGCCGTGGGAAATGTGGGGTTATAGGGATGGGATAGGTGTGAATGGGATACTCTTAAGAGAATCACTGCATTCTCGATGGTCGAATGGCCTGTTTCCACACTGTAGAGATTCATCAGTTAGATATGACTTTCTACAATCCCATGAATGAATAGAAAAGAATGTTCTCTGGATCTAAACTCTCTAGCTAATGGAAATCATCAACCTCTCATCAATTTTGTTAAGCATTCTATACATATATATGCATCCACTTCAATGACATAATCTCTCATTATGCTTGTGAACTCCAGAGAATGTAGGCCCATCAACTCAAAATCCACTGGTCACGTTTTAACATGGGCCAATTGTGTTTAAGATAGTAGAAGCTAGATGTTGCTTTTTGGCCTCTCTGACTTGGCAAACAAATGTGTCATGTCAAGGAAAGACCCAGTGATTCATCATCAGCAGCTGATGAACTCCAGAAATCTCTTCAGTGATAACCATCAATTAATCTCAGGATGTACCACTTCCCTTCGAGACGGGGGTGGAGGGGACTGACGTTCTGGCTTGAAAGGCTCATCCCGATGAAAGGTAGACTCATATTTTTAACAAATGTATCACCCACCTTTTGTCAGCTGGGAGTCACAGAAGGAGGCTGTTCAGCCCATCGAGTTTACACAGCACCACTGTAGATCAATCCAGGTAGTTCCAAGCCCTGCACTATCTCTCTGTTCCTTCAAGCTTGCATCCCTCTAGTTCCTTCTCAATTTCCTTTTGGAATCGTTGATCATCTCTGCTTCTACCACACCCTTGGCAGTGAGTTTCACATTATTACCACTTGCTACAGGAAACAATTCTCGAATTGCTCCTCCACTTCTTGCCCAAATCCTTCGGTCTGTCTGGCCCCTCTCCCTCCCATCCCCCACCTCTAACTTGTGCCATCAACTGATGGGAAAAGCTTTTCTTTGACTATTTTATCAACACCTACCATCATCTTGCACACCTCAATCAAATCCTTACTCTTTGATGAAAAACCCCAGCTTTTCCAGTCTAGCCATGCAGCTAAACTGGAGTAGCACTGTTTTCTCTAGAGACAGAAGTTTGGAGGTTAAATCTCCAACTGCCAGTCAGGTGCTTGTAAAAGATCCCATGTTTATTTAAAAACAAGTGTAGGAGGTTGTCACAGTATTCTGTTCCCCAATCTTCCTTCAATGATTATTTTCCCTTGCTGCTATATTGCCAGATCTTGCAGTTTGCAAATTGGTACCTGTATTAATCTGTGAGACAGCACACTCTTCAAAGGAAACCACTGGATGTGAAGCACTTTGTCACAGCTTATGGTTGTGACTGGAGTAATACAAATGTAAGCTTTCTCCTTTATCTTTTCATAATTGATGTGCCTGTGAATTAATCCAACATCAACAGTGAACGTTGGATATCTGAAATAAAACAAAATGCTGGAAATACTCACTGGGTCCTGGCAGCACATGTGAGAGTAGAGCACAGTTAACATTTCAGGGCTGTCACATTTCATTTGTTCCCTTAGACTTCCACGTGGACGTCAATTTCCTGAGAGAAAGCCCCTATTTGCTGCATCCTCACTGGGGGGCAGGGGGAGTGATGTCAAGTCTCATTGTATAAGTTCTGTGAAGCCTCAGAGAAATGCACCACTAGTCTATCCAAGCTACTGTATTCGCTGACCCTAAGGGAACGCCAGCTATCATATAAGGTCAATCTGGAGCAGGGAGCTCTGTAGTGCTTGCAGGCATATTCAGTTAGCCTGGCTCAATTATACAATTGTATAAAATACCATTTGCTCATTTACTCATTTGCTTTTTGCAAGCCTTAAAATCCAAATAAAATGACCCTAACTCCACCAGTAGCAGCTGGCTCTTTAGCATTCTGTCCTGGTAAGATGTCTGGATCTGACTGATTTAACTCAGGAAGCACCCCTCTGGTAAAGCAAAGGTTTTCTGTACATTTGCCTTTAAGCTCTTTGGGGTTTCACTGACACGAGAAATAGGAGCAGGGGTGGACCAATGGATCATGGCTCAACGCAATCATGGCTCAACGCAATCATTTTATCGCCATGCCCTTCAATTCCTGAGAGATCAAAAATCAATCTTTTCCAGCCTTCAACTGTGCCCAGCAAGTCATGAGCTTTTGGATTGAGAATTTCATAGATTCACAATCCCCGAGTTGAGACATTTATGCTCATCTCAATTCTCAACCCTTTCTCCTGAGACTGCGCTGTATTGGTGTGGATTCCCCAAATAGCAACAATGTGTTTGATACAGTGGTACATGTCAATGAGATTACCTCCTGATCTTCCAAACTTCAGAGAATATAGATCCCAATTTGCTCAGCCTCTCCTTATAGGACAAGCTCGTCATCCCAGTGTGAAAATGAGCAAACCTTCACAGTGAGTGGAGTGCCGGTTCATAGTTCCTTGAAAGTAGAGTCACAGGTAGACAGGATAGCGAAGAAGGTACGCTTGCCTTTATTGGTCAGTGCATTGAGTATGGGAGTTAGGAAGTCATGTTGCAGCTGTACAGAACATGAGTTAGGCCTCTTTTGGAATATTGCATTCAATTTTGGTCTCCCCACTATAGCAAGGATGTTGTTAAACTTGAAAGAGTTCAGAAAATATTTGCAAGCATGTAATTGCCAGGGTTGGAAGGTTTGAGCTTAAGGGAGAGACTGAATAGGCTGGGGCTTTTTTCTCTGGAGCGTTAGAGGCTGAGGAGCATTAAAAATCATGAGGGGCATGGATAGGGTAAAGGAAAGGTCTTTTCCAAGGTAGGGGAGTCCAAAACGAAAGGGCATAGATTTAAGGTGAGAGGAGAAAGATTTAAAAGGGACCTGAGGGGCATTTTTTTCATGCAGGAGGTGGTGCATGTATGGAATGAGTTGCCAGAGGAAGTAGTGGAGACTGGTACAATTACAACATTTAAAGTGCATCAGGGTGGGTATATGAATAGGAAGGGTTTAGAGAGATATGGGCCAAGTGCTGGCAAATGGGACTAGACTGATTTAGGATATCTGGTCGGCATGGATGAGTTGGACCAAAGGGTTTGTTTCTATGCTGTATAGCTCTATGACTCAATGACAATAGATGTGTCCCTGTCGAGACACAATGTGTGACACCATTATGGACAAACACCACATTTTTAGAATAAAACAGAAAATGCTGGTGATACTCAGTAGTTCAGATGGAGACAGAGGAGTGGAGTCAATGCTTAAGGTTGACAATCCTTTGTCAGAACTGGAAAAAGTCAGAAATGTAACACCTTTTTTTAAGCAAGTGCAGAGACAAGGATACAGGAAGGACAGGAGGAAAGTGAAGTGTATGTTGATGTTGTAGCTTTAAGAGGTTATTTTGTTCTTTCTTTTTAAAGAGAGATTTTAGGACAGAGGTGCAGAACTGTCTAGTTGGAATGCCAGTAAACAGCTGATGAGTCTTTGGGGTCTTGTTTAAGGTTGGAACAATAGAAGCAGCCTGGATGGGTGTGGTCAGCTCTCACAGACCAGGATTTCCATGCATTATTTTAGCTTTTAGGTCCAGCAGAAGTTGCTGGAGTTTTGAAGTAGAAGCTATTTTCACTCCTCTCTCAGTTACAGCTAGAAGTGCGGTATCTTTTCCTTTTTTGGGCATTTCATGTAAGAAAATCTGATTTCTGAATTTGCCTTTTTGCCCAAGGTATGTGTTTATTGGATGTTACTATATTGGAGCAGTTAATTAGTAATAGTTGCTGTATCTATTATTCTGTTAAGTTTTCTAGTAGAGTTAAGTTATTCCAAGTTCTTATTTCTTTTGTCGTATTTTAACTATGGTATTTTGCTTAACATTGAGTAGTTTGATGAATCAAATTGCATCTAGAATGCAGCACCTTACATTTGCCTTTGAAGTAAGAAAATATTAGGATCTATGCTACCTTCCGAATAAATTTTGAGGGGGTCCGGCCTGGTCCATAACAAGTGGAAGTCAGCACAGCCCCAGAGAACCATAATCTGCTCTATCACTTGAGAGATAACTGGTGATAAGGTTAACCTGATGGTTACTGTCTCAGGCCAAGTGTGAGGTCTTTATGGTGACCTCAACTGATACAGGGATTGAACCTGCAGTTGTCTAGAGCAATAAAAGATTGGGCAATAAACATTTGTGATGTCAGTATTGACAAAATGACTGAAACCTTTCAGAAAAATTAAGTTTCCTGCGGTTCATGTTGATGGCCCATTCTCCCATGTTGCAGGAAACAGATTGCTCACTCTATCCCCTAGTCCCTCCACTACAAACAGGTTCCGCCACAAATTGACATTGCCAGGGAGTGGGATGATTCCCTGTTGACCAGGTTAGTCAGCTAAAGCCAGAAGCATTGAGGCCAGGCAGTGCCCAGAAACAATGCAAGAAGATCTGGGCAAAGGATGGAGAAGGAAACATTGGAAAGCCTTACCCTCCGACTGTGAAAAGCAGGACGGTTCCCTAGGCTTGCATTACTGACTGCAGCGGTTGCTCCTCTGAACAGTTCTGTGGGCGACAGGGATGGTAGAGAGACCGTAGAATATTGTGTTGTGTACTTATAGCCAAGTAACTGCACTAAATCAGCCACGTGCCACCACGCACATTCCAACTGAAAATTAACAGCAAAAAAAATCTTCAGATCCCCGGCAATGGCAATACTTGACATTCCAATGGAGGCTTCCAAGGTAACTAACAGCCGCTGTGAATGGCTCCATGAAGCCTCTGCAGACATTAACCAGATCGGTTATGGACATTTGTTTCATATGCAAGACTTGACCAATTCCACATGTCATTTTCTCGGGATGAACAGTTATTTATATGTCCTCAGACAGTCCAGAAACTCCCTTTCTTTAGCTTCGCAAACATCACGACTGCATTTTCCTGATTGCCTCTTATTTTACCCCCCGCCCCCCCCCTCCTCCACTGCCCCCCATTGAATTCACCACCACCCACAGACATTTGCCAAGGCTGTTTTTTCTCATCCATTAAGGCATACGCGGTCTGAGTGTGCGACTGATCTACCAACCTGGAGACAAGCAGACTCATTAATCCTTTACCCATAGAATGTGACAAGAAAATTGGTATTTTGGTCTCTTGTCGAGTTAATCATTGGATGTGGTCAAACCACATTTACAATTTGTTGCTGCTGGCTGTTGTTGTAGATTGTGTAATGTTGTAACAAGGTCAGCTAAAATATGAGTTCCCTGGTTGGGATTGTTAATCTGGTTCAATCAGGGAGCCCTGGCTGACAGATATAAACACGAGTGTCAGGGGTTCAGCTCACTCTGAGAGCTGGCTCTGAAGGAGCTGGGTAGGATCCTCCACATTTAAATAAAGGGTGACTTAGTGATAGGATACTTGCCTCTGTGGAGTTATTTCAGTGGATGATGACAGTGACATGGAGGATGTTTTACAAGATCCACCCCAAGTTGCCATTTATCTAGATGATATACAAATAACAGGGAAGACCAATAAGGAGTACTTATTGGAAATGGTCCTTAGACATTTCTCCAGACTGGGACCACTAATGTTTACAGTATACATTAATAACTTGGAGAGAGCAAGCGAATGTAGCCAAATTTGCAGATAAAACAAAAAAATAGGCAGAAAGACAAGTTGTGAGAAGGGTATAAACAATTTACAGACAGATATTGACAGATTTAAGTAAGTGGGCAAAAATTGGCAAATGGTGCATAATGTGGGAACACGCAAAGGGGAGAACAAAAGAATAGAACCTAACTTAAATGGAGGAAAGCTGCAGAAAGCTGCAATACAAAAGGACTTGGGGAGGGGGGGACTTGTACACGAAATATTGAAAGCTCACACGTGCAGCAGGTAATCAGGAAAGTGAATGGAATGTTAGCCCTTGTTTCAAGGGGGTTGGAGTGTAGGGGTAGGGAAGTCATACTAAGATTGTACAAGATGCTGGGGAGACACATCTGGAGGACTGTGAGCAGTTTTGGTCTCCTTATTTAAGGAAAGATATCATTTCATTGGAGGCAGTTGACAGAAGGTTCACTGGGATGATCTCTGGGGGTAGAGGGATTGTCGTATGAGCAAAGGTTAAACAGGTTGGGACTCTATTCATTGGAATGTAGAAGAATGAGAGGTGATCGCATTGAAATATATAGGATTCTTAAGGGGCTTGACAGAGTGAATGCTGAGAGAACATTTCCCCGTCATGGGAGAGCCTAGGACCATAGTGTCAGAATTAAAGGCTTTCCTGATAAAGGGCTTTTGCCCGGAAAGTCGATTCTCCTGCTCCTTGGATGCTGCCTGACCTGCTGTGCTTTGCCAGAACCACACTCTCGACTCAGAATAAAGGAATGCCAAATTAAAGACTGAGATGAGAAGGAAGTTCTTTTCTGCGGGTTGTGATCCTTTGGAACTCCTTGCCACAGAGAGCTGTGGGGACCAAATCCTTGTATTCTTCTAAGGCTGAGATTTATAGAATCTTGAACAGTTTGGGTCCTGGGTAAGGAGCAGGAAAGTAGACGTGAGCAACTTTGGATCAGCCATGATCCTATTGAATGGTGGAGCAGACTCAAGGGGCTGAATGGCCTCCTCCTGTTCATATTTCTTATGGTTTAAGTCTTCTAAATGTTGGGAACAGACGAGGCCACTCCATTTAGATAAAAAATTGTGTTGGAACTATTTCTTTCGTGGAACGTGTTTGTTTGGTCACTGGATATGCATGGGCAAAGGATATTTTGCGTGCTGAAAATGGCTAATTACTGAATCCAGTTGCTGTTATACATCTGTATGCACATGCTGCGAATATTCTTGGTGATGGAATGAGATGGTAGTGGAGGAACAGCAGCGGTTTCTTCTGATCATCTTGTATAACTTAATCAGATGACTGGACGAACCCGTTGATAAATTACAACAGTACAGCTTTTTCTTTGACTGAGGGGTCATTCCCACAACCTCCCTGCTTCCCTCCCTCAAGAAATTCTGATGCGATGTCCTTGTTCTGGGCAGAAATTGGCAGTTTTGTCTGTTAAGTAATAATATATGAAGAAAGCAGTCATTCTGATGCTCAATCTGTGCTCAATCTAATCATAGCTTTTGCTTATGTCTACTTAACATCCTGAGCTGGTAGGAGTCACTACAGTAGGATATAAATGAATGCCTTCTGTTTAGATTAGATTACATTACATTACAGTGTGGAAACAGGCCCTTCGGCCCAACAAGTCCACACTGACCCGCCGAAGCATAACCCACCCATACCCCTACATTTACCCCTTACCTAACACTACGGGCAATTTAGCATAGCCAATTCACCTGACCTGCACAGCTTTGGACTGTGGGAGGAAACCGGAGCACCGGAGGAAACCCACGCAGACACGGGGAGAATGTGCAAACTCCACACAGACAGTCACCTGAGGCGGGAATTGAACCCGGGTCTCTGGCGCTGTGAGGCAGCAGTACTAACCACTGTGCCACCGTGCCACCCACACGGCACAGTGGTTTAATGGAATAATATTCAAAACATAAAACCACCAAAATACACCATCTGTAAAACCGATTCAGCATATTACTGTGATAAAGGAAGAATAACTTTGGGGTGGGCACTGGCAACATGGTTATCACTGGACTGTTATTCCTGGGTCTGAGGTAATGTTTCCAGTGGCCCACATTCGAATTCCATTATAGCAGATGGTGCAACTTGAATTCAACAAAAATAAAATCTGGAATTAAGTCTAATGATGATCATGAGTCAATTTTCGGGAAAACTCCCTCTGGTTCACCAATGTCCTTTCGGGAAGGAAACTGCCAATCTTACCTGGTCTGGCCTACATGTATCTCCAGACCCACAGCCATGTGGTTGACTCTTAAGTGCCCTCTGTATGGGCAATAAAACTTACCCAGTGATGCTCTCATCCTGTAAATGAATTAAGCAAAAACTTGGATTTTGAGACTAAAATTAATAGCCAACTTTGTGATCTTAAATAAAAGTTACATTTCAATTTATTTGTTTAATTAATAACCCATTTTTCTAATCAGCCTGTTATTACACACCTCTGGTGCAGGTGGGATTTGAACCCAGGGGTACCAACACTACCTGTGCACCACAATTATGTTCCAACTGTTCAGGCAGCATCCGACGAGCAGCAAAATCGACGTTTCGGGCAAAAGCCCTTCATCAGGAATAAAGGCAGTGAGCCTGAAGCGTGGGGAGATAAGCTAGAGGAGGGTGGGGGTGGGGAGAGAGTAGCATAGAGTACAATGGGTGAGTGGGGGAGGGGATGAAGGTGATAGGTCAGGGAGGAGAGGGTGGAGTGGATAGGTGGAAAAGGAGCTGGGCAGGTCGGACAAGTCCAGACAGGTCAAGGGGACAGTGCGGAGCTGGAAGTTTGAAACTAGGATGAGG
>NC_057748.1:7613008-7615259 GCF_004010195.1 Chiloscyllium plagiosum | reverse complement strand
CTGCTCATGCCTCCACCCCCATTCCCCCCACCATCACACCCACTCCAGGTACTGGCTCCGACCCCACTCCCAGCTCCACACCCACACCAGCTCCCAGCTCCCAGCCGTGCCGAGTTTTCACCATCCCTCCAGACCTCCCACTCACTGAGGACGAACGATCAGTCCTCAGCAAAGGACTCACCTTCATCCCCCTCCGTCCACGCATCAATGAATTTAATACACGCGTGACATCGAACACTTCTTCCGTCGCCTCCGCCTCCGAGCTTACTTTCACAATCAGGACTCCCGCCCACCTTCCGAGGACCTCTTCGCCCACCTCCAACACACTGCATCCACCTGGATGAAAGGCTTTTGCCCGAAACGCTGATTTTGCTGCTCGTCGGATGCTGCCTGAATAGCTGTGCTCTTCCAGCACCACTGATCCAGAATCTGGTTTCCAGCATCTGCAGTCATTGTTTTTACCTATGTTCCAACTGTGTCTGTTGAATTTTCTATTCAAAAGATACAGTAGTGAACACATAAAGATTCATCATGCTCTCTGGTTTTACACAGTATTTTGCTTTGGGTGAGAGATAGAATCAATTTCTCCTCATTGCTGCAGTCCTGACACATCCTATCCAAATACTGGCATTTGACTCACATCCACATCTCCATGAAAACCACTCTACTCAAGGGCATTTGAAGGGGTAGGACCAAGTATTGGCAGATGTCTAATGCAATTGATTTGCTCATGACTGGCTTGTCATTGTTCATGACAGTCCCTGTATGGGACTGTGTGGATGGGGTGGACATCCTGTCTTGTTTTTGAAAAGGGTATGAATTATCGATGAAGTATTTTTGACATAGAAGGAATGTTCTGAGCAGAATGCAATTCGCCAGAGTTTAAGAGGTTTATCTACATTTGATAAGGCTCCTACAATAACACATAGAACATAGAATTGTATAGTATAGGAACGGGCCCTTCGGCCCACAGTGTTCTGCCGAATGTGACACCAAATTAAACTAATCCCTTCTCCCTGCCCTTGGTCCATATCCCTCCATTCCTTGCATTCCATGTGCATATCTAAAAGTCCCTTAAGTGCCCCTATCTTTCTTCATCACTACACTTGACAGCACATCCCAGACTCCAACCTCTCTCTGTGTAAAAAATCTTGCCTCTCACATCTTCTTTGAACTTTCTCCCTCTCACCTTGATTGCATGCCCCCGAGTTTGAGACATGTTAACTCTGGGAAAAAGTTTCTGACCATCACCTTATCTACGCACCTCATAATTTTATGAGATACATCTGAAGCAGGAGAGACTTGAACCCAGGCCCCCTGGCTCAGAACTACAGGCACTACCACTGCATCACTAAAAACTGAAACTGCCATGAGGAGAAAGTGAGGACTGCAGATCAGAGATCAGAGTTGAACAGTGTGGTGCTGGAAAAGCACAGCCAGTCAGGCAGCATCTGAGGAGCAGGAGGGTCAGCGTTTTGAGGATAAGCTTTTCATCAGGAATGTGTTGGAGACCAAGGGGGCTGAGAGATAAATGGGGAAGGGGGGGAGGGGGGGGGTGGGGCTGGGGGAGATAGCTGGGAATGTGATAGGTTGATGCAGGCAGGGGGCAATGGTGATAGGTCGGAGTGGAGGGTGGAACCTGATAGGTGGGAAGGAAGATGGACAGGTAGGACGGTTCAAGAGGGCGGTACTGAGTTGGAGGATTGTATCTGGGATAGGATGATGGGGAAAGGGAGATGAAGAAACTGTTGAAATCGATGTTGATGCCATGTGGTTGGAGGGTCTCAAGGCAAAAAAGAGGCGTTCTTCCTCCCGGTGTCGGGTGGTTAGAATTTGGCGGTGGAGGACACCCAGGACTTGCGTGTCCTTGGTGGAGTGGGAGGGGGAATTGAAGTGTTTGGCCACAAGGCGGTGCGTGTTGTTCTCTGAAACATTCCACACATTGGCACCCTGTCTCCCCAGTGTAGATGAGACCAATCAAGAGAAATGGATACAGTAGATGATGTGTGTGGAGGTGCAGGGAAAATCAATGTTGATTTCACCAGTTTCCTCATCTCCCCCCCTCCAACCTTACCCCAGACCCAACCCTCCAACTAGGCACCGTCCTCTTGAACTGTCCAACCTGTCCACCTTCCTTCCCACCTAACCGCTCCACCCTCTACTCTGACCTATCTCCCTCACCCCTCACCTTCATCGACCTATCGCATTCGCAACTACATTCCCCCCAGCCCCCCCCCCCCCCCCCTCTCTC
>NC_057748.1:7606820-7612564 GCF_004010195.1 Chiloscyllium plagiosum | reverse complement strand
CCCTTCCCCTCCTCCCCCGACATTCCCGACAAAGAGCTTATGCGCAAAATGTCAACTCTCCTGCTTTGACAAAAGGTCAGTTAGACTTGAAACGTCAGCTCTTTTCTCTCCTTACAGATGCTGCCAGACCTGCTGAGATTTTCCAGCATTTTCTCTTTTGGTTTCAGATTCCAGCATCTGCAGTCAATTTGCTTTTATTTTATGTCAACTCTCCTGCTCCTCAGATGCTGCCTGACTGGTGGTGCTTTTCCAGCACCACACCTTTTGACTCTGAAATTGCCATGAGTCAACTCTCTACCCCTTACTCACACCTACATGGTGATTTTTCCTCCTGTTACTGAAGCAGAAGTCAAACTCCAGACAGAATGATTCTGTGCAGCTATGTCTCCTATTATACAACCAACTAATTAGTGGTTTGGCAGTTGAACACTTGAATATTGCTTAAAAGAAGAGACATGCTGTCAAAATATTTTGGCAAGACAGTAGCAAGAAAGCCAAATTTTAAACAGAGCAACAATTTACACTGCATGAGAAAGCAATGCTGATTTGTTGGCAAGTCGACTCCAAATGGTCACAGCATTTTTATGAAGAATTCACCAGGGAACTGAAATCCCCCACATTTCTGTTCAATTCAGAACAGGCAGAATTTTTGTTTCTGCTGATTCTCTCTGCTCAGGATTCTGTTTATGAATATATATATCTTTTGGCATAAGTGCATTGCCATCTAGAAGGACGAGGGCAGCAGATACACAGGAATGCCACCCGCTGAAAGTTCCCCTCTAAGCCACTCACCATCCTGACTCAGCAATATATCGTATATATATCATTCTTTCACTGTCACTGGGTCAGAGCCATGGAATTCCCTCCCCAATAATGTTGTGGGTCTACCTACAGCACATGGACTGCAGTGTTCAAGCAGGCAGCTCACCCCCACCTTCTCAAGGGCAACTAGGGATGGACAAAACGTACTGGCCCAGCCAGCGACACGAATATGCCATGAGACATTTAAACAGGGAGCCACATTGCCAGCTCAGCTGATAATATTATCTACATTACCCTAGTACTATAACAAATAGCACATGCAGGATTGCTCAGCAAGTGCTGTCTAATCACCGAAGCACATCTTAAACAATGAAATGGTTAAGTTTCTTTCCAGATATTGTGTACTTTTTGTTGTGGTATGCTATAAACCTGTACCTGATAATCTGATTGGATATATTCCTTTGAGTTCCATCTCTCAATATCCATCTTCCAATAGCTTTGCCTCCATCATTAATCAACCCCGTCACCTACTCGAACAACGGAAAGTGAATAGAAATATCCTTAATTGCCCAACTGCATGTCATTTGACTGCCAAGTACTCTTGTTATTCCATATCCAATACTTAAGTATAACAAATTAATGTTCAAAGAAAATGGATAACAAATCTTTTTTTTTTATTAATGTTCCGGCTGAGCTTGGAGCATTATCCTGCAAATCAATTTTTGATTCCTGGAAAGTGGAGGACAAACCTGGAGAATTGGCAACCTTACTATAATTATTAATCTGAATGAGTGACAAAAAAAAAGTGGCTGAAAAGAATTTCGAATAAAGGACTTTGAAATTGGATTGTTTGAGTTCCTTGATTGTGCCCTGTGTTTAATACCAGCCTGTTTTGTTGGCTGTGGTTAAAATATTAGATCCAGTTTTGGCCATCCATGCAAAGGTGCTTATGGAAAGTCTTGTAGCATAGTGGGTCGCATTCCTGTCTCTGAGACTGAAGTTTCAGGTTCAAATCCCACCCCAGGACTCAATGGCCATAAAAGTGCATATATAACATGGACGATCAACCTGTGAATATTTCCAACAATAGATGACAAAGAGTGGGAGGGGCTCCAGGTTAGGCATTACCATCCCCAAAAATCACACCACAACATATATGTACTGTACAAGCGTGTGCTATTACAGCAACATGGAAACCCTATGACAACTATTGCACACTGTCACCACAAAGGATCTTAAGGTCATTGAGTTGGACCAGAGGAAGTTGCTAAGAATTATAATTATAACAGGAGTTGTAGTTATTGAGATGAGTCAAGATAGGCCTCATCTCTTTAGGGAGGAGGCAGTAGAGGAAATTATGAGGAGTTTTGATATGATGGATAGGGATAAATTACTTTCACAGATCATTTCTTTCATACCAGAATATGGACTTCAGACCATCAAAAAAAAATGAAGAGCAGGTTTAGAACGTATTTGTCACAGAGACTTGTTAGGATTAGAAAAAAAAGCATTGACGTAGGATCTACAACAGTTTTAAAAACAAAGTGGCAAAAATTACTAACGAGCATTGTGAAAGGGGATGGAGAGTGGGACTACACAGGTTGCTCTTTATGATGGTGGGCCTTCTGTACTGTGCATCGCTGATGATTTGGTTTGGACGAACAGGCTTGATGAACAGAAAATGTGTGACACTTACGAAGCAAGACAAAGACGCTTTACGGGGTGAGATTTGGCTGTGGGCAGTCACCTTTTCTTTCACAAATTATCAGATGTATGCTAGTTGCATGAACTTTCAATGAGATGGCTAATACCAGCATGAAAATACTGTTGGAGCAGATTCAACACAACGCATGCTGTGGACAAGCACAAAAGGGTTAACAATCTTGGCAGAAACCTCAAGCCAATAAATCTGCATTCTTTTGAACACAACATGTTTGGCAGTGAGATTCAAGGTCCATGGTAGCTGCTGTAGAAACAGTTTCCAGTGTCCAACAATTCCTCTCCCTCCCAGTTCCTGGAAATGCAGAGTTAAGATTTACTGCCATTAACTTAGCAGTTCCTCCATGTTCCTGGAAAATATACAAACATCTACGACTCGTAAGTTCTTATAATCTTTTCTTCTTCCTTCACAAAAGCAATGTTTTATACAAGTCTGTAGTGAATGGAAGTATTGCTGTATCCCACCTGCCTGATGAAACTATTTAGAGACTCTTCAGTGATAGGTCTTTATACCTGTTGTGTCCTTGCCACCCATCAATACTCAGCACCAGTCATCGGATGACTGTCAGGGGTGGGAAGACTGGCTGATGATATTTAAGACTCTTTCTAGCCCAGAACAGTAACTCACCAAGTCTCTTTCCAAACCCCTGCTAACTAAGACAAGTGCAGCAGATTCAAGAGCAGCCACACACTATCCTGACTTGGAAATGTATCACTATCGTTTCACTGTCACTTGGTCAAAAAATGCGACAGTACTTGTGGGTGTGCATATACCACGACGGTAGAAAGGGTGGTTCCCCACCACCTTCTCAAGGCTACTAGGAATGGACAACAGTTGCTGGTCAATCCAACATTGTTCACACCCTGTAAAAGAATGGAAACACAATTGTAGCAATATGGGTGAATTGAGCTATCTCACAGCAAGAATTAAGTTTTCTCAATCTATAATAGAGAAAAGCACACTGATGCAGGTACAGAATGATCCTGTTCAAGTGCAGGCCATTAGCCTTAACTGTCTTTATTCCTGATGAAGGGCTTTTGTCCGAAACATCAATTTTCCTGCTCCTCGGATGCTGCCTGTCCTGCTGTGGTTTTCCAGCAACACTCTAATCTTGACTCTAACCTCCAGCATCTGCAGTCCTCACTTATGCCTTAACTATCCTTATACCAGCTTTTACAGGAGTATCCAATTGACACTGTTCATTCCCCATTGCCCTGCAAATGCCTTATCTTCATAACCCCCAATTCTCTTGCTGATAAAATCCTATCTCAGCTGTGAACATTCTTAATGATCTAGTCTCGATGTCCCTGTGTGGTACATAATTCCACAGATTCAGTATCCTCTGGGAGTAGCAGATCCTCCTCTGCTCTGTCCTAACAGGGTGACCCCTTACTCTGAGGTGATGCCCTCTGGTCCTAGACTCTCCCACAAAAGAGACAACCTTCCCATATCTACCTAGTCCAGCCTCCTAAGAATGTATCTAAACTTCAATGAGTACAAGTCCAACCCACTCAAACTCCCTCCATACCCAGGGTCTACCTACTGAACCTTCTCTGGGCTGCCTTAAACGCCAGTATATCATTCCTTAGATAAGGGAAGAAAACTGTCCCTCACATTCAATGTGGGATACGATTCAAGGTAGTAATGTCCTCCAGGGAAGGAAATAAACACCTATACCTAACCTGGCCGACATGTGACTTCAGACCCCATAGTGGTGTGGTTGACTCTTAACTGCACTCTGGGTGTTGAGGATAAATGTTGGCCTAGCCAATGACACCCTCATTCCATGAATGGTTTTTATGTAAAAAGTCCTTGATTCCTCTTTGTCATGGCTCAGTGGTTAGCACTGCTGCTTCACAGCATCAGAGACCCACGTTCAATTCCATTCTTGGGTGACTGTCTGTGTGGAGTTAGTACATTCTCAGTGTCAGTGGGGTTCTGTCCTGGTGGCGATAGGAGGGGCGGGGCTCAAGGTCGGAGGAGCGGGAAGTGGAGGAGATGCGGTGGAGAGCATCGTCGATCATGTCTGGGGGGAAATTGCGGTCTTTGAAGAAGGAGGCCATCTGGGTTGTACGGTGTTGGAACTGGTCCTCCTGGGAGCAGATGCAGCGGAGACGAAGGAATTGGGAATATGGGATGGCGTTTTTACAGGGGGCAGGGTGTCTGCGTGGGTTTTCTATGGGTGTTCCAGTTTCCTCCCACAGTCTAATGATGTACAGGCTAGGTGGATTAGCCATGGGAAATTATCCGTAGTGTCCAGGGATGTGGAGGTTAGGTGGATTAGCCATGGGAAATTATCCATAGAGTCCAGGGATGTGCAGGTTAGGTGGATTAGCCATGGGAAATTATCCGTAGTGTCCAGGTTAGGTGGACTAGCCATGGTTAGTGCAGGATTACAGGGATAGGGTCATGAGGTTGTTTTGGTTGGGATGGTTGGTGCAGATTTGACAGACCAAATGGCCTCTTTCTGCACTTGGAGGGATTCAATGATTCTGTGAATTGCGTACACTTTCAACAGCACTATCTTTGAGCCTGCAGTTTTCTGTCACTTCCAAATGATGCTGGGTAGCTCTTTGCACATGTGCACGCTGTGCCACTGAGAAGTGGCATTTGGAGCATCCCAAGACAGCAGGTTTTTCGATCTATTCCCAGCCTACACTGGGACAGCAATTGGCGTGAGGGCACTGAGCGGGGGATGAAACTTCATTTATATGCACCATACAACATGAGGTTATCACAAAGCATTTTGCAACCAGTTCAAATACATTCAAAGTGTATTCATTGTTATGGGAAACACAAATCAATTTGCACACAGAAACTCCCGCAAACATCCATGAGAAGACAAGATTTTAGTTTTAGGTATTCACTGAGTGATTTTGGGTGATACACGAGGGGGAATAGCCCTTTGCTCTTCTTAAAATGTTATCTTTTGGAGTCATAGAGGTCTACTGAATAGAAAAAAAGCCCAAGTCTGTGCTAGCCAAACACAACATCTGAAGAAGCTTGAAATTGTGTTGCTGGAAAAGCGCAGCAGGTCAGGTAGCATCCAAGGAGCAGGAGAATCGATGTTTCGGGCATGAGCCCTTCTTCAGGAATGAGGAAAGTGTGTCCAGCAGGCTAAGATAAAAGGTAGGGAGGAGGGACTTGGGGGAGGGCCGTTGGAAAATCGCCACCAGGAACTTGAGCCCTGCCCCTCCAATCGCCACCAGGACAGAACCCCACTGGTCCTCACCTACCACCCCACCAACCTCCATATACAGCG
>NC_057748.1:7580421-7605705 GCF_004010195.1 Chiloscyllium plagiosum | reverse complement strand
TGACCTCTCCGCCCCCACCCCACTCCGGCCTATCACCCTCACCTTGACCTCCTTCCACCTATCACATTTCCAACGCCCCTCCCCCAAGTCCCTCCTCCCTACCTTTTATCTTAGCCTGCTGGACACACTTTCCTCATTCCTGAAGAAGGGCTCATGCCCGAAACATCGATTCTCGTGCTCCTTGGATGCTGCCTGACCTGCTGCGCTTTTCCAGCAACACATTTTCAGCTCTGATCTCCAGCATCTGCATTCCTCACTTTATATCTGAAGAAGCTTGACAATATCCAGCACAAAGCAATGTTGTTGGAGGTACTCTCATCCAGGGGAGTGGACAGTATTCTATTATGCTACTGACCTGTGTTTTGAAGGCAAAGAACAGGTTTTGGACAGTTTCTGACCTGCTCTTGTTTCTACAGCATTTATCCAGCTGATCCAATTCAGTTTCTGCCAATGATAAGCCTCCTGGATGTTGATAGTGAAGGATTCAGCGATGGTAATGCCATTGAACATCATGGTTAGATTCTCTCTTGTTAGAGGTGGTCAGTACCTGATTAATTGGTGTGGATATGCTATTTGCCCTTGACTGGCCCAAGCTTAGATACGGCAGCAGCTGCTTCAACATCTGAGTTCTGAACATTGTGCAAACATTAGCCAACATCCAAACTTTTGAGCATCTAATGAAAAGTCATTAATGAAGCATCTGAAGATGGTAGAGCATGGGACTGCACCCTGAGGAACTTTTGGGGTGATGTTTTGTGACCGAAATTATTGATCTCCAATAACCACAACCACCTGCCTTTGTAATAGGTATGATTCCAACTGGAGGAGAGTGATCCCTCTGATTCCCATTGACTCTAGTTTTGCTGGTACCCCTGGATACCAAACTCAGACAAATACAGCCTTGACATCAAGGGCAGTCACTCTCACTTCACCTCTGGAGTTCAGCCTTACCTTCATGTTGCAGCAAGGCAGTAAAGATCTCAGGAGCTAAGTAGGCCTGACAAATCTTGAACTGCGAGTTGTGAGCTGGTTAATGCTGAGGAAGTTCAGCTTAAGAGCACTGTTGACCTCCATTCCATCGCTTTGCTGATGATCAGAAGCAGATTGGTGGAACACTGATTGGCCAAGTTAGATTTGTCTGCTTTTTGTGGACAGGACACAACTGGGCAATTTTCCATATTATAAGAAACCAGTATGGTTGACATACTGGAACAGTTTGCCTAGGGACATGACAAGCTCTGGGTCACAAGGTTCAGTCCTATTACCAGAATGTTGTCAATTCCTGTAGCTAATCTTAATCAACCTACTCAGAGACACACCTTTGGAGTAATTGGGAATTGAAGCTGGGCCTCCTGGATCAGAGGCAGGGACACTACCACTGCACCACAAGGGCTCTAAAAGCAAACTTCCAAGTACTCATCATTTCCCATTTAATCCATTGATATCTTTGACTTAGATGTCAACCCGTAAACTCTCAATCCCAGTCATCCGCTATACGGAATCAACCTGCTCAAACATACTATGAGACGCTTTTAAAACATGTGGGACTTGAACCCGGTCCTTCTGACCCAGAGGCATGGCCACTATCACTGTGCCACAAATGCTACTTTAATATTCAACATAGAGATAAATCAGGAAACAGTTCACCACTGTGACACCAGCAACTCACACATTTCCATCTAGTTCTGCATCAGGGTCATTTGTGTGTGTAAGTGAATGTGGTAACCATTACATGACAGAATTGGAGCATTAAGACTAGACTATTGGCTGCCTTTCAATAGAGAGGGAGACAGGCAACTTTTGGTGGTTAAACCTGAGGGTCAGCAGACCTCAGGCAAAGTGAGGTTGAGGACAGCCCTTCACAGTGACCTCAGCTAATCACAGAAATTGAACCCATGCTGTTGGTGTTACTTTGCATTTCAAACCAGCTGTCCAGGCAACAGAGCGAACTGACACAAATATAGTTTCTAATCAACCTGTTCAGAGATGCTACAATTCCTGGTCCAGAGGCAAGGGCACGATCACTATGCCGTGGTACCCCTCAGTCCTTACAGGCTTCTGCATGAGTTACTGCCTTCAACTATTTTTCAACATCTTGCAGAGCTAATCAAATTGAAACCTGCATCTATTAAGCTAAGATGGCATTCCAGCAGAAGATTGTTGCAAATGTTTCAGCCTTATCTTTCACATCGAGGTACTTTGCTCCTGCATTGTTGAGCATGGCAATATTTGTGGACCTTTGTCTTGACTTATCCACCACCATTGATGGCTGGATGTTGCTGGAATACATCGACCTGATCTGCTGGTTCTGGGATCATAATGTCGCTAATGCTATTTCGCATGCAGGTAGTCCTGTGATTTAGCTTCACCAGGTCAATGCCTCATTTTTAGGTATGCCTGATGCTGCTCCTAACATGCCTTCCTGCACTCTTCATTGAACCAAGTTGATCCCCTGGTTTCATGATGGTAGAGTAAAGGATATGTCAAGCCATAAGATTATAGATTGTGGCTTGACACAATTTTACTGTTGTTGATGGTCCACAGCACATCAGCAATGCCCAGCTTTGAGTCAGCTCGGACATAGTCAGCTTGGACAAGTGGTGTACTGAGCCAGTCTGTATGGACATTGAACAGCCCATCAGTGCTCTCCCAGAGAATGTCTGTGCCCTTATCACTCTCAGTATTTCATTCAATTGGTATTCAGCATGGATTTACTAGCTGAGGTGGGGATGGTGTATCTATGGGTGATAGCAGACTTCCTTGCCCATGTTTGACCTGAAACCATGAGACTTCATAAGGTCCAGGACTCCCAAAGCAGCTTACTCCTCACTACATACCCAATGAATGCCTTTTCAGCACTGTCCTGGTAGTGGGATAAGACATCGTCAGGGATTGCGATAGTGGGGGTGAGGACAATGTCTGTAAGGTATAATTCCACCAGTATGACAATGGTTAGGGTATTGCTTTAGTCTGTGAACCAGCACTCCCAGTTTTTGCATAAACCCCAGCTGCCAGTAAGGACTGTGTGATGAAACGAAATTTCCCTTTGGCTGTGCCTGTCCAAACTTCAACAAAATAATTGACATTTACACAACTTTCATGACAGTAGGAAGCATCAGTGCACTTTATGGTCAATGCAGCGTTTTCAAAGTGATATTGTTGGCATAACTTAGGAAACAGAGCAAACCAATTTAATGTGTGGTCAAAAAGAATCATAGAAACTCTACAGTGTGGAGATAGGCCCTTCGGTCAAACAAGTCCACACCAACCGTGTGAAGAGTAACCCACTCAGACACACTCCCCTGCCCTATTACTCTACATTTACCCTGACTAATGCACCTAACCTACACATCCCTGAACACTATGGACAATTTAGCAATCCATCTGACCTGCATATCTTTGGACTGTGGGAGGAAACTGGAGCACCTGGAGGAAACCCATGTAGACATGGGGAGAATGTACAAACTCCACACAGTCACCAGAGGTGGGAATAGAAGCCAGGTCCCTGGCACACATCGAACACTGTAGCCCTCCTGCATCAAACATCAAGGTGGAATGTTGTGCTGAATTTTCTAGAGGGACTTGAATCTGTCTACAATGGAAGGACTAGCTTAGTTTCAGTATGGTTTTGGCTCTCCATTGTCGAGTTTTGGATAAAATGCGTAGCTAAGACAGGCACAGCACTCCAAAGGGACACCGAAAGAGTTAAACTGCACTCTCCCAGCCAGATGCTAATCGCAACACTGCTATTCGCTCAGATCGAACCATTGGCCTTCTGCTTCACCTATATATAGAAAATCAAATGCATTGTTTCAATGTCGCCTGGTTACCAAGAGTTTTAAAAAAACACCCAACATTCATAAATAACCTTCACGTAGTACGATGTCAGGTCTGGAATGCTGATGGGAATGAGGGCTGGAGCCTCTCCGCATTCATCCTCAGGACTTTGCTCGTCTCCAAGTTTTTTGTTTGAAGTCCCCACATCCATCATTTTTCTTCTGGTAGAACAGCAGCATAAGCTGGTGCAGGGGACAATTCACCAAGTCCACAGATACACACGCTTTCCTTTGCAGCATTTCAGATTTATGTTTCGTACATTACTTTGGATCAGTTGGCAGTGGTCCTGCTTTTGGACCAGATGGGTATAGGGCTCATGCCCCACTCCCAAGTTGTAAGCACGGAACCAAGGGCTGCACTTTCATTGTAGAACTGAAAGTGCATTGTATTTGCACAGGGGCTGCCCCTTGGCTGAGAAGTTTGCCCACCTGATAATTGCAGTGATGAATGGACTGGAGTATTCTAAGTACCCATTAACATCAAACAATGAACATTACTGCTTCATGGACCTTGCTGTAAGCAAATAGGTTGCCATTTTTATGCATCCAGGGGTCAGCACTGTACTTCAAAATCAATTCATTAAAACATGAAGAACTTTAGATTCAGAGAGACACAATAAGATGCTAATTAAATCCCAACACCACAGCACACCTGCAAGCAGCAATCTTCAATCTAGTCCAAGCTGTTAACAAACCACTTAATCAGAATATAAATGTCAGTTTGTTAATTCAACTACATAGTGCCAAATACCTAGTACGTAATGAATCAACATCAAGTACAGAAAGGGAATTTGTAAATAACATTGGTTGCATTTAAGAGGGCAAAGTTGGATACACAAGGGATAGAAATGTTTTCCTGATTGAGTTATATGAAGAGAGATGGAGTGAAGCACACATATAGGCTGAACTATTTTATGTTGTATGTTTTATACAACCAAAAGATGCCTTTAGTGACAGGGCACAAGAACATCACTGCTGTAATGGGCAATGCAAGAACAAAATCAAGGGGAAATATTGTTCCATGACCAACTCCTTCAACTGAAGCAAAAGAAACAAGTGTGTCATGATGCCTAACTTGCTGCTTAAGTCAACGTCAACACTTTAAAAACTTGCCCTCAGCTGCTGGTCGATAGAACTCAAAAAAAATTTGAATAATACTGTCAGTGAAGTATTTTCTAAGATTGCAGACAGAAAAATAGAAGTGAACTGGCAGCGTTACACAATCTGTGCATGAGAGATACGAGTCTTGAGATAATGATGCCAAAACTTGCAGGTGCTAAATCAATTTTCAATTTGGCTGTCCTCGAAGTTAAAACTTTATCTGGCACTTGTCCAGAAACATGAAAAGGGCAGTTGTGTCACCAAATTACCCAATCCTTCTTATGGACAGGTAGAAAGAGCAATCTAGAATGAGACAAACAAAAAGGAACACCTACGTGAGTCATACATTTGGAACTCAGCTTTGGGCAAAATAGTTCAGAAAGAACATCTTGGTTTTTGAAGGAGTTGCAATACAGATTCACCAAATAGCAAAGCCGACATCTCAGAATTGCTGTAATTTTGGTGGTGTCTTTTTAGCCCTGCCCCCAGCTCTTCAAATCAGCAGCACACTGAATCATTCACTTGCCTTCCCCCTGTGAGCCCTCACATTAAAGGGGCAGCAGGTTTCGAGGGGATGGGAGGAAAAACCTATTCACCCAGATTTCCTCCACCCTCTGGAACTTGCTGCTTGTAAGGATGGTAGAGGCAAAAACACTCAATATAATAAGCATTTAGACGTGCACTTGCAATGCCAAGACAAGGGCCAAGTGTTGGAAAATGGGATTAAACATTTTCGTGACTGGTGCGAATGTGGTGGGCCAAAGGACATGTTTCCACACTGCAGATTTCCATGACTCATCAAATGTCTGTTTGATTACACTTTGAATTTAAGAGTTAAATAACAAGGATAGTTTATATTAAAAAATGACTGAGTTTAGAATCTTATAGATTGATTTAACTGTTGCGTTCCAAACATTAAAAGAACTTGATTGGGTAGCTTGGAAGAACGTTTGATTACCCAATGTCCTCTGGTGGGAGAATCATGAACACTGTAAAATTTGAGATAGGCTATTCAAGAGTGGAACGGGGAAATCACACAAGGGTCATTGGAAATCTGGTAGTCTCCCATAAAAGACAGACAGTGTGATGTGCATCTGGGTAAGGTTATTGAACAGTGGTAGGTAAATATAATTAAAGTACACATTAGCTATTCATGACTAACTGTGACAGAGCACCAACTCCACAGCATCTACAGGATGAAACAAATTCCCAAACTCTGTGGTGTAGTTTTAGTCCTGATCTTTTCATTTTCCCAGCTTTTCTTTAATTCACTCACAAAACAAGGACATCGCTGGCCAGGCCAGCATTTATTGCCCATCCCTAATTGCTAGAGGACAGTTAAGAGTCAACCACATTGCTGTGGGTCTGGAGTCTGACATAGGCCAGACCATGTAAGGATGACAGATTTCCTTCCTTCTTGGGTTTTTCCAACAATCAGCATTGGCTTCATGGTCATCGTTAGAACCTTAACTTCAGATTCTTTTCTATGAAAGACAAAGAGCACCAGCTACAGTGCTGGAACTTGAAGGAGGGCCCCCAGATCATTAACTGAGCTTCTGGATTAATAGCTTAGCCTTAATATCACTCAGCCATTACCTTCCCTAAGGGGAGGCAGCTCCACTGTACATTATTAAAGCTGGTACATCTTTACTGCGCTTTCAAAATTTTGCATTAAATTACTTTTCTTCAAGGGCACTTTCAAACACCTTTGTGAAATTTCACCTCAAAATTCAATTTTGAAAAAGAATACTGTTTAGATTCTACTAATTAAAACCATCAATCTGTTGGTTTCTGATGTCAGCATTGCTGAAAAGCAAAAGGTGATGAAATTTATGGTACTTGCTAGGGGATTTCCTTGTTCACTTGCCAGATTCTCTGTGCTGCCTAAGACATAAGAGGAGGAATGGGCCGTTCAACACCTCAAGCTTCCTTTGCCAGTGTTCATGGATAATTTTTACTTCAATGTTATTTTTCTGCCATATCCCTTCATGTTTTTAATATATGCAAGTTGACTAATCTCAAATATACTCCATGTCTGAACATTCACATCCCTCTGGGAATTCCAAAGATTCAACATCTGACATCTCTATGACCGAGTGAAGAAATTCCTTTCAATCTCAGCTTTCAACTGCCTGAGGCACAGGGTCACCTTGCTGAGCCTGTGTCCTCTCAGCCTCCACCCACAACTACCTGCATTATCAAGGGCATTGGCAAATGTTGGCCCTCTTTCAGTCCCAATACGAGCCTGCTCAAACTTAGCAGCATTATTCTCTGAATTAAGGGGGCACGACTCTTTGAACGAACCAATGGATATTTTTCCGATGGTGATGCAGTTATTTCTAACTTGATCAACTAAATGCTTTCTAGCATTCTCCTTCATACATGCACTTATACTCCATTGAATACCACAAACTCCCCCTCTGGTTATGAGTGCCACAGTCTTTTGGAGTAAAACAGTTCCTTTTGAACTTCTGATTTGATCTGTTGGTGCATTTTTTATATTGATGTTCCCTAGCAAGGCTCTTCCATACAAATGGAAACACTTGGGTCTGCTCTTATCAAAATCTTCCATAATTTTGAAGACCTCTGATTAGGCCACTCCTCAGACTTCTTTTCAAGAGATAGAAAAAAAAAGACCTTTCTCAACACATACAACCAGTTATTCTACCTGTACAATGTAGGAACTGAACATTATGGCCATAAGATGTTGGAGAGAATGTAAGGCATTCAGCTCAGCAAGTCTACTCTGCCATTAAATTAGATCATAGCCAATTTGATAATCCTCAACTACGCTCTCCTGCTTAACCCCCAAAAGCCTTCATTCACATATTGATTAAAAACCTGTATCTCAGCCTTGAATATATTCAATAACGCTGTTTTGCAGCCTTCTGCAATGAAGAACTCTGCAGATTCACTATGCCCTCAAAGAAGAAATTCTTCCTCAGCTTTGTCTTAAATAGGCTAACCCTTACTCTGAGATTATAATCTTTGGTTCTAGACTCTCCCACAAGGAAAACAATCCACCCTATCAAGTCCCCGCAACAAACAATGAAGAGTACCATGGATTAGTGAAATCCTGCATGCACATAGCCTTCATAGTTGAAAATCAGAGGACTGGAGAGTGTGCAGAATTGGGCTGCTGCTGCTGTGTGCGTTCTTGTGCAGTTTTGTAATTAAAATATTTTAACAGGGATAGGTCATAAATGACTGCAAACAATGCACCAAAGACAACAGGTGGGATTGTAATAACCTTTATGTTGAAATCTGACAAACACAGAACAAAAGGAAACTGATATCAAAACATCAATCCAGCTCATATCAATAGGCCTTTAAAAAAAGTCAGTATCAACAGTTTGGTTGCAGATGTCTAGTGACATCAGGAGGACTCTGCTATGCTTTGCTGGTGCCACAAAATAATCTAAGCTAGACAATCAAAAACATTTTCTTAGCTCATGTCACACAAAGGGCCATCAATAATGTATTCTAATACTTATGCAACAACTTAACCTGGCTCTGGGTTCTTAAAAAAAATCAAGAACTAAATTAACTGAACAGCTTGTCCAACAGCAAGGAAATAAACACATGCAAATATGCACCTGGACATTATGAAAAGCTGTACGAGAGTCAAAGAGTGAGGTTAAGTTGTGACAAGGTATAGGGTTTGTAAATACATAAACAGTTCCAGGAACTTCTCTTTAATGAGGGCTGTCGCAGCAAGTACACTATAAAATAGCTAAACGCCCAAGTACCAGGCAGACAGTTTTTGTTCTAAAAAATCCATTAATCTGATAAACAAGCAAACTTGGAAACAAAAGGGAACAAAGCTGTGAACATAACTGCTCCCAATTAATTAGGATTTTAATGTAAAATTGGCCCACAGTAGTAAGCGCATTGCAACAGTGTCTTCCTGCGTAATTGCAGAAATGTTATTCTTCTAAACGTGCCCAGCTCTAGTTCAATGAAAAATAATATTGATGGTTTAGAGACAATTATTTTACACTCCATTATTTAAACATTTCTTAGGGCTGCCCCTCTCTAGGGTGGCATTCCAAAACTAACCAAATCAGGAATGGATTTTGGTGGCTTTTCCACTAATAAATGACACCTGTGGGCTAGTGAATGGCAATGTATGTTGGAGATAAAACCGTTTACACAGGTTCCCAAATAAAGTGACAGACTTTGTGACATCTTCAGAACAGCCGGTTAAAAACAGGCTACTGACCTGGCTTCTAACAGCAAAATATTGATCCCAAAAGCAACAGACTCACGTGACAACAATTAAAACATAAAAATCACGTTTAGGAACACCTTCAGAGTTGGGGATCGAAGGTGCTCTGGAAACAGAATTAAAACTCTTAACGGAATAACTGGAATGACCTAATCACATTACTGGATAGAGAGCTTGCCCCAAAAGTTAAGGTTAGACTGTTATCTGCTGTCAAGATTAGTCAGGTTTGCATCGGAACCACTCAGCTAATTTGCCCTTCAGCAGCTTCTCTTATTTAGGAAACAGTAGACAGAGTTCACTGCCCTAATATCTAGGTACAGGTCACTTAACAATGAGGAGCACAATAATTCATCCAGTACTTGCTGGTATTCTTCAATCTTGTCAGCTTGAGTTAAGTCTAGAGAAACAGCAGTTTACTGTAGACTTGCAATATCACTGGAAGGCCATGCATGATGCATGGAATACTGGCATAGCTGCCATTCCCATAACCAATGCCTCTCTACCAACTTCAATGGAAATATACAACATAAACGAACAGGTATTAGAGGGCAGAGGGAGAAACATTCTCTTCTCTTATATTGGTTGATTTGGTCCATGAGTATTTTCACATGAAACAGTTATGTTTGCTTCATCAGGTGTAGGAGAATGGGTACTCAGAAATTTGCATTCTTCTGGAGAAGTAAATGGTTATTTAAAGCAAAATCCAAAGCAAAAGAACAATGACCAACAAGTGAGTTGCTGCAGCAAGACTAAGTCCATGTGCCTTCACCCCATGTGACATCTGCCTGGATATTTGTAACAAGCATTAAATTCAATAGTTACTTCGTTCTTAGCATTTTAAATATTTAGAACTCTAATTGTGAATGGAAGAACTTTGCATGGCTGCTGCATTACGCAAGTTTTCACCAGACAGCAAGCATGACGACCCAGACAGTGAAAAAATATTAGCCTGTGTTCTAAACTTTGATTCAGGGAATTGACCCAGGAAAGAATGAGCTGAGAAACATCCTGCTAAAACAATACAGTACCCTAATCTGATAAAAGCCAATAGTTATCATGGTATTTCTGCTGGGTAGATTTGATTTCCTGTTTGTGTTTTCACAATTTCTTATGTCCAAGCAAAAAGAGCTCAAGTAGCCAGCATTGAGATGTAATAGGTGCACAAATCAAACTCACACTGAATGCTTGTAGTCAAACGCTCATACAAAGTAACTACTCCTGAAATAAAATGTTACTATAGGCAATGGTAGAGTGGTGACTGATGCACTACAGTATCAGCAATAGTTGGAACAGAAGATGGAAGGTTTTCAACAGAGCTCCTACAGATTTGAAAGCCACAAGAAAAATTAACGCTGGCTTGGTGGCAGCACATGTCTCAACTTTTTGACAGGATGTGGCAGTCAAAGTGAAGTCCCTGGACTCTTCCAGCTGAACAGCTCAGCACACAATCAAATCCACATCCTAACATCATGAATTATCTTTCAAAGAAATCCTTAGCTGGAATGCCTAGGGAATAAAAATTAAAAGCTGAAGCAGATAGATAATAGTGCTTGCTATCAGACAGGAGGGTCCTAGGAGTCCTCTTTGGGCTGTCACTATAGTTGCTTGATTTACAAGAACAGGATTTTACCCTGATTTGGAATTACCAAGTTCTTCTGCTGCTGCCAATGTCTACTGAAAAAGAGGGGAAATCCCTAAGCCTGTAGGAACTCTCAGTTCACGGAGTTCCACAGATCTCAAGAGCTATTATCAGAAGCAGTGACACTAGCAGGGACTAGAAGTGCATAATACACCCTGAAAATCGTAACAGAAAAAGCAGCTTGGAGTCTCATAAGGTGACAAACACTGACCAGTTCCACAATCAGCAAAGATCCCTTTATCATTCCCGAAGAATTCTGAAAATTGTTCAATTTTTTGCACAAAGGTCAGGCATCAGTTAACAGCCAGCTTTCTGCAATCTTATCTTCCAATCTCAGTCCTACCATTTGCTTCCTCATCCCAAACACAACGTTCTTTTTTTCGAGTGCTACTCTCTACTGAAAGCTGCCTTCCTTTATCCAAACTCAGACTTCAAGAAAAAGTAGTTCAAGTGTATGACTTGTGTCACAGTAAGAGGGTACTACACCTTGCTGGAAAAAACCCTACTTCCAGTTCTAACAGCCTTTCATTGCACTGTAATAAGCAGTAAAAACACTGAAAAGGATTCCGTGAAAAGCTACTGAGATTATTGGATATGTAAAAGAAACAAGTTACTTAGAACGAATATAGGCTTTGCTACTGTTCGTACACTGGTCTGAAACCCATCTCTGGTGAGCAGTAGCACTTTTCATAGCTTTTGAGTCACAAGTTTTTTTTTTGTCTTTGTGTTTTACAAAAGAAGTCCCAAAAATTGAGAGCTGCTAAATAATGCTCATCTTTCAATAAAACAAACTTCAGCCCCCTCTCTCCCACAAAGAAACCTGTCCCTCTCCCAGCTGCCATTCAATCTTCAATTGCAGAATTCCACAAGGAGAAGACCAGGTACTCTTCACTGCCAAGAGGGTGGAATGGAGAGGAGGCTGTTTCCACCACAGATGCTACTTCCGCTCTATGGACCGGGAGCGACTGGAGAGAGAGGAAGAAGAAACAAAAAAGAAATCAGTGACAAGGTGGAAACACAGACAAAACGGAGTTCAAGAGTTTGCTTCAAACAATATCTTGACCCAAGGGCAGTACTTTTTTTAAAAACTTTAGAAGTGTTACTGGAATTCTAAGTGTCACAACCTAAGCTGGTATCGGGCAATCAAAGGTCCCATTTCAATTTGCAGCTGAATGTTTACAAAGGCTCTGTTATATTAGAAAACTGCACACATTGCAAGCCAACCTGTCGATGTTTAGATACTGACTGACACACAGATGGGATTGCAATGGCTTGCATGTTAGGTATATAGTAATCATCAATGGGAAACAACTGTGCAGACCTCGGCATCTGTCAAAGACATGCTGCCATTAGAAGCTCAATTTTAAGTTCAATGCTGTAAGAAACTCGGGCTATAACTCACACTTATAGCACAACTTTAACATGGTAAAATTCTCAAAACTCTATACAAAAATACAAAATCTAACACCATGCCAATATTGCGATTAATTTTCTTATTAGTTAAACAAAAGCTTGGCTAGACAAAGTAGGTTCGAGAAGTGTCTTAATGAAGAAGGTGCAGCAGAGCTGCTCAAGAGGAATTTCAAAGCTCAGGAGCTAGACAGATGAAAACAATACAACTTGAGAGCAAGTCAGGGTTAGTCAAAAGCTCAGAGACTGTTAAAATGGTAGACTACATGCCTTCACACGTCCTAACCAACACAACAGCACAGACAAGTTCTTAGGATCTGCTAGGTAAACAGACACTGATTTTCTGATAACAATGCTCGTAATCCAGGATTAAAATGCAAATTGGTATCATCCTGCTTCTGCAACATTCCACCTCTTCAATTGGAAGGTGCTCATGTTGTTACCGCGTGACACTGGCTGGCAGAAACAGTACATTGTTAATGTATCCTTATAATTTTCACACTGTGCTGCAGAGCAAAGCTCTTAATTTCCCTTGTCTTCCCCACCATTCATCAGTTCGTTTTAATTAAAGACCCCGTTTGTATTTTTCATTGCCACGCATTTATTGATTTGTTGTGACAGCCCCTCGGCATGCTACTCATTGCAACATTAGCAGCCAACTGCTCAACAATTAAGGCACACAAGTGGTCAGGAGCAATCTCAAGATTAAGCTTAGCCTTCCACAGGATCAAACCCAGCATGAACCACCTCATAATCCCTCTTAATTTAGTCCCTGCATCTAGCCATTTACAGTAAGTGTTGAGAAATACAAAGCTTGTCACTCCTCACACATGTCAAGTAAAAATAAAAGTGTTTCTGGGTGGCGTGGAATTATAATTCACATGACTTCAAATTCTTTCAAATATCATTTGCGATCATCGAAGTTGACAAATGCCTCTGGGGGATATTCACACTAATATTCTGACATAAACATAATGGGCTGTTAAAATCGGTATGCCTGGGACCTGTACACAGAAATCTTCCCTACTTGTTGCAAGTTAATATGCAGGTTTGAAACCAAGGTGAAGGAGAGTTAGAAGGTCATCCTGAACACAATATTTGAGACCAAGTGGAGGGCTCAGACTATGTCACCTTCTCTGTCTCCATCACCACCATACTCTCAATGGAAATTGTACAAGAGGAAAAATAATTTTTAAAAATATCAAAAGCTCATGAAAGAAAACTTTTGGAACATTTCATGGCAAGGTTTTTGGATCATTCAAATATCCTTCAATTTCTGTACAACTGACTGTGGAGAAAAACAAGAAGAGCCCACATATGTGGGCTAGAGAAAAAAAGATGCTTTTTAACTCCCTTCACTTGGTTCTTTGTTGGCCTTTGCCTCTCCAATCCTGAAAGGCCTGAATAATGGAGGTGATCAATATCCACATTTTCTGGAAGTCCTAAAGTATCACAGGCCAACTGCCAATTTTTCAAGTATGTGGAAGAGTCACGGCTGGTGCTCCAACGTGCAAGCATATTCCAGTATAGGTAAAGTTGTCTTACCAGACCATAGGGGTACTCTCAGTAGAAAGACACAACTGATGGTGATTTAACCTAAGGGTCACCACATCTCATGCAACTTGAGAATTTGAGAAGAGCCCTCAAACCTACGCTGTTGGCTTCCCTTGAACTATCCAGCCAACTGATCAAACCAACCTGGTGTTTCACTACAGCCTACTGAAGTGATAAAGAGGAGCGCAAAAACTGATATTCTTTTCTCCTCCTCTTGTGCATCAAAAGCACAGAGGCTAATCTTTTTGCCCCAAAACTCCTACTCCAATACAGCACAACCCAGGAATCAAATCAAAGGAGCCTTGAAATCTGTATGGTTCAACATTGCATGAGAGTATTTCGCCATCAAGTATCCGAAGGAGGAATCTACATTACAACATTCAGCAAAATTACTAACCTGTGAGATCTAGAGAAAGATCTTGATGGCTCTCGCCTTTCTCTGTCCCGTGAAATAGATCGCTCGCGACGTCGATTCTCTCTGGATCGAGACCTATTGTGGAGCATACGGTACAAGATTAAACAAGGCCAGCTTTTGTCAAGTGCCAAGAATCCCATTATTTTGGAACAATAACATGGAGGGGTCTTATAATTTGTAGAGGGAAAATCCCTTCAGTGAAAAATATGACTGTTTAAGGAATAACCCAAACCAGATTGTCTCAGCACCCCAATTCACTTTGGCTAAATGCTGTCAATGTACTTTATGAGTAAGTCTCCAAATGTCTGCAGTAGAGGAATTTTTAAAAATGAATATGCTTGTTCAAATACAGGCAAATGAAAGAACTCTAACTTCCTTTAAAAGCAGTGTTAAAAATATTTGAGGAAAAGAGCCAATTCACTTGTTCATATTATTTTAGATCTAATAAAAATTACGCACTTAGCTAAATATGGTTCAGCAACCATTTTGAAAGTTGACAGGTTAAACTTTTTAAAATGCTGTCTTATTCCAGCTAAGGTGAACGACCACTATTTAGTGGTATTTTATTGGCACATAAAATGTGGAGTTACTGTTCTCTTGGATGAGGCAGGTTAATCTTGGTTGCCCTCCCTGTTGTTATCCCTATAACACAGTCCAACGCCCAACACAATCAATGGACGCCTTGAAGACTAACCACTTGACCTACCCCACCCCCACACAAAAAAATCCCTGAATCTACTAACTCACTTCTGCTGTCCTCCTTCCTCAGAACTGTGACCTTGGGTGTCTCACTACCAGAGTCAGGCAGAGAAGGGCGAGCAGAGGAAGTTCCACAACCAGTGCCTCTCCTTGTTGCTTTTTCCAATGTTAGCACAATGATCACTTAACTACTGAAGCTATAAAGTGATTAATAAAATCCCACAGTGTTTCTCCTTGCTATATTCTCAACACCACTATCTACTGATTTATTAGTTACCAGGAACTCTGTAGAGCAATTTCTGGAACCTTTCCTTTTTCTCAATCTTCAGGCTTTTGAAAAGCCAAATTCGGCATTACCTATCTTTATGGTGAAAATGAGCTAAACAGACTACTTAAGTGATCATTAATCATGCTTTAACTTTCTGCCCTATTTGAGTACAGAACAGACAGATGATATACGAGCATTAATGCAGTTACAGGTCCACCTAATTTACTGAGCAATTTTCCATGTCGGTGCCCAAATGTTAAATCTGATTCAGTGAAAACTTCAGGACTCTTTCACCAGACCCCCTCTGGTTTCCTAACAAAAAGTATCAGGATCAGGTGGTCAACTGGTAATTTGTAATTAAGGTAATTTCTTTTACCATGACTATGGGCATCTAGAAGCAGTGTTTACACCACACACACTCAATTGATATGGCTTGGCAGCAGGGACCCCTTTCTACAAGGACCAATGCTAGATTGTATATACAGAGTTTGGCATTTCCAAATGCAGATTCAGTCCCAAATGTTAAATCAATACTGGGATCTTAGGTCATTTTTATTATGACAAAATATCAAGCAACTTTAAGTAAACCAATTTGTTTGGATTAAGACAGCCTGGTAGTCACCATGCTGCCAGGGTGCCTGCAAGCTCAATAATAATGTGCTGGTAGAAGTCAGAGACATCCATGACTTGGACCACACTACCCTCCTAATTAAGGACTCATTTTAAAGTTAGGCCAACTGCGATCTGCAAGGTCTGGATTGTGAAGTAGTGCTAGGCTGATCAATTTGGTTTACAATAGATCGCTCCATTACTAAAAGGATCCTTTGAAAAGCAGCTGCTACTTGCTCGTTGGAAGTCCATGTATTGGCGACAATCACTGAAGACTTCCAAAACATATCTCAAGATTTCGCATGATGCTGGGATAGTTTTATGGAAGGTGGGATCTAACCATGCAGATCAGGGAAGTGCAAAATGCAGGCAGTGGAAGTCAACTCTTTATACCAGCTATGACTATGGGTACAAATGCAAACTAAAGTGGCATTTACACTCTTTGCTCAGCCAGAAGAGTGTTAATCCTGGCCCAGTTACAATTCCCAAAGGAGTTTCCGAAATGATACAACAACCTGTACCAACAAGTGACAAGACACATGTAAAGCTGCTCAAATGAGCAGCTCCTCACTTCAGGCTGATGCTGTATGAAGATCAGGAACCTTCATGAAACGGGAGAGGTAAACTAACAGGGGTCCTTCATTTGGAAACTGGGACAACTAAAATTGCCCATAATCATTTGCTTATCTCCTTTGTTGGAAAAAGGAAGGAGATGGAAATTTGGAACAGAATCTCAATTGAAGAACACTCCACAGCTGGATACACTGTAGATTCAAATTTAGAATTACAACAGGCCTGCTGCCTGATTTCAAAGGGAATGAGAAGATTGGCAGCAAATAACCCAAGAGATAACCCCAAAATTATTACGCTGCCCCACAGGATTACCCTCTAGCTTGGCTTTAGCAGTGATTTTGGCATTTCTAAACTGGCGCCACAACACAAATCAAACTTACTGGCAAAAATGAAAATCAAATCAAAAGAAAATGGAAGCAGACAGCCAGGCTCTCCATCAGCATCCAAGAGGAGGCCTTCAATGCATCGATGCACAACCTACACAAGAACTGGGTGATTCTCCAGAATTTTATCTTAGTTGTTTTTTTATTTCCAAGGGAACAGTTAGAGTTCAGCATAGAACAAATTACTTCATACTCCAGAAATTGCAGAAATCTGAGCCCATGTTACAAACCCCTGGACACAGCTGTGAATGATCCCAGAAGGGGAAGGATTTGAAAACTGTTAGAAATGGAACCATGGTAATGGGAAGAATACAGATCGAATTCTTGATTCAAAACATAAAAAGCAGATAAAACTTACTGGAACAGTCAACATTATAGCAAATCAACAGCCGTCTGCAGGGCGTGGCATTTGGCGATGGTAGTGTGGGGAGGTAAAAAAAGGGCCCTGAAAAGCTGAATTCATGCACGATGTATAGTGTAGAAATAAAAAAATAAAAAAAGGTATTAATTTATCTGCTGTGCGTTGGCATGGAGACCAATCGAAGCAGCCCCTTTTAGAGTGCGTTGGTACCAGATTACTGCCGATGCAGGCCTTGGGTTTGCAAAGGCTGACGGTCAAACACACCCCACAGTTGAATCGAGAGGATTTCAGATGGTTATTTTATTTTCCCCCGTTGGCTGTTTGGTCGTTATGGCTGCCAGCAGAAACAGTAGAGAAGGGATGATTGGTTTAAACAGCGTGCTGGGGTACGCAGAAAAGGACCCAAACTTGCTGGTCGAGCGGTTGGTCATTCGGTTGCACACACTCACAGACACACGTGAATGCTGGACATTTGATGTGTGAGCCGTTGCTTATATTGGGGCGCGCTGATCCCCCAGATGTAGACACAACCAGTTGATTGGCTAATGCAGACTTGGAGAAGTGGACGCTCTCTGAAAGGGGGGTAGGGGGTGAGTGCGTGGGTTTCAACTGCACATTTCATCAAAAGAAAACAAAAATGCACAGAAACACCAGTTACTATCTAACCAATTAAGATGGAATTTCATTCAACTTTTAAATACAATTGTCAGTAGTAGATGCAATGATTCAACATTGATTTAAAACCAGAAAAAGAGAAATTCTAATTATTAGGTTTTGTCACAATATTAAGCAGAGTCAAAATGCTTGTCTATTTTTGACTGTCCCAATGATACTTCGAACTTCCCTATCCCCCAACCTTTAGGTGTTTCCTGCACTTACAGGACACCACATTCCTCTGCATTATTTGAGGTATAATGAGGTCCAAGTAAGAGGACCATGAACAATTTGGTGAATAGATCATCATAACATTTACTACCAGATCACCACCAAGCATGTTTGGAAATAACGAGATTCTGTGTTCCAGAAATTGGTTTGACTCAGCATTGATTTAACACTGGTAAATGCAATAAAATGTTAGTGCCAATACTTTGCAGTTCTCAAAGACCATTCTCAAACCATTGGAAACAACGAGGCATGCTCTCAATTCAAGAAAAAATTAAAACTTTGAAAGATAACAGGTTCTATTGTAAAATCTAGGTGAGCCAGAATGTATGAAGTTTGATTCTTGACCTATGACTACAACGGATCTCAGCTGGGGGGGGAAACCAAACCCTCCGTTGACCTTAGGTACCTCACACGAAGAGGGGAGTTTGGTGCCCAATTGCAATCCAGCAACCTTCACTGATAGCAGCAGGATTTGTTGCAACCATGGTGGATGTCATGGTCAAATATATCAGAGAGCATTGTGAAAAGCAGCACTGGACTGCATACCTACAGTCAGCATTTTGAGAACGGCCTCTGAGAAACACAATGCGTGGAACGGTGGCTTCTGACTAAACAAAAAAAGCAACATTGTTTTAAAGAAACCAAAATTCACAAATAATTTGTTCACAGAACAACTGTAAAACTCTGAAATATTTAATGTATGAAGAAAAGCATAATAAATTACACAATTATAGATAAACCTGCATAACTTTCTGCTTTAGATAAAGAAGAACCTTCTAGCCAATAAAAGTACACAAATCTTAACTCAGCTGATAGTTTGTAAAGGGGTTGCACGTTAACATAACATTTCAGCTAGAACACTAACAGTAAAATCCCATCATTAAAACTCTAGTATCATATCCTTACGTGAAAAGACAACTATAGTTTGATATACTCCGAAAATACAATTATCTTAGTAGCTCATACTGCAGACCTTCTCTTCACTTGCTGTCCTCTTACAATCATAGACAAAGGAGGAAAGTTCAAGAGAAATCTAAAAGTTTAAATGGCATTACACAGTGGAGGTAGCAAACAAAACGTACATCTCCATCTTGAACTTTAAAGCTTGTAGTTTTAGGGTCAGACTTCCTTTTAACATCCCCATTTCTTAACTTCGAGCTCTCTGGTTAGCAGCTAAGATTACATTAGATTAGATTACTTACAGTGTGGAAACAGGCCCTTCGGCCCAACAAGTCCACACCCATCTTTGGACTGTGGGAGGAAACCGGAGCACCCGGAGGAAACCCACGCAGACACGGGGAGAACATGCAAACTCCACACAGTCAGTCGCCTGAGTCGGGAATTGAACCTGGGTCTCTGGCGCTGTGAGGCAGCAGTGCTAACCACTGTGCCACCGTGCCGCCCATCTAAGTACAGAAGTACATTCCAGAGTCATCTCATTGCTGTCCTAGACATTAGTAAGCAGCTAACCCTCAGAACCCTCTCTTCCAGTCTTAAATAAACCAACTGTCACTGAAGGAGCACGAGAAGTAATTCTCACCCAGGAATTCTTTTTGGACTGAAGCAAGAAGAATCCACAATTTCAAAACCTCACTATGGCCTACTGCACAATACCGTCAGATGCCTGAGAGGGTGCTACTGGATAACACCCATTATATGAGCAAATAACTGAAGTGAGCAGAACCTGAAAATGTCACATTTCAATTGAAGATGTAACCATCTTAAATGAAACTTGGATTTCTCTGGGGCATATGTAGCCTGGGGCATATGTAGCAAGGTGGATAATTTACTCAGCTCTGTCCCAGTGCTGCTCTAAATGCACAATTTGCAATTTTCTTGTACAGAATAAAGTTGACATCTTGGGTAAGACTAAACCAATCCTCAGCGCTAAAAAGCCTGGTGCATCTCTGGTCATTTTTATTTTTGATGGTGTTAATGGCCTGCAGCAGTCCTTTGCTACATTTTCAGATACAAATGGAGATTTTTGAGTTTTTTCAGAAGGTTTTACAATGGAGTACATTGCAGCTTAGACGGACTTTGACATCATGTGACGTTAACACATACTTTTCAGCAGGGGAATGACTAAATACTGATCAAGAAGGGAGGGGAATCCTAACTGATCCCTTCCCTTGTAAGTTCGTGGGTGCAATCCTCATTAACTTGCTAGAAATGAAACTTCTTTCACAAAATTATAAAACTGGAATAAGTTGCAGTTGCTCAAGGTATATTCTATGCCAGGAGTTGTATCGCCTGATAAAACGCAATTTGCTCTGGACCAGAAGTGGGAGCATCAATGAGTCATTCCCTTGTGCACACATCATTATGTCAATAATACAAAGTGCAGTAACAGTAATTGCTGGCGCAAGAGAAGATTACCACTATACATTAGAAAGCACAACAGGACAACTTCCAGCCAACAATATCATCTCAAGGCTTGGATAGCAACTAAGTAACTGACTTTCACTGTGATTTATGATTCTGAAAACTTGTTGCCTTGAAATTGTTCTGAGAGCATTACTCATGAAGAGAGTGTTCAAAATTGAAAATTCAGCCCAGCAGTTAAGAAGAAATATGTGCAGGAATAAACCATTTGGTCCCTCAAGCCTTCTCCATCGCTCAATAAGATCTAGCTGATCGGATAATGGCCTCAACTCCACTTTCCAGTCTGTTCCCACAAAACTCTTGATTCCTCAGTTTGTTAAAGTGTCTGTCTACCTCAGCCCTGAATATATTCAATGGTTCAAACTGTACAGTTGTCTGGGATAGGTATTTCAAAACATTTGTGATCACCTGAGAGATAAAATACCTCAACTCCAACTGAAATGGGCAACTGCCTCCTCTGAGTCTAAGCCCCTCAACGAGATCTCCTATAATACATTTCTGTAACCTTCTTTCTACCAGGAATTGCTTGTCAGAGTAGTGACTGAAGGAATCCTGGATGACTTCAAGATTTCCAAGGCCAATCACAGGGACCCAAAGATTGAAGGTAAAATACAGTTCTCTGCTATGCACACAAGGCAATTGTGAACAAAGCAAGTAATAATGAAATTTACTGACATTTTAAACAGATTATTCCATGCTATTAATTCTCTCTTTCGAGTTGGCTACTTTGGATTCTTTCTGCGGTATTCAACTAGCTACTCAATTGCAGTTTGTGACGAATGAGTACCAAGTCAAATTTGAGGTAGATTCAGGCAGCTGATAAAACAGCTGTAACAAGGATTGTTGGACATTAAAGCAAAATAATAGCACATCACTGTGAGCAATAGAGAAAGGGGATAACTGTTTATAAAGCAGAGTGGCTTTCAAGATAGTCAAAACAAAAACACATTAGTTAAATAAAATTCATAAACTGAGGATTACAGCAAAGTCACTGACCACTCTTCATCCAATACAAGAAAATAGAGGACTTCAAAGATACTATTGCTAATACATGGGTGTCTGTATAATTATCAGGATATAATATAAAAATTTCAGACCCTAAGATATTATTGTACAGGGGTCTCTTCTTTTTCAGCACTGCAGTTATGTGGTTCTGCCACAGTTACCACGATGAAACAAAGTACAGAAAACAACTATTTCATCATTTCAGTCACCATGGCAGGCCCAACTGCAACTGCGTGCTGTTTCTGCACCTCAAATAGGAGTTCCTGCCCATCCCTGAACTAGCTTGCATACATGTTCACAGGAAGGGACAGTACATGGGGTAAAAGGAAATCATAATTTGTTTTACACTCAGTGGATCCACTCTCACCTCGAGTAGCGTCTACGTGGTGGGCTGCGATAGCGATATTCATCATAACGGGGTCGCCTGGTCCAGGGTGGTGGTGGCCCACGATAGCGCTTCCTCCTCTCACCAGAGGACAGCTCCACTCGTACACGAACGCCACACAACGTTCTGCAATTGAGAGATCAGCGTTAGTCACAAAAATGGAAAATGTTTCTCATTTCTCTAGTGCAGTTGAGATTAGATTCCCTACAGTGTGGAAACAGGCCCTTCGGCCCAACAAATCTACACTGACCCGCCGAAGAGTAACTCACCCAGACCCATTTCCCTCTAACTAATGCACGTAACGCAATGGGCAATTTACCTGCCCTGCACATCTTTTGGACTGTGGGAGGATACCGGAGCATCCGGAGGAAACCCACGCAAACGCAGCGAGAATGTGCAAACTCCACACAAACACTCGCCCAAGGCTGGAATTGAACCAGGGACCCTGGTGCTGTGAGGCAGCAGTGCTAACCACTGAGCCACCGTATTCAACATAACAGATCATTCATAATTCCTCAAAAGGTTACAATTACAACAATATTACTGCTCTTTGACCACAGGAAATCAGTTCTAAATCCTACTCCTGACAACTTTAAAACATATCAGAATTGAGGGACATACTAGGTGAAGACACTGTCTTGTGTCCCTCCAAATCACTAAGTAAAAGTTGCCTACTTTGAGTCTCAGTTTGCATTTCCCAGAGCTCATCTCAGCCAGAGAAACAACTGGGCATCACAAGTAGTTTCATACCTTATGGGCTATAGAGGGAAGACTTTACTCCCAGAATGCCACTAGCGACAGCAATTGCAGAACAGATTAATGTTGAAGCTGTATGCGGGCAGGAACTGGGGCTAATGTAAAGCTCTCGATCCAGGTTCATACATATAGCTAACCACTTCGGTGAGGTACTGGAGGGCACTCACCACTAGTGGACCAATGACTGGATAAAAATCACTTCTCTAAGATAGAGGAGAACATAGATCTGAGATCAGAGAATAAAATATATTTTGACACAGTTTCTGCCAAATGCTGATCAAGAGTGGCTGACAGAGACAATGATCAACTGAACAGCTCAAAACTTCATCAATCTCAACCACACTAAAGCATGAACAGAAGTAAATTGTCTTTGAACCTGAAGGATTAAGGGAGATATACATCAACAGCCTTTGCTCACAGCCCAGAGGGTTTCTATCATATTCCAGAATATCCGCCCATTCTGCGTGTGACCAGCAATTTCAAAGCATGAAGTACAGGATCAAGGGAGGTTTCAAAAGCACATGCATACATAAGTAATTCCCTCAAAAGGCTCAGGAGTTTTCCCACCTTAGTCCTCCCATTATTGTTTTGCAGCTCCCACCTCCTAACTAGATTTTGTCCAAAGGTTCGATAATTTGGAGTGGTACAGTGGACAATGGAGAAGGTGAGAAGTTGCAAATGGTGTTTAATTTGGATAAATGTGAGGTATTGCATTTTGGTAAAACAAACAAGGACAGGACTTATACAATTAAAAGTAGGGCCTCAGATAGTGTTGCAGAACAAAGACACCTGGGGGTTCAGGTACATAATTCTTTGAAATTTGTTTCATAGGTAAACACCATAGATAAAAGACATTTAGCACGCTTGACTTCATTGCTCAGACCTTTTGAGTATAGGAGTTGGGACATCATTTGAGGCTGTAAGGGACGTTAGTGAGGCTTCTTCTGGAGTACTGTCTCCAGTTCTGATTGTCACATTATAAGAAAGGGATCAATAAGCTGGAGAGGAGATCTCCTGTTGCCAGGAATAGAGGAGTTGAGTAATCCAAGAGAGATTGGATAAGGTAGGACCTTTTTGGTTGGAGCATAGGAGGTTAAGTGGTGACCTTACAAAGATTTATAAAATCATGAAGGGCATAGATGAGGTCAATGGTAGATGTCTTGGTGGGGACTTTAAGACTGGGGGCATATTTTTAAGGTGAGAGCAGAAAGACTTAATAAAGTAATGGGGGCAATTTTTTTTAATCGACACAGAGCGGTTAAAAAAAATTCTAGAGAAAGTGGCGGATGCAGGTACAGTACAACATTTAAAAGATGTTTGGATAAGTTCATTAATAAGAAATTTGTGAAGGGATATGGACAAGTGCAGGCAAGTGGGACTAGTGTAGTTTGGGATTATGGTCAGCGGGGACTGATTGGACTGAGGGTTCTGTTTCCATGCTGTATGAGCCTATGACCCTATGGTAGACCAACAAGAATTATGTATTTAAACTTTTGGAAGTACACATAAAAACACTGGTGTCAAAGTCCCTTCCCCTTCACGTGCACACATTCACAATACCTGCCATCCAATTCTCGTACAGCATCGGCTGCATCACGGGGGTCCTCAAATTCGACAAACGCAAAGCCTGGTGGGTTCCGTGCAACCCACACATTGCGCAGAGGTCCATAATAACTGAAGGACCGCTCCAGCTCAGTCTTGTTTCCATTGGTTCCAAGGTCACCCACATAGACCTTGCAGTCCAGCGGACACGAATCACGACGCATCATTGCTCAGCTATTAGAGGTTTTGTTTTATGAAGCAAAGAACAGAGTAAATCCAACATCAGGAGACACATCTCCAATGTTACACTGGTAAAGACTTTCATTGTTCAAGTGCCACAGCACTGATACATTTTAGCACATTGCAACAAATCAGTTTAAATAAAATAAACTAGTCGATACAGTTGAATATTCACCAAAGATTTTCAATATTTTCTTTAAAGACTGAAGTAATTCAGGCAAAAAGAAATCAGCCCATTTTTGTGCCAGTTTTTAAAAAAAATTCACAGAATGAGGGCATCATTAGCCAGTTTAGCAATAATTGGCCATAATGTTGTGCCATATTTAAGAAAGGCTACAAGGAAAAGCCAGGGAACTATCGACGAGTTAGTCTGATGTCAGTGGTGGGTAAGTTGCTGGAGTGAATTCTGAGACAGGACTTACATGCATTTGAAAAAGCAAGGACTGATTAGGGATAGTCAGCATGATTTTCAGAATTGGAAATCACGTAATAAATTTAGATTGAATTGTTTGAAGATGTGACCAAGAACATAGATGAAGACACAGCAAAGTCTTTAGCAAAGTTCCATATGGGAGACTGGCTAATAAGATTACATCACATGGGATCCAGGGACAGTTGGGCAACTGCACAGAAAATTGGCACGACAGTAATAGAGAGAAGGTAGTTATTCAGACTGTGAACAGTGAGGGGCCACAAGGATCAGTGCTAGGCCCACTGTTGTTGGTCATTTATGTAAACTATTTGGATGTGAATAAAGGAAGCATGGTTAGTAAGTTTGCGAATGACACAAAACTTGATGGTGCAGGAACACCTAGGGGTGCAGATACAAAGTTCCTTGAAAGTAGCATCATAAGCAAACAGGGTGAAGGTTGTGGCTGGCACATATTCAGTATTCTGACCAATGAAGCAAATGTGAATTGGGATGTCATGTTATGGCTGTACAGGACGTTGGTAATGCTTGGGTGCGGGGGAGAGGAAAGGAATGCTGAGGGGGTTGGGGTGAGGGATAGAGT
>NC_057748.1:7568197-7575905 GCF_004010195.1 Chiloscyllium plagiosum | reverse complement strand
GGAGGGGGGGCAGTGTTTGGGGGGAGGGGGGGCGCGGAAAATTCGCCCACTACTGAAGGCCCAGGTTTTCTGTCAGCGATGCTCCCTCTCGCCCTCCCCCCAATCCGCCGACCACATTGTTTTCTCTTTCTACTTACCTTTTATCTCTTTTCCCCCTCCTCACATTGACTCCTTTCTCACTCACTCTCTGCCCTCCTCCCGCCGATCGCTCCTACAAAATGGCGGACCCACACTCCGATTGATTGACAGCGGCTCCAACCAATCCGATCCCACAATCTGTCGGGTCGTTCGGCGACATGGCATGTGTGACAGCGATTCTAACCAATCATATCCCGCCTCCTCCTGATTGACGTCTCTCCCCACGACACAAGCGCCACCTGCTTTCAAATAAGCCAGTAGTTGATCGCAGGACCGCGTGGAGGGCGGGGACTATCTTTGAGGAACAGCCACCTGACCCAATCATCGCTGCGCCTGTGGCGGGGCCCGCCGCAGTCTGACCATTCAGAACGGCGCGACTGGGGAGGAGGCGGGATATCGCCGGCAGCCCAATGTGTCCGGTGGTAACAGTTATGCTAACGAGGTGATAGGTGGCTGCAAGAGGGGATCTGCTCATGAGGACCATTAGTGCCGAGGGGCAGCAGCGCCAGCATCAGGCTGGAGTTAAAACTGCTTTTCAGCCAATGCAGAAACTGGGCATTTGGGAGAGCGGGTTTGGAGTTCACTGTGAATCCCAGGAGGAGGTCAATATGTGTTCCCCATCCCTAATTGCCCTAAACTGCCAAGTGACTTGTTAAGCCATTGCAGTTATGGGTCAAACCACAGTGCTATTGGTCTGGAGTCACATGTAGGTCAGGCTGGGCCAAGGTGGCAGATTTTCTTTGACAATGGACATTAGTTGAGGTTTTTACAATGATTGCTGATAGTCTCTATCAGTGAGACCTACTTTAAATCCCAGATTGTATTATTTGAATTTAAGTCCCATCTGCTAGTGGTATTACATTTACATAGTGCATTTACTACCTCAAGTTGTGTAACTCTTGCTGTGATGTTAGAAACACTGTCACCAATTAGTCCAAAGCAGCCGTCCAAGGCCAGAAACTAACTGCATTCACCGTACAAGTGATAGCCCAACAGGTTTATTTCAAAGTACAAGCTTTCAGAGCACTACTCCTTAGTCAGGTAGTTAGTCCTTTTCCATTCCAGTGCAACACTGGCATCTCAACATCACTGCATTCACTGTGACTGAAACTAGCTGTCAATTAATTTAATAAAAATATCCACGAGCTGTTATGATAGTGGTGGGATTTGAGCCTGTGGCCCAGAGGATTAGAGTCATACAGCACAGAAACAGACCCTTTGGTCCAAACCAATTCATGCCAACCATAGTCACAAAATAAACTAATCCCACCTGCCAGTTCCTGGCCCATATCCCTCCAAACCTTTCCTATTCATGTACTTGTCCAAATGTCTTTTAAATGTTATAACGTACCCACAACCGCCACTTCCTCTGGAAGTTCATTCCATACACGAACCGTTAGGTTAGTCTAGGCATGTGGAATACCACTACATCACTATCACCTCTCATCAGAAATTAAATCTTATACAAAGTTCCATTATGAACACATATTAATTCCTCTCTCTTGAAAGCTTTAACTTAAGGTCACTTAGCTATAAAGAACTTCAATATGGCTGAAAAGGTGGATATTTTTGCCAAAGGTTCTCATCTTGTACTCATCAGGAGAAATGCAAGAATGCTAAATTTTAAACGTAAGCAACAATTCGTAGAAATGAGAAAAACATGCTGATTGATTGGCAAGTTGACTCTGCCTGAGAAAGCAACAGGGAATTCAGGTTCCCTAAACACCTGGGTAATTCAAAAAAGTTGCAAGATTTGAAAATATTCCTGTCGTTTGCAGAGAACAAGTACCTGTTTATGATTGCAATTCCCTCCCAAATAGCATTGTGGACCAACCCACAGCAGGTGGACTGCAATAGTTCAAGAAGGCAACTCACCACCATCTTTTCAAGAGTAATTAGGAATGGGCAGTAAATGCTGACCAGACATATTGCACACATCCCACAAATGAATATATTTTTAAAAATGCATGTTGCTTCCAGCGTGTAAATTAGCTGTGTTATGAACTTGACTGATGGTCTTAAATTGGTTGTTGGTGTAGCCATTAGTTCACCAAAAATTGACCTGCCAACCAATCAGTGCCTTCTACAATATACATAATTTTGATTTAAAAAAAAATTGGCATTCTTGCATTTGTCCTGATGAGTACACAATGAAAACATTTGGCAAACCATCTCTACTTTCAGTTAGATTGAAGCTACCAAATAACTATGTAATGTCCAATCACACAACCCGCACCCCCCACCCCCCCAAGATCTCTGTGCTCCTCCAATTCTGGCCTCTTCAGCAGCTCCCATTTTTATCACTGTAGCACTCAGTAGCCACAGCTTCTGTTATCTGGACCTGAAATTCTGAAATTCCCACCCCTGTACCTCTCCACCATTCTATCTTGCTTTGCTCCTTTAAGACACATCTTAAAACCAACCTTTTAGGTCAGGTGTTTGGTTATTCTGATTCAGTGTCAGGCATTGTTTCATAATGGTCCACTGAAGCAAGCTGGGACATTTCATTATATTGAATATGCAACATAAATGAAATCAGAGGATCTCTTTGGACAATGCAGTTGGCCTCCTATCCATTAGATTATTCTCACTGAGCACCTTTTGATCTTTTTGCCTCTCATATTCATTACTTATTCTTTTGATAATAAGCTTTCCTCTGCTTGTTTTTTTTTTACTTTCTGCAATGGCTTATTGGAACTGTGAATGGGAAATGCTTTGATCTGTCTAGAATGATGTGTGTAAATGGTCTAATGCTCTTCACTGCATCAGACACAATTAAAATAATGACAAGTTTCCAAATCTGTCCTCTGGGTAAAACCACCAGGTATTAAATGGGGCAACAGGCATTTCTTTTTCTCTCGTGCTTTCTGTTTTTACACGGAAGAAAGTCACCGAAAGAAAATTTAAATGTCAGGGCTTGTCCATATCCTTATCACATGTGGAACCAGAATTCCCTATTCACCTAGGAATGATAACCTGTCACATTTAAAATTGTGCCAATTCTCTCATTAGCTTCAGGTTTGATCGTCTTCTTATTGAAGTTTGTGTCAATGTCAGGGGTACTCAAGTTCCTGTCTTAGAATTTAATTTAATTTTAGTTCAAATTTAGTTTTCCCCAACCACCTCTTCCTAAGGATATTTTCATCATTAAAACTGTAGTAATGTAAACCTTCGATTCTTTAGAAAGGCCTGACTTCCTGAAGATTAATGAATGAAGAGGATGCAGAGAAACCTGTTCACACTGAAATAACAGCACAGAGGACACTATCCTATCACCAAGTCACCCTTTAGTTACACGTACAGCTCAGAGCCAGTCCCTACAGTGAGGAGAATCCCTGAGACTCATGTTTATTTCTGTCAGGGTTTACAACCCCAATCCAGGATCTCATAGTCAATGAGTCCTGGCTCTGATCACTACAACCACCCTCTAATCCAATGGGAGATCCAGTGTGATCATTCAGAATCAGATAGGTAACTCAGTGATCATTCTTACAGATCTCAAGCTCCTGTGAACTAGCAATGGTCAAATTAAAGCCAGTGTTTGGAATAACTGTATTAGGCAAGATTTATATTGCCAAATGATCCAGTAAAGCCATTTGTTTGCGACATATTCCTTCTAAATTATCTAGGGGGAGAGTTGGAAACACAACCAGACAAGGACTCCAATCAAAGGCATTACTCAATACCACATTAACTGCACTCATTCACTGAGATCTTGTTAAACAGGGACTCTCCCATCCATTATTCATAAACAGAATAATAGCAGCAGCTTGTATTTGCATTGAGCAGTACACTATAAAGGAAGCAGTACAGCCCCTCTAGTCTGTGCTAGCTCATTCCAGAAGCAATCCAGTCCGACCCATAGCTCTGTAGTTTATACCTACCCTGCCTCTCTTACTGCCTCTCTTATGCAGAAAGAGTAAAAAGGAAGCATAATATCTGAATGGTGAGAGATTGCAGAGCTCAAAGATATATCCGGGGATCTGGGTGTCCCATAGCATGAATTGTAAAAGGCTGATATTTTGAGACAGTAAGTGATGAGGAAAGCCAATGGAATATTACCATTTATTATGAGGGACACGTATTGTTAAAAACATTTAATGTTATACAGAGCCTTAGTGATACCACACCAGGACTACTGTCTACAGCATTGCTCTCAGTATTTAAGCATCTTAATGTATTGGAAGCAGTCCAAATAAAGTTTACCAAAATAAAGCCTGGACTGGGTGGGTTTTGAGGTAAGATTGGACAGGATGTTGTATAGGACATTGGTGAGACCTCTTCTGGAGTACTGTGTCCAGTTCTGGTCACTCTGTTATGGGAAGGATATTATTAAACTGGAGAGGGTTCAGAAAAGATTTACCAGGATGTTGCTGGGAATGAAGGGTTTGAGTTATGGGAGAGGTTGGGTAGCGTGGGATTCTTTTCCACTGGAGCGTAGGAGGTTGACAGATGAACTTATAGAGGTTTGCAAAAAAGTGAGTGTCAGGTGTCTTTTCCCGAGGATGGGGGAGTTCAAGACTAGTGGGGGGCACATTTTTAAGGTGAGCAGGGAAAAATAAAAAAATAACACGAGGGGCAATTTTTTGGTGGTTTGTGTGTGGAATGAACCTCTAGTGGAAGTGGTGGATGTGGGCACAGTTACAATTTAGACAAATACATGAATAAGAAAGGTTTGGAAGGATCTGAGCCAACCACAGGCAAGTGGGACTAGTTTTGTTTGGGATTATGGTCAGCATGGTCTGGTTGGACCAAATGGTCTGTTTCTGTGCTGTATAACTCAATAGGTTTGTACTCGCTGGACTGAGAAGATCAAGCTGGGTGGGGGGGAGAGAGATGCTTGATGGAAGCTGGGGAAAGGATATTCCTTTGTGTGGGAGAATTGAGATTTAGGGCTCACTATTTCAAAATAAGGGATCGCAGTATTTAAATCAGACAGGAGCAGAAATCTTTATCCTTACAGAAGCTCATGACCTTCCTCCTGAAAAGATAGTTGAAGCAGAGTCTTTGAATATTTTTAAGGCAAAGGTGGATAGATTTTTGATAAAGAAGGGGGTGGGAGGTGAAAGGAGATTGGATAGGCAGGAATGTAATCTTATTGAATGGCAGAATAAACCCAAGGGGCCAAATGGCCTCTTTATGCTTCTCGAGTCATAGAGATGTACAGCATGGAAACAGATCTTTCAGTCCAACTCATCCATGCTGACCAGATATTCTCAATTAGTCTAGTCCCATTTGCCAGCACTTGGCCCAAACCCCTCTAAACCCTTCCTATTCATATCCCCATTCAGTTGCCTTTTAAATGCTGTAATTGTACCAGCCTCCACTACTTCCTCGGGCAGCTCATTCCATACACGCATCTCCCTCTGCGTGAAAAAGGTACCCTTTGGATCCTTTTCAAATCTTTCCCCTCTCACCTTAAATCCATGCCCTTTAGTTTTAAACTCCCCTACCTCAGGGCAAAAGACCTTGATTATTTACCCTATCTCTTGACTTTATAAATCTCTATAAGGTCACCCTTCAGTAACCAATGCTCCAGGGAAAATAGTTCCAGCCTATACAGCCTCTCCGTATAGCTCAAACCCTCCAACCTTGGCAACATCCTGATAAATCTTTTCTTAATCCTTTCAATTTTAACAACATCTTTCTTTTTTTATGAGAGACCAGAATTAAATGCAGTAAAAGTGGCAATGTCCTGTAAGCTAATTAAAGTGTTTGTTTTACCCTGAAGGTCATAAACTGCAAATGCCTATTACACCTCTCTACCACAGTCTTGCTTTCAAGATGTCACTTAATACCTCAAAATAAAAGCAAAATACAATGGATGTTGGAAATCTGACTTCAAAACAGAAAGTACTGAAGAAATTCGGCAGGTCTGGCAGCATATGCGGAGAGAGAAACAGCGTAATGTTTTGAGTTGAACAACACCTCCACATTGGTGTTGCTTTATACATGATGAAGTGCAGCAATTTGACAATGCTCCTCTGACAGAACCGTCCAAACCCATGACCACTACCATCTAGAAGGACAAGGGCAGCAGATACAGGAAAAAAAACACCACTTGCAAATTCCCCTCCAAGCCACATGCCAGCCTGACTCAGAAATAGATCGCCGTTCATGCTGTGTCACTGGGTCAAAGCGCTGGAACTCCCTTCCTGACACCAGACGCGGACTCAACAAAATAGCTCACCACCACCACCCTCTCAAGGAGCAATTGGGGATGACCAATTAATCAGTAGCGATACGCCCCATGAACAGATTTCAAATGCTTCTGTCATAATCTCCCTTGATGTTGCTTTCCCTGAAAATAAAAATCCCAGTTTCTCTCAAAGTAAATTATCAGCTGATACTGACACTGAGTGATTAAAGGGATAGACGGAGATAGTTTGTTTAACGGTGAGGCATTAGAAGGGACCAGATATCATAAAAGATGAGATATATACGCATAATATATATGATCATTCAAGACAGATGTGGTGTCAAATGGGAGTGAAGTGTTGCTTGTGTGCAAACAGGAGCTACACCTGAGGCACACAGTAGCCATTCAGTAGAAAGGATCATTCCTTATTCACCAAGTATGGGAGCCGGCATTCGAATGAAAATTAACAGCACAGGAATTCAATTCTCCCTGTAACCTGCTGAATGTTGTTAGCTGCTGCAGGGAAGACCCAGACACCAGGTGGCAGCTCTGATCTTCAAACCAAACCAAGGCAAGAGGGAGAAGAGAGAGAGAGAGAGAGACCACACTTTATTACCTGGGTTATTAATACCTCTAATGAATTACAATGAAGTGCTGTTGTGTGGGGAAGTAGGTTAGTCATTAGCTGCAGAAGAAAGTCCCAAGAATGGTGATTGTCGTCCTTCTGTTATCGGTGATACAAACGCAGAGATTACCGGAGAAACTCAGCAAACCTGTCGAGAGAGAAACAGCATTAATATCTCCAATCCAATATGACTCTTTGCCAGTGAAATACCGACACGCAGGCCAGTTTCACCAAATCGCTCTTTACTTACATGGGAGCAGTACATGGGCTCTGAGGCAGTCCCAAATTGAGGAGACCTTCTGAATCTCCTGTTTATATTTTTTTAATAATTATTTTTCTGAGGAAATTCTAAATCTCCTGGTTAATTATTTTTTCTTTTTTTTTCTTTACCCCAAGCGGTAGTGCTTATTTTTCCCCAGCACCCATGGTGTGTGTGTGCAGGTGTGAGACACAGTGAAAGACACAAGGTGCACGAATCTTTATTCAATTTCCACCACCAGGAAGATAGGAAACACCTGAGTGGCCAGTGACAAACACTGCCCTTCACAACAAAGGGCAGTGCTGTGTGATCAAACAGTGAAGGGGAGGGCAGGGATTAAATCAGAATAGAGTTGGAGGGGATATAAAGCACTCCACTCCCTGCGGCGCCCACCTCTCCCTGAACAGCTCAAAGGAGTTGGTAGACGACGCATGCTCCTTCTCCAGATGCACCCAGGCTCGGATGTGGCTGGTCTCCTGTTTTTTTTTTATAGTGCTGTGTGAATCCCTATTTATTTATTTATTTATTTATTTATTTATTTTTTCTT
>NC_057748.1:7555326-7566444 GCF_004010195.1 Chiloscyllium plagiosum | reverse complement strand
CTAACGTAACCGCGGTAGAGGGGCAGGCAGTCGGCCTTAACGACCCCCTCCACGGCCCGCTGCCTGGACCTGTTGATGGCCAGTTTGGCCAGGCCCAGGAGCAGACCCACGAGGAGGTCTTCAGACTTGCCCTCCTTCCTCCGTACCGGGTGCCCAAAGATCAGGAGCGTGGGACTGAAGTGCAGCCAAAAACAGAGGAGAAGGTTTTTAAGGAAATCAAAAATGGAGTGCAAACGCCCACACCCAATATACACGTGGTCCACGGACTCCACAGCGCCACAGAACAAGCAGTTGGGCTGGGAGTCCGTGAACCACCGCAATCTGCGGTTGCAGGGGACTGCTGCGTGCAGGCACCTCCACCCCAGATCCCCGAGAGAAAGGGGGAGGACTCCCGCGTTAGAGAGCCCCCACTGGGGATCCCCACCGCCCGGTGGCAAATGGGCACGCCAAGGCGTGTCCGGACGGTGGATGAGGGAGAAGAGGTGGAACGGTGAGCAGCAGCAGTCGGTACAGGGCTCTTCTTTTTATCTCACTAAACGAAACAAAGTTAAAATTTCGGAGGCGGCTCAGGTTGTGGGGCACAGGCTCTGGTCTCCTGTTTTTATCAGTCCATCAGGGCTCCCTGATTGGCCCAGGTTAATATTCCCAATCAAGGATCTCACAGTCAATGGGATCTGCATGGTCCTGTTTCCAATCACTACAGATTCAAAAAGTGAGGCAGTGGAAAAGCACAACAGGTCAGACAGCATCCGAGTAGCAGGAGAGTCAACATTTCAGGTGTAAGCCCTTCATCAGGAAGGTGAGGATCAGGTCCCGGACCAGGTGGACGTTATCGTGTATCCTCCGGCCCGGGACCGTGTAGGACTGATCTGCAAGGCATTGGTAGATGCAGGTGGGGTGATGGTGATAGGTTGGAGGGAAGTGTGGAGTGGATAGGTGGTAAGGAAGATGGACAGGTGTAACCGTGAAAGAGAGTGATGTTGAGTTGAAGGGTTGGATCTGGGATGAAGTGGGGGAGGGGAGAATGAGGAAACTGGTGAAGTCAACGTTGATATCGTGTGGTTGGAGGGTCCCAAGGCGGAAGATGAGGTGTCTTCCTCCAGGCATCGGGTGGCTTGAATTTGGTGGTGGAGGAGGCCCAGGACTTGTATGTCATTGGCGGAGTGGGACGTGAGTTGAAGTGGGCGGCCTCAGGGCAGTGGGTTTGTTTGGTGTGTTTAGCCCAGAGATGTTCCCCGGAATGTTCTGTGAGTTGGAGGCCTGTCTCCCCGTTGTAGGGGAGACCACATCGAGAAGACACTGTAGAGTAGGAGAAAGTGAGGACTGCAGATGCTGGAGACCAGAGTTGAAAAATGTGGTGCTGGAAAAACACAGCAGGCCAGGCAGCATCCGAGGAGCAGAAGAATCGACGTTTCGGGCATAAGCCCTTCTGCTGAAACGTCAATCCTCCTGCTCCTCGGATGCTGCCTGGCCTGCTGTGTTTTTCCAGCACCACATTTTTCAACTCTTCCTGAGGTGAGGGTGATAGGCTGGAAAAGGGGTGGGGGCAGAGAGTACGGGAAGAAGATTCCCTGGTGGACGGGTCTGTTTGGACGTGGCGGAAATGACGTCACCACTACCAGGGATATATTTCCCTCCCCACCTCTATCAGCATTCCGGAGAGACCACTCCCTTTGCGACTCCCTCATCAGGACAACACCCCCCATCAACCCAACCTCCACTCCTGGCACCTTCCCCTGCAACCACAAGAAGTGCAAAACCTGCGCCCATACCACCCCCTCACCTCCCTCCAAGGCCCCAATGGATCTTTCCATATCCGTCGCAAATTCACCTGCACCTCCACACACATCATTTATTGTATCCGCTGCACCCGATGTGGTCTCCTCTACATTGGGGAGACAGGCCGCCTACTTGCAGAACGTTTCAGGGAACACTCACCCTCACCTCCTTCCACCTATCGTATTCCCAGCGCTCCTCCCCCAAATTCCCTCCCCCCTACCTTTTACCTCAGCCCGCTTGCCATACCGGCCTCATTCCTGAAGAAGGGCTTATGCCCGAAACGTCGATTATCCTGCTCCTCAGATGCTGCCTGGCCTGCTGTGTTTTTCCAGCACCACATTTTTCACCCGATAGTGGAGGGATAACAACTGAGAACTTTCACAAGGGCAGAATTAGTGAAATGTTTGAGATGTCGAGGGTTGTGTGGTCCTGGAAAAGGTTCCATTCACACACAAACTCACAATGCCAGAGACAGTATGTTCCAGCAGCCCGAAACGTCGATTATCCTGCCCCTCAGATGCTGCCTGGCCTGCTGTGTTTTTCCAGCACCACATTTTTCAACTTTAGATGAGGTGTTTGGATGTGCAGGAAAATCTCTGGAGGATGTATTTGGATCCTTTGTGGCCTTGGACAAACATCAATGATTATTGATCATCAATGATTCACTGGATCATTGTATAATAGGCAACTGGCCATAAACCTCTCCTTTGCCTGTTTATCAAGGTGACTCCTTACCGGTCAGGCCACATTAGGGTGACTGACACCAAATGTCCACAATCCTTCTGTACCTCTTCACTTGTGTGCCTGGGCTATTTGACCAAGTGGTGCGTCACAGGAAAACCCAATTTTGTTCTCATTCCACGTTCTCAGGCAAGCACAACGCCAGCCACTTTGCAGGAATGCTAGGATGCAAAATCTGAGCCGCAGCCACTGAAGGATTGCCTTCAGGGTAAATGAGAGATGAAACAGTTTGGAGAGAGGATTCCAGTGCTGAGGGTCTCAGCAACTGAAGATACAGCTGCCGATAGTGGAAGGATAACAACTGAGAACTTTCACAAGGGCAGAATTAGTGAAATGTTTGAGATGTTGAGGGTTGTGTGGTCCTGGAAAAGGTTCCATTCACACACAAACTCACAATGCCAGAGACAGTATGTTCCAGCAAAGGTTCCAACATGGTCCAAACATGGATACAAGAGCTGTACTCCAGAGGTGAAATGAGAGTGACTGCCCTTAACCCTAAGGCCACATCCAACCGAGTATGGCATGAATGAGCCCAAGAAAAGCTAGAGGAAATAGTAATTGGTGGACAAACAATCCATTCGTCGGAGCCATGTCTGGCACATGTAGATGGTGGTGGTTGTTGGAGGTCAGTTATCTCAGCTCCAGGACATCTCCGCAGGAGTTCCTCAGAGTATTGTCCCTGACCCAACCATCTTCAGCTGCTTCACCTTCCCTCCATTCCAAGGACATTCACTGATGATTGCACATTGTTCAGCAGCATTCGCAACTCTTCAGATCCTAAAGCAGTCCATGGCCAAATGAAGTAAGACCTGGATAATATCCAGGCTTTGGCTGAGAGGTGATTAGTGACATTTGTGTTATGCAAGTGCCAGGCAATGACCTTCTCCAACAAGAGAGAATCTTCTCTCCTTCACATTCAACAGTATCCTGATGAAAGGCTTTTGCCCGAAATATTGATTCTCCTGCTCCTTGGATGCTGCCTAACCTGTTGTGCTTTTCCAGCACCACACTCTTGACTCTGATCTCCAGCATCTGCAGTCCTCACTTTCACCTAGTATCACTATTGCTCTCCATCGATATTCTTGGTGTTGCTGTTGACCAGGAATCTAGGTAGACTAGCCTTTAAATACTGTGGACACAAGAGCAGGTCATAGGCTAGGAATTCTGATGTGAGTAACTCACTTCCTGTCTCTGCAAAGTTTGTCCACCATCTACAAGGCACAAGTCAGGAGTGTGATAGAATACTCCCCATTTGCCTGGATGGGTGCAGCTCCAACAACACTCAAGAAGCTGGACACCATCCATAAAACAGGCCACTTGATCTGCACCACATCCATCATCTTCAACCTTTACTCTCTCCAGCACTGAGGCACAGTAGCAGCAGTGTCTACCATCTGCAGGATGCACTGCAGCAGCTCACCAAGGCTCCCTCACCAAGACCATCCAAATCTGTGACCTCTGTGCCATGGAAGGACAAGGGCTGCAGATACATGGGCACACCGTAAACTAACAAGTTCCCCTCTAAGCTACTAACCATCCTGACTTGAAGCAATATCATTGTCCTTCCACTGTCACAGGGTCAAAATCCTGGAACACCCTCCCTAAAACGCTCTAGATGTCCCTATATCCTGAGGACTGTAGCAGTTCAAGAAGGCAGGTGTGATGACAATGCTGCTCCTTTAGCAAGGTTATGTTGTCCTTGGATTTTTTTCAAGAGGGGTCATAAAGGCAGAGGTTCCAATTTGTCTAGAAATATCTAATTGAAAAGGCTTTTAAAGCTTTTCTTTTCAAACACTTGTACACTGAAAGGGGAGTGGCCAGTTCTCCCAATTCAGGGTTTTTATGGTTTAGTTTTAGCTGGGATTCCAAAGAAACAACTCAGTGCTATCTCTCTCTCTCTCTCTCCCTCCCTGACATCTCTCTCTCTCTCTGACATCTCTCTCTGTAAGAACATGTATTTGAATTTACCTTTTTGCCAAAGGGTGTGTTTATGGGATGTTGCAGGAAATTGGAACAACTCTTTGTTAAAGTGCTTTTTTGTATCAGTTGGGTTTTCATAGGGTTATTCTCATCTAAATTCGGTTTTCTTTTGTTATTGTGTAAATAAATTCTGTTTTATTTAAAACCGAATGGTTTGACCAGCCACAATATTCACCTTCCATCTGCTTAAAACAACGAGAAAAGTTAGGGTCTGGGCTCCCATCTTAAATGTTTTGAGGGGGGGGCCTGGTCTGGTCCAAGACACAGGTCACCACCAGCTTCTCCAGCGCAATTAGATTAGATTCCCTACAGTGTGGAAACAGGCCCTTTGGCCCAACAAGCCCACACTGACTCTCCAAAGAGTAACCCACCCAGACCCATTTCCCTCTGACTAATGCACCTAACACTATGGGCAATTTAGCACGGCCAATTCACCCAGCCTATACATCTTTGGACTGTGGGAGCAAACCCCACACAGGCACAGGGAGAATGTGCAAACTCCACACAGACAGTCGCCCGAGGCTGGAATCGAACCTGGGACCCTGGTGCTGTAAGGCAGCAGTGGTAATCACTGAGCCACCACACCAGGCAATTATGGCTGGGCAATAAATGATGGCCTAATCAGTGGTGCTCACCTTCCCAGAGATAAATGCATTAAAGAAAAGAAAGAGCCATTCGTTCACTCAAGCCTGCTCCCTTTTTCAATAGGATCTTGGCCAACCTGATGGTGGCCTTAATTTTATCCTCCTGTCTGTCCCTCAAAGCAATTGATTTCCATCTGCATCTAACTCAGCTTTGAACATTTTTCAATGGTCCAGCCTCCATTTACTCTCTTGAGAACTCTAAACACTAATGAGCCTCTGAGAGATAAACAGCCACAGGAACTTCGGAACAGGAGTTAGCCTTTCAGTTCCTCGATATGTTCCACCACCCTTTTCATCTTAGTCTTCAGTGGGAGGCCACTTAATTTGATATTGTGCCCTTTAGTTTCAGATTTGCCCACAAGGAGAAACATCCTGTCAGCATCTTGTCAAACTCTTTCCAAATCTTACATGTTTCAATAAGATCTTGGGGAGTTGATGGCATTATCCCTGGACTGTTAATCCAGAGACCAAGATAATGTTCTGGGCATCTGGGTTCGAATCCTACCTTGGCAGAGGTGGACTTTGAATTCAATTAAACAAAGCCAAACTAAGAGTTTAATGATGGCCATGAATCCATTGTCAATGGTTAGAAAAACCCACCTGGGTCACTAACGTCCTGTACGGAAGGCAACTGCCATCCTTACCTGGTCTGGCCTACACGTGACTCCAGACCCACAGCAATGTGGTTGTCTTTTAACCACTTTCTGGGCAATTAGGGATGGGCAATAAATGCTCGGCTTGCCAGTGATGCCCTCAACCTGAGAATGGATTTTTTTAAAAAACCCTTTTCATTCTTCTAAACTTGAAATAGTAGGGGGTCAATCTGCTCAATGTTTCCAAAATATTATGTGGCTCTGCTCGAGAGAGATTTTTTTAGATTAGATTACATTACAGTGTAGAAACAGGCCCTTCGGCCCAACAAGTCCACACCAACCCGCCGAAGCGAAACCCACCCATACCCCTACCTTTACCCCTTACCTAACACTACGGGCAATTTAGCATGGCCAATTCACCTGACCCTGCACATCTTTTGGACTGTGGGAGGAAACCGGAGCACCCGGAGGAAACCCACACAGACACGGGGAGAACGTGCAAACTCCACACAGTCAGTCGCCTGAGGCGGGAATTGAACCCGGGTCTCAGGCGCTGTGAGGCAGCAGTGCTAACCACTGTGCCACCGTGCCGCCCACGCAGATTGTGATTCTTTGGAATTTCCTACTCCTAGAAGCCTGCGGATGCTCACTTGTTGAATATATTCAAAACCGACGTGTGCCTCATTAAAGGAATTCAGGGACATGGGGCTCGTGGTGGAGTTGAGGCAAAAAGCCAGCAGTGAACAGCAGAACAAGCTCAATGGACCAAACAGCCTACTCCAGCCCCTATTAAAAAAAATCGAAAAGAACTATGGCTGCTGGAAATCAGAAAGAGAAAACAGAATTTGCTGGAAAAATCTCTGCAGGTCTAGCAGCATCTGTGGAAAGAAAGCGGAGTTCGTGTTTTGGTTCCAGTGGTCCTTCTCCAGCTCCGATTGTTTTTGTCTTATGCCCTTAGGCTTGTCAATTTTATACATGCAAATTAAAAGAGAGACACTATTTACCACAGAGCCTAGAACCGACTGTCCTCTGATTGACCCTGGTTCCCTAGCAGTCGCAAACATTCTTACACAGGATTCCCTAGCTTCACTTAAGATACAGTGGCCTTAAAGGGGTCAGGCCCATTGGCAGGTCATCATCTCAAAGGTGAGATACTGATGTAGAATGCCAACGGCATGTAGGCAGACCATTCAGCCTATTGAGTCAACACCAAAGAGCATCCCACCTCTTTGCCCATGGCTATTGCACCCAACATGCACATCCCTGGACACTGTGGGGTAATTTAGCATGGTCAATTCACCTAACCTGCACATCTTCTGACTGTGGAAAGAAACTGGAGCAAACCTGCACAGGGTGCAGGGAGAATGTACACACTCCATACAGACAGTCACCTGAGGGTGGAATTGAACCTGGGTCCCTGGTGCTGTGAGGCAGCAGTGCTAACCACTGAGCCACCGTGCCACCCCCCAGTTACTGCTAGGAGAAAGCAGGTCCAGCAAAGAGAACGAGCCCAACGCCATAAATAGCTGCAGCTCCTTTGAGAGGATGGCCGCAATGTGCCAGTTTTCTGTCCCACTTCTCTCCATTACACAAGCAGCCGCGGTGACACTCTCCTTAGTGTCAAGTTATTAAAATTTATCAGGAAGTATCTGCCAGACAATTTCTCTACACCGGTGCAAGAGAGAGGAGACATGGAAATATATTTGTCATCATGTCATGGCTGCAAACGACTCGCTAGCTCATTGCAAACACAATTTCTGTCATCCCATCAGCCAGCAGGGATGAGACAAGTAACATTACGCACTCTGTGACTGGGGAAATGCCCCTCTCATTAGGCTCTGGGTACTGATGCCCAAACTGTGACTACTGCCCTGCTCTGGACCATCATGTTCTCATGCCATGTGGCTTCCTCAAACACTTTATGGGCTACCTTGGCAAATTGAGAATTATAGAATCCCTACAGCAGGCCATTCAGCCCAATGACCCTCCGCAGTGCATTCCACCCATTCCCTGTAACCCTGCATTTCCCATAGCTAACCCACCTAGCCTGCACGTCCTTGGACACTACGAGGCAACTTAGCACGGCCATTCCACCTAACCTGTGCATCTGGGGCAGCATGGTGGCTCAGTGGTTAGCACTACGGCCTCACAGCGCCAGGGACCTGGGTTCAATTCCAGCCTCGGGTGACTGTGTGTGTGGTGTTTGAACATTCTCCCCATGGGTCTGTGTGGGTTTCCTCCGGGTGCTCTGGTTTCCTCCCACAATCCAAAGATGTGCAGGTCAGGTGAATTGACCATGTCAAATTGCCCATAGTATTAGGTGTAAATATAGGGTAGGGAACTGGGTGTGGGCAGGTTACTCTTTCGAGGGTCAGTGTGGACTTGTTGGGCCAAAGGTCCTGTTTCCATACTGTAGGAAATCTAATTTTTGGACTGTGGGAGGTAATTGGATCACCTGGAGGAAACTCACACAGACACGAGCAGAATGTGCAAACTCCACACAGACAGTCACCTGAGGGTGGAATCGAACCCAGGTCCCTGGCGCCATGAGGCAGCAGTGCTAACCACTGAGGCACTGTGCCGCCCCAAAGGAGTGAGTAAATGCCCTCTCATGTTCCATGCTACACATCTTACCCACACAAACGCACACAGTCCTCCTGTTCACCGTAGCAGCTAGTCGTACAGTTTGATTGTTCCCTACACCCTGCTTTCTCATCGCTGTCTTTCTGTTATTATCACTGTCGCTGTACCACAGCTAACTTTATTGCCTGAATGTTTCCCGCATCCCCCTCTCTCACCACTACTTCTCTGTTACTGATCGACCATATCACTGCCCGTAACCCCTTCTCTATCCCTTTCTCGAACATAGACTCCACCACTCCCTTGTTTTCTCAAGGGGATTACCTTCATTCCTTGAGCCTTCTGGAGTCTTGTTTCTCTCGTGTGTGCCCAACTAACTTCAGACAGCTGCTTGACCTCTGGCTCCTTCTGTCTGCCAAAGGTCATCTCTGAGCTATTGGAGACCCTGGCTCTCTTACCCAAATCCATATTGCTTCACCCCTCTCCTTTCAAGAGCATCTGATGGGCTTATCCCGTTTGTGAGGCAGGTTGCCCCTTTCCATCTGCTCAGTCTGCCCCCCCCCTCCTGGGCATCAAAAACAACTGACATTTGTATGGCACCTTTCCCTCATGAAATATCTCAAGATGCTTCACTGTGGTTGAGAGTGTGGTGCTGGAAAAGCACAGCAGGTCAGGCAGCATCCAAGGAGCAGGAGAATCGATGTTTCGGGCAAAAGCCCTTCATCAGGACTTTCCTGAGGGCTTTCCTGACAAAGGTCTTATGCCCGAAACGTCGATTCTCCTGCTCCTCAGATGCTGCCTGACCTGCTGTGCTTTTTCAGCACCACACTCTCGACTCTGATCTCCAGTATCTGCAGTCCTCACTTCCTCCTGGTTCACTGTAGTTTCACGTTAAAAATCACACAACACCAGGTTATAGTCCAACAGATTTAGATGTGGTTTGCTCACTGAGCTGGAAAGCTCATTATCATGAAAATGAACCTTCCAGCTCAGCAAGCAAACCTACATCCAGATCCTCAACCTGAGCTATACATCTTCTCAAAACTTTCCAACAGATTTATTTGAAAGCACTAGCTTCCATGTGATGAAGGAGCAGCGCTCTGAAAGCTAGTGCTCCCAAATAAACCTGTTGGACTATAACCTGTGTAGTGTGATTTTTAACTTTGTTCACCCCAGTCCAACACCAGCACCTCCACATCACTGTAGTGTCATAAGGCAACATCAGGAGATATTAGGGCAGAATGTTGGTCAGACAAGTAGGTTCTAAGAACTGTCTTAAAGAAGGTGAGGTAGAGAGATGAGTGGACATAGGGAGAGAATTCCAGAGTTCAGGACCGAGATAGCTGAAGATGAGGCCACTGACAGCAGTCCAATTAAAACTGAGAATTAACAAGTGTCCTGAATAGAATACGGATCACGGAAAGTTCAGGGCTGGAGGAGATTTGGGGCGATACCATGGTAGAGATTTTTAAAACCCAGACATTTCTTGACCAGAAGTCAGTGTGGAGGGTGGTGGGGGAATGGGATTTTGTGTAGGTGGGCGGTGGATTTTTGGATAACTTCCAAGTTTAGCATGGGGTGATCAGACAGAAGTGGATTGTAATAATCAGTTTGAAAAGGAACAAAATCATGAATAGGGATTTCTGCAGCAGATGAGACCCAGAGAAACTTTGTAAAATATGTGGCAGGGGTGGGAGGAGGGGTGACAGTATGATAGCCAGTTTTCCTGTTATTGTCACAGCACAGTCACTTTGTACAATCTGGGTTGAGGTGTATCATCCATGTATCTCTGAACATCACTTGTTGTTTCTGATGCTGAGAGTCTAAAATCTGCCTGATAACCATTTAGTGTCTAAACTGACAGGTACTAAATTATCAGTTCTACGCAAAGGATTGCCTGTGTGAAAAATGGAACACGGTGATCTTGTCACTGGTGTACTCCCGAGATTGTGTTAAACCACATTAAAGGGACAGGCTAGAGGAAAACTTACTCTGTGTCTTACCCCATGTTGTCCCTGTTCTGGGAATGTTTAATGGAGACAGTGTACAAAATCCTTATTTTCAGTTTCAAAGAGTAGAAGGAGCTTTACTCTGTACCTAATCCCTTGGTGTAGTTTTCCTGGGAGGGTTTGATGGGGACAGTATAGAGCTTTACTCTGATCCTAACCCACCTTGTGTCTATCTTGGGAGTAGAGAGGGAGTTTTACCATGATTGCTTGTAAATGCTGAAAGATTTTTTTAATAGTGCATCATTCTGAGGATCTGATGATTGAAGCAATAAATGAGGTGGTGAAATGTCATCAAAGTTCCTGCTTTTATCCAGTGTCTCTGTCTGGAAAGTGGATACTTGGAAAGATGATTAGTTAAAAATTTAAAAATAGGTTTGTACTTCTAAATACCTTTCACAATCTAATGATATGCCCATACGCTTCTTATATTACAACACAGCATCCAGACCACATAGGCACTGCATCTTTAAGACATGATATTAACAGTTCTTCTTCCGCAGCTACACTGGCACCACCCCCCACCTTTTCCTCCACTACATCGATGATTGCATTGGCGCTACCTCGTGCTCCCACGAGGAGGTTGAACAGTTCATCCACTTTACTAACACCTTCCACCCCGACCTCAAATTTACTTGGACCGTCTCAGACTCCTCCATCCCCTTCCTAGACCTCTCCATTTCTATCTCGGGCGACCGATTCAATACTGACATTTACTATAAACCGACTGACTCCCACAGCTACCTAGATTACACCTCCTCCCACCCTGCCCCCTGTAAAAACGCCATCCCATAT
>NC_057748.1:7534285-7554582 GCF_004010195.1 Chiloscyllium plagiosum | reverse complement strand
GGGGGGGGGGGGGGGTGTGAGCAGGGCACTGGTCTGCTTCCACCTATCGTATTCCCAGCACCCCTTCCCCAAATTCGCTCCCCCCTACCTTTTATCTCAGCCCGCTTGGCACACCAGCCTCATTCCTGAAGAAGGGCTTATGCCCGAAACGTTGATTATCCTGCTCCTCGGATGCTGCCTGGCCTGCTGTGTTTTTCTAGCACCACATTTAGTCAGCCAGTCCTTGTGTGTTATGTACATTAACAATGGTAAGGACAGAACCCAGACTAATGCATAAGTCTGTGATATTGTCGCCCTATAAATAATTAGTGTTGCAAATAAACTTCAAGATATCTGATTCAAGGAGAATCTGACTATCTCTAATATATGTAGGAGAAAATGAGGACTGCAGATGCTGGAGATCAGAGTCAAGAGGGTGGTGCTGGAAAAGCACAGCAGGTCAGGCAACATTGAAGGAGCTGACTCCTGATGAAGGGCTTAGGCCCGAAACATCGAATCTCTTCTCCTCGGATGCTGCCTGACCTGCTGTGCTTTTCCAGCAACACACTCTTGACCTCTATCTCTAATATATGTTACATGGGCTAACACACACACATGTATATAAAATCAGTAATGGCATCACTTTACAGACAATCAATCTTTTTGTGTACTGTAGTCCATGCTGTGCTGCAGGAAGCAAGGTAGCTAATTTGTAGGCATGCTCCCACAAAAATCAACGTCATAATGACCAGGCAGTATTGTATTATTGCTGAGTAGAACACCCAGAGTCATAGAGTCTTACAACGTGGAAACAGACCCTGCAGTCCCATTAGTCCATGATGAATATAACCCAAACCAAACTAGTCCCACCTGTCTGCTCCTGGCCCATACCCCCCAAACCCTTCCTATTCATATGCTTACCTAAGCGTCTTTTAAATGTTGTAACTGTGTCCGCATCCACCACTCCCTCAGGAAGTGCATTCCACGTGCAAACCTGCCCTCTGTGTAAAACAATTTGCCTCTCGCGCCTTTTTTAAATCTCTCTGCTCTCACCTTAAAAATATTCCCCCTAGTGTTGAAATCCCCCATCCTAGGGAAAAGATACCTACTATCCATAGCCCTCATGATTTTATAAGGTCTCCACTCAACTTTCTGCCCTCCAGTGGAAAAAGGTCCCAGCTTTTCTTTCTAATTCAAATCTTCCATACCCGGCAACACCCTGATAAATCTCTTCTGAACCCTCTCTAGCTGAATAATATCCTTCCTATAGCAGGGTGACCATAACTAGACACAGTCCCTGAGAAAAGTCCTCACCAATGTCCTGTACAACCGCAACATGACGTCCCAACTTGTACACTCAAAGGTCTGAGCAATGAAGGCAAGTGTGCTAAGTGCCTTTTTAACCACTCTCTCTATACGTGATGCAAACTTCAAAGAATTAGGGTCTTGAACCCATAGGTCCTTCTGTTCTACAACACTGTCCAAAGCCTTGCTATTAATTGTATAAGTCCTGCCCCATTTGTTGCACCAAAATTCAATACCTCGCATTTATCCAGATTGAACTTCATCTGCTATTTTCAACCCATTAACCTATTTGATCAAGATCCCTTCCTAATCTTAGAAACCCTTCTTCTGTGCCACCAATTTTGGTGTCATCTGCAAATGTGCAATCCACCCAGGGATATCTCCTTTGCTCTCCTTCAAGATAGTGGCAGTAGGCCTCAGTAGTTCCACCTGTGAAGGCAGAGAGATCCTGTTTAACTGCTCATCTCTGTGATGCCTTCCATACTCTGTTAGCTGGGCACAAAGCACATGTTCAAATGAAAACGAATTCATGGGTGTGTCTGTTTGAACCATAGGCAATCATAAGTCTCGCCAAGGGGATGCCACTTTTTTATTCACTCGTAGAACTTGGTCATCCCTGGCTGGGCCAGCATTTATTGCTCATCCCTAGTTGCCCTGTGAGAAGGTGGGGGTGAGCTGCCCTTCTTGAACTGCTGCAGTCCATGTGCTGTGGGTTGACCCACAATGCCACAAGGGAGGAAATTCCAGGAATTTGACCCAGTGACAGTGAAGGAATGACGATGTAGTTCCAAGTCAGGATGGTGAGTAGTTGAAGGGGAACTGGTGCTCCCGTGTATCGGCTGCCCTTGTCCTTTGAGATGGAAGTGTTCATGGGAAGGTGCTGTCTGAGAATCTTTGGGGAATTTCTGCAGTGCACCTTATGGGCGTCGAAGGTGGAGGGAGTGGATGCTTTTGGAACTGGTACCATTTAAATGGGTTGCTTTATCCTGGATGCTGTCAAGCTTTGGGAGTGTTGTTGGAGCTGGACCCATCCATGCAGGTGGGGAGTATTCTACCACAATCCTGATGTGGGAGTGCATGTGGGGATGGGGAGATGAGAAAGGGTTCCAGCCAGTACGCAGGGAATGTGAACAGATGAAGGTACAAAATGCGTAGGTTCCTCCTGCTAATTGCCACTTTATCTGAAATTAATCGGAGGGATTTTTCACCATTACACCAATTCATTCTGCTGAAGAAATTAGATTTCTAGCAATGAGCTGCTTCTATGTTAATTTGTAAGTCTCCCTCCCTGGAGTCTGGCTGAATTATATTAGGAGTTGTCTGTAGCTTTATAAAGCTCCAACAGCCACTGTCATCAATTGACACTGAGATTGCCACCTTCAGCATAAAAAATGATATTTTGCAGCTGTATTATTAAATGGTAATGAATCACGGGGGAGGAACAAAAGTGGAAAGGTGCTTTTACCTGCAGACAGTTAAACATTTCTAGTCCCGTGCTCCAATTTCGACAGGGTACTGCACTGTTGCTGCAAAGATACACATAACATCTGAAACAGTTGAGGTCTTTCTCCATTTCGTGAAGCATACAATCAAGAAATTCACAGATGACACAAATATTTATAACATAGAACATAGAACATTACAGTGCAGTACAAGCCCTTCAGCCCATCTAACCAACACTATTCCATTTTCATCCATATGTCTTTCCAATGACCATTTAAATGCCCTTAAATTTGGTGAATCTACTACTGTTGCAGGCAGTGCATTCCACACCCCTACTACTCTCTGAGTAAAGAAACTACCTCTGACATCTGTCCTATATCTATCACCCTTTAACTTAAAGCTATGCCCCCTTGTTCTAGCCATCTGAGGAAAAAGGTGATAAATAACAAGGAAGATATGAATAGGTTGGTCAAGTGGTGGCACATTTGTTAGCACTGCTGCCTCACAGCACCAGGGATGTGGGTTCGATCCCATCCTCAGTCTGTGTGGCGTTTGCATGATTTCTCCCTATGTCTGCATGGGTTTCTTCTGGATGCTCCGGTTTCCTCTCACCATTCAAAGATGTGCAGGTTAGGTGGATTGACCACGCTAAATTGTCCCTGGTGTCTAGGGATGTGTAAACTAGGTGGATTAGCCATGGGAAATGCAGGGTTACAGAGGAAGGTTAGCGTGGTGGATGTGGGCGGAATGCTCTTCAGAGGGTTGGTGTGGACTCGATGGGCCAAATAGCCTGCTCCCACACTGTAGGTTTGCAAACTTGGTGATGCATGAGGGTAATGCATTCGGGGAATTCAATTCACAATGGATTATACAATGAATGGTGGGGTTCTGGAACATAATGATGATCAGAGAGACCTTGATATGTAGATCAACAGGGCATATTGACAAGGTGTTTAAGGAGCCACATTGCTTTTAGTAGCCAAGTGTTATGAAGTTGAAGGTGTGTACTGTACCTTTAAGCGAGAGAGAATGCTGTTCTGAACTGAAAGCTTTCAAGCACCTGTGTATGTGACTAGATGGCAGTCCCAGATCATGCTGGAAAATTGAAAATATGTAATATTTGGCTGCGAAATGGATACCTGAGTTTTGATTGCTGTTTTGACAACAATTTGAATTTAACTAATCAGTTTAAATTATGCCCCAGGATACTAAAACCCAATAGAGCTTGAATTTATTGTTTTGCCAATATCAAACCAATGAGACCATCCAATATTGGAGATATAAAAATGCGAACGTTTTGAAAATTGGTCAGAGAGCAACTGTTATAGAGAGAGAAAATGGAGAGCTAATTGCCCATTTAAAATATTACTCTCCAAGAAATTAGGAAACACTCTCTATCAGAGGTACCCTTCCATGTGAAACATGCTCACAGTAAAAAGACAGAAGATGACCCAGAGAAATCATCAGCTGGAAGAGTGAAGACACAAAAGAAGATAGTGACTGTGTGGTTTTTGAAATTAAGTTGATATCATTTTAATTAATGTTTTATTGGAACAGCATATTGTTATAGAGTTGGAGGCAGATAGTAAGTAGTTAAGAGAAAAGGGGGCATAGAGCAGTGGATAGTTGTGGTTTAATGCTCATTTTTATAGTTAAAAATGAATTCATGTTATTTTCTTTAAATAGTGGAATTTGAGAGTTCTCTGTCCCTCATATTTTAACAGATTACGAGGTGAGGTGAGCTTTTCTGGGTGTTCGATTTAATTAACAGAGAGTTTCACCGCCATGCCATAATACAAGGCACAGAATACAGGAGCAGGGAAGTTATGCTGGAACTGGATAAAATGCTGGTTAGGCCACAAGTGAAATAGCATGTGCAGTTCTGGTCAGCACACGGAGAGGTGATGGCCTAGTGCTATTATCGCTAGACTGTTAATACAGAAACCCAGGTCATGTTCTGGGAGCCCAGGTTCCAATCCTGCTGTGGCAGAGGGTGGAATTTGAAATTGACAAAAAAAATGTGGAATTAAGAATCTAATGATGACCATGAACCCATTGTTGGAAAGACCCATCTGATTCATTAATCTTCTTCAGGGAAGGAAACCACCATCCTTACCTGGTCTGGCCTTCATATGACTCCAGATCCATAGTGATGTGGTTGACTCTGAACTGCCCTCTGGGCAAGTAGGGATGGGAAATTAATGCAAACCTAGCCCGTGATATCCTCATCCCACAAATGAATACAAAAAAAATACATTTTGGATGGATGTGATTTTGATTGAAAGGGTGCAGAGGAGATTCACCAGGATGTTGCCTCGGATGGAGGGTGAGATATAAGCGAAGACTGAGTAGGCCAGTGTTGTTTTCATTGGAATGTCAAAGGTTGAGGGGGGGGGCCTGATAGAGGTTTTTAACATTGTGAGGGGCATAGAAAGGGTACATTGGAAGTTGTTTTGCCCATTAATATAGGCTGTCAACAACCAGGAAGATTTAAGGCAAGATGTAGAGGCTAAGAGGGAGAATGCAAAATAAATGTTTTCACTCAGGAGGTGGTTGGACTCTGGAACTCACGATCTGAAAGGATGGTTAAGTCAGAAACCTTTGTAACATATAAGCAGTGGTAGAGCAATCACTCGAGGGATATGGGTGCAAGAGAATGTGACTAATGTGGTCAAATGTTGACTGTCATGAACACAATGTGCCCATGGCCATCCATTGGGTTGTAAACATCTAGGAATCCATGAGCTCAAACTGATTCCAAGCTCTTATCCTGCTTGAAAGGCCTCAAGGAATCCCGACAGTGCTGAAAGAGGCTATTTGGCCCATCCAGTCCGCGCCAACTCTCTGAAGAGCATCCCACCCAGACCCTCAATCTATCCCCTTAACCCCACATTTACCAGGCCTAACCTGCACATCCCTGAACACTATGGGCAATTTAACATTGGCCAATTCACCCTAACCTGCACATCTTTGGGCAGTGGGAGGAAACCAGAATAACCAGAGGAAACCAACACAGTCGCAGGGAGAACGTGCAAACTCCACACAGACCATCACCCAAGGGTGGGATCAAACCTGGGCTCCTGGTGCTGCGAGGCAGCAGTGCTAACCACTGAGCCACCGTGCCTTTCAGTTTCCTCGTTATCGGCAGCTTTCTGTAAGTTACAAAGTGACAGCACTTCAAAAAGGACCTTGCAGGCTGTAAAGTACTTTATGATGTCCTAAGGTGTTGAGAGGCGCTTTATAAATTCAAGCCTTCTCTTTCATTCAGCGGCTTGTTCATAGCAATGCAGAAATGATTGTTGAGCTAAATGGCCAGCACTCAAAACTGGAGAGAATTGGCAATACTTCACACCGTGGGTGGTCAAGACTGAACACAATCTTGCTCTAAAGCCTTTGAATTGCCTATTTTCCAACAAGAACAAATTTAGCAGAGTTTGTTCATGGATGTAGAATCATAGTATCCCTGCAGTGTGGAAGCAGGCCATTCAGCCTATTGTATTAACACCAACACCCCCCCCCCAAGATATTCCCATCCAGACTCACCCCTTTACCCTATCCCTGTATTTCCCATGGCTAATCCACCCAACCTCTACATCCCTGGACACAATGGGCAATTTGGCATGGCCAATCCACCCAGCCTTGGACTGTGGGAGGAAACTGGAGCACTGAGACACGCAGACACGGGGAGAACATACAAGCTCCACGCAGACAGTCACCCGAGGGTGGAATTGAACCCGGGTCCCTGGTGCTGTAACCACTGAGCCACCATGCCATCCCAAATCAGGGTTTTTGTATCTTCCTCATCACTTTCATTCCCGTCAGTTTTTTGTGTCATCCACTAACTTGGTGACAGGACATTCACTTCCCTCATCCAAGTCAATAATATATACTAGGAGAAAGTGAGGACTGCAGATGCTGGAGATCAGAGCTGAAAATGTGTTGCTGGAAAAGCGCAGCAGGTCAGGCAGCATCCAAGGAGCAGGAGAATCGACGTTTCAGGCTTGAGCCCTTCTTCAGGAATGGTTCCTGAAGAAGGGCTCATGCCCGAAACGTCGATTCTCCTGCTCCTTGGATGCTGCCTGACCTGCTGCGCTTTTCCAGCAACACATTTTCAGCAATAATATACACTGCACATAATAGTGGCCCTAGCACTGATCCCTTAAGGGTAGGCAATGGCCTAGTGGTATTATCAGTGGACTGTTAACCTAGAGACGCAGGTAATGTTCTGGGCTTAGGGTTCGAACGTTATCAGATCGTGGAATTTGAATTCAGTAAATATCTGGATTTAACACTCTAATGATGACCAAGAATTGATTGCAGGGGAAACTGTACTTAGCTGCTCTGGTTTACATGTGACTCCAGACTCATAGCAATGTGGTTGGCTCTTAACTGCCCTCTGGGCAATTAGGCATGGGTAATAAATGCCTAGCCAGTGACACCCTTATCCTGTGAATGAGTAAATAACACTGCACTGGTTACAGGTTGCCATCCTGAAAATGGCACCCATTATCCCAATTCCCTGTCTTCTACTAGTTAGTCAATTCTCTACCAGTGCTAATAAACTCACTGGCACTTATCGTATGTAAACTTATGTGAAGTATCTTATTGTACACCTGTTGGAAATCTGAATATATTACTTCTTGTGGTTCCCCTTTATTTATCCTCCTTGTTACCTCATTAAAGAATTGTCATACATTTGTCTGGCATGATTTTCCTTTCATGAAGTCATCTGACCTTGTTTGGTTATATTAAGTCTTTCTAATGCATCCTTTATGATAGACTAACTTTCCCAAAGAGGATGTTAAGTTAACTGGTCTGTAATGTCTAATGTTTGGAATTGTATTCCCTAGAGAACAGTGGTCATTCAAGGTGGAGCTAGATAGATTCTTGATAGAAAAGGCAGCCAAGTGTTATGGCACTGAAGGGGCAGAGAAGACAATAGAGTTGATCAGACCAGTCCATACTCTTAACGTATAACAGAGCAAGGTAGAGGGGCCGGATGGACTGTTCCTGCTCCTAATTTGTCTGTTCTTGAGCCTCACAAGGGGGAAATGTTTCTCTCCTTCACTGGAATACAAGGCTCAAGTCACCCACTGTTCTGACTTGGGGGAAACTTTTTAAGGGGCAATTCCTCATTCGTTTTGCGGCTACTGGTGATTTACTAATCTCTCTGATCCTGCATTTAATGAAATAAAAACTGTAGCAAGCAGGCACAAGCTACAGTTAGTTTCAGGTCTGCCCTTTAACATCCGAGAGATAATTGGAAAAATATCACGCAGTTTCCAAAAGGTGTTATGCCGTATGGAGTTAGTGTAAACAGCACCCTTTCAAAAGACCTTCCCGACCTGAAAGCTATGAGTCACCGATAATCTTGTGCTCTCACAGTTCCATTTGTGAGTACAGTTTATGTCAGAGACAATTCTAATTCACTTTGCTTATAACTTGATCTAAGCACAGCCATCTCACAGTGTGTTTCCCACAGGTAGTGCTGATGGCTTTGATCTTGAATCTGCTTTGTGCTCCCAAATGGCCATGTGAGATGAAGACAAGGTAAAGGAACATCTCTCACACTGCAGGCATACATTGACACTCCTTTACTTAGCTTTACAGAATCCCTATAGTTTGGAAACAGGCCCTTCTGTCCAACAAGTCCACACCAACCCTCTTGAAGAATATCCCACCCAGACCCATTCGCTAACCTATTACACTACATTTACACATCCCTGAACACTGTGGGCAACTTAGCATGACTAATCCACCCTAAACTGCACATCTTTGAACTGTGGAAGGAAACTGGGGCACCCGGAGGGAACACACGCAGATACGGGGAGAATGTGCAAACTCCACACAGACGGTCACCTGAGAATGGAATCGAACCTGGATCCTGGCGCTGTGAGGCAGCAGTGCTAACCACTGAGTCACCGTGCCACCCATCTGCACCGTTCTAATCTCAAAATCCACACTCTTTTAGCCCCTCTCTCTTCATTTTTATGTTTTGCCAAATGTTTTTCCTTCTTACCTTCCATCTCACAGAATCCCAGAGCAGCTACAGCACTGGAGAAGATGACTTGGTCCACTGTGTCAATGGTAGTCCTCCAAAGGGGCAATTTCCCCAGTGCTACACCTTAGCCTTCTCACTGTAGCCATCAAATAAAAGACGAATTTCTCTTTGAAAACCTTGATTGAACTGGCTTCCACTATACTCTCAGGAACGGCATTCTAGATTCTAACCACTCACTTTGTGAAAAGGTCTCTCCTCCTGACTCTATTGTTTTGTTCCAATTATATTCAATCTGTGATCTCTTACACTCAATGCTGTTGGGAACAGATTTCTGTGACCTACTCTGTACAGACCAATGTGATTTTGGTCACCTCAATCAACTCTCCCCCTCACCCTTCTCTTCTTCAAGGAAATCAGTCCTATCACCTCAATCTTTCATTCTCCATCACACACTTTTTCTTTTGCTATTCTATATTTTGAGGTGTAAAAGTTTTAGGGCCCTGGAGCAATGATGTGATGATGTCAAGCAGCTGCACATCACTGGCTATAAATATCATGGGGTGGGCAGTGTTAGAATCCTCTGCACTCTGGAAGCTCCTCATGACCACGTGGCCATGACCAGTTGGTCTGGTGATCTGATTGAAGACTTCACGATTTTAACCAGAAAAGACAGATTCGATAAAGATTAACTGTCCCCACTGGTTGGGGATTCTCGAACTAGGGCCATGGTCTGAGTACTATGGTCAGACCATTCAGAAGACACAAAAACAAAAGTAGCTGGAAAAGCTCAGCAGGCCTGACAGCATCTGTGGAAAGAAATCAGAGTTAACGTTTCGGGTCCAGTGACCCTTCCTCAGAACTCTGATCCTCTGATTTCTCTCCACAGATGCTACCAGACCGGCTGACCTTTACCAGTAGTTTCTGTTTTAGTCTCTGATTTACAGCATCTACAGATCTTTCGGTTTTCATTCGAAAGAGATGTTCGGAAGTATTTCTACACATAAACTGTGCAGATGTGGAGCGGCACGGTGGCTCAATGGTTAGCACTATTTCCTCGCAGTGCCAGGGACCCAGTTTCGACTCCAGCCTTGGATGACTGTGTCTGTGTGGAGTCTGCACATTCTCCCCGTGTCTGCGTGAGTTTCCTGCGGGTGTTCCGGTTTCCTCCCACAGTCAAACATGTGCAGGCCGGGTGGATTGGCCATGGTAAACATTGCCCTGCAGTGTCCAGGGATGTACAGGCGAGATGGTTTTAAAAAAAAAATCCATGGAGGTTATGGGGATAGGGTGTGATGCTCTTCAGAGGGTTGGTGCAGACTCGATGGGCTGAATGGCCTCTTCCTGCACCATGATTCGAGGTGTGGAACTCATTTCCACAAATGGCAGTGGTTACTGGATCATTGTTAATTTTAAATTTAAGATAAATTAATTTTTGTTAAGTGAAGGTATTAAGGAATATGGGCCAAAGGCAGGTTTATGGAGTTAGGCCACAGATCAGCCATGATCTCATTGAATTCTAGAATGGGTTCAAGCAGCTGAATGGCCTATTCCTATTCTTATGATTCTACGTTCCAACATTTGAAAGTGATAAATTGGTCTTTACCAAATGTAATAGAAAAGCAGAGCCTGTTATATCAATGAATCCATATACAGCAGTATTTGAATAGTAAGCCTGAAGACATTTCTTGGCATTTCCTTCTCCTCAGGTAGTCAATAAAGAATTCAAATTCATCCTGTGACATCAAACCACATGATAAAATTAATTGCTGAGTGAGGTAGTTTTGTTTTCCATTCTGCTTCAACATTGCCCAGATGCAGAAAAGCACAATGGTACCATTTGTCGTTCATCAATTCAACAGCTACTGCATTAGCCAATGTGGCAAAAATAGTGAGAAGGGAGTGAATTGTAATGTGTTCATCTCACGTAAGACTTAGCAGTAGGAGTAGGCCATTCAGCCCCTCCAGCCTGCTCCACCATTTGATATGATCATGACTGATCTTACCTGGGCCACAAGACACCTTTCTGCCCACTCTCCAGAACCGTTCGAGTCATCACTGAGGAAAATTCTGTCTATCTCTTCCTTGAGGTGGGTATAATTACAACATTTAAAAGACACCTGGATTGGTGTATGAATAGGAAGACTTTAGAGGGATATGGGCCAAATGCTGATATATGGGATTAGGTCAAATTGGGATGTCTGCTCAGCATGGACAAGTTGGACCAAAGGATCTGTTTCCGTGCTGCATGACTCTATGGCTCTATAACCCCATCTTATCTTTCTTTCTATCCCAGCCCTCAACATCTTTCTCCTCCGCATTTTGTATCCATTTACTTGGACTCATAGAACTGTGCAGCACAGAAACAGACCCTTCGGTCCAACTCGTCCATGCCGACCAGATATCCTAAATTAATCTAGTGCCATTTGCCAGCACTTGGCCCATATCCCTCTAAATCCTTCCTATTCATATACCCGTCCAGATGACTTTTAAATGTTGTAATTGTACCAGCCTCCACCACTTCCTTTGGCAGCTCATTCCATACACGTACCACCCTCTGGGTGAAAACGTTACTCCTTTCATACCTTTGCCCTCTCTCGTTAAACCTGTGCCTTCTAGTTTTGGACTCTCCCACCCTTGGAACAAGACCTTGCTGTATCTCTCATTCTCTGTCATTCTCATCTTTTAGGGCCGTCTTTTTCCTGACTCTCTGCACTTCTCTCTTCATTTTCTTCTCCTGTGCCTTTCCTCAGTGCACTCGTTGCCTATTGATTAATGGTGAGTCATCTCCAGCCAAATTACTTGCTCCACGGGTGTGTGAGAGAGAAAGAAATCGCGTCCCGGGATTAATTTACTGTAGCATATGAATGACATATCACCCTATCGGGAATGTGGAGAGACAGTTCTGAGCTAATGGATGTGAAATAGGAGTTAGCTAAGAGGTAAGTATGTAATCACATATCATTGAGAAGCAACAAGGCTAGGAAGAATGATGATTATTGACTCATACAACACAGGTCAAAGAAACCTTTTTAAAAAGGTGTTCACATCCATATGCACATTGCATGTCGTATTTTGTGCAGTGGAGTGAGACTTGAATTCACAACCTTTTGACTCAAGTTTCTCCCTCTCCCTCTTTCAGATTACCACACCAGGTCAGTACAGCATATCCTCAGGAAGCATTTTGAAGAAGATTGGTTAAGGGGGAGGGATACGGGAGTCAATATCCCTGGCATTCTGACCAATATTTACTCCTCAAGCAAGATCGCATTAAACCACATTGTCTGGGCATTCATCCAACCGCGATCTGTGGGATCTTGCTGTGTACATGCATTTTTCCTCATATGCATGCGCTTTGTACAATGCTTGGAGTTTGTGTGAAGGTGTGATTTAGGTCACTATAATACACCATTATAGAGCAAGGTCTTTTCCTGAGGGTGGGGGAGTCCAAAACTAGACAGCATAGGTTACAGGTAAGAGGGGAAGGATATAAAATGGACCTAAGGAGTAACTTTTTCACCCAGAGGGTGGTGTGTGTATGGAATGAGCTGCCAGAGGAAGTGGTGGAGGCTGGTACAATTGCAACATTTAAAAGGCATCTGGACGATTATTTGAACAGGAAGGATTTAGAGGGAAATGGGCCAAATGGCACTAGATTTCCTCTGGGTGCTTTGGTTTCCTCCCACAGGCCAAGGATGTGCAGGTTAGGTGAATTGGCCGTGCTTAAATTGCCCCATAGTGTCCAAGGGATGTGTAGGTTAGGTGGATTAGCCATGGGAAATGCAGGGTTACAGGGATGGGGTAGGTCTGGGTGTGATGCTCTTTGGAGGGTCAGTGTGGATTTGATGGGCTGAATGGTCTGCTTCCACATTATAGGGATTAGATTCTATATCTTGGTGCTAATTTCTAACAGAGTCAGGCACCTTTGGACATTTATTTAAAATATCAAAATTGCTTTATTACATCAATTATTGCTCTTTGTTATTCTTTGCACCTTGAGAACAAGGGCAGCATTTGTTGTCTATTCTAATTGCCCTTGAACTGTGGTTTGCTCAGTCATTTCAGAGAGCAGTTAAGAATCAACCACATTGCTGTGGGTCTGGAGTCACATGTAGGCCAGAGCAGGTCAGGGTGGCAGTTTCCTTCCCTAAAGGACATTAGTGAACCAGATGGTTCTTTTTTCCCCTCACAATTGATTCATAGTCATCATTAGACTCTTAATTCCAGACTTTTTTAAAATTGAATTTAAATTCCACCATCTGCCATGGCAGGATGTGAACCCAGCTCCCTGGAATATTAACGTTTCTGGATTAACAGTGTAGCGAGATCACCATGAGGCCATCATCTCCCCAAGTTACGATAGTGTTCCTGCTGTCTCAACCTGTCCACACAGCTGAGCTGCGGTGACCCTAAGGTTCAACCACCAGCAGTTGTCTCCCTCTCTCTCTCTCTCTCTTTCTAATGAGAGAGCATCCCTACAGTTATCTGAAAGTATGGTCTGGTTCATAACAAAACCTTATCATTCCATCTCTATTAACTGTATTTAAATTCCATTAGCTACCACGGTACAACATGAACTCTTGACACCAGGACATTAGCCCAGCCCTCTGAATTACTAGAGTCGAGAGTGTGGTGCTGGAAAAGGAGGTCAGGCAGCATCTGAGGAGCAGGAAAATCGATGTTTCGGGCAAAAGCTCTTCATCAGGAATGAGGCTGGGAGCCTCGGGGGTGGAGAGATAAATGGAAGCGGGGTGGGGCTGGGGGCAAGGTAGCTGAGAGTGCAATAGGTGGATGGAGGTGGGGGTAAAGGTGATGAGTCAGAGGGGAGGGTGGAGCAGATCGGTGGGAAGGAAGATTGACAGGTGAGACAGGTCATGAGGGCATTGCTGAGCTGGAAGGTTGGAAGCGGGGTAAGGTGGGAGGGGGTCACCCGCACCAGCCAACCCCACTGCTACGTGGCCGAACACTTCAATTCCACCTCCCAATCTGCTAAGGACATGCAGGTCCTGGGCCACCTCCATCGCCACTCCCTAAACACCCGATGCCTGCAGGAACAACGTCTCATCTTCCGTCTCAGGACCCTCGAACCCCAGGGCATCAATGTGAATTTTACCAGTTTCCTTATTTCCACTTCCCCTACCTTATCCCAGTTCCAATCTTCTAGATCAGCACTGACCTCATGTCCTGTCCTACCTATCCATCCTCCTTCCCACCTATCCACTCCACCCTCCCCTCCGACCAACCACCATTACCCCCACCTCTATCCATCTATTGCACTCTCAGCTACCTTCCCCCTAGCCACACCCCCCTCCCATTTATCATTCCACCCCAAAGGCTCCCAGCCTTGTTCCTGATGAAGGGCTGTTGCCTGAAATGTAGATTCTCCTGATCCTCGGATGCTGCCTGACCTGCTGTGTTTTTTCAGCAGCACACAGTCGACTCTAATCTCCAGCATCTGCAGTCCCCACATTGCCTCACCATCACCCCACACATATATATTATGGAAAGATGTAACGATGCACAGTCAAACCTCCATTGTGACATTGTGGCCCAGTGCAACTTAGCACCTTCAGGGAAAGAGGAAAGAAAATGATAAAATAATGAGAGGCTCTACATTTCATGTTCAGAGGGCACTGAAAGGTTTTCCTCAGGTTAGGTTTTAATATTTGTAAGCACGTTTGCATAAAACATAGTATAAATATTTTACAATTGTTTGCTACTCTGGGTCTTTATTACAGTGTCGTAGCAGCAGAATCTTGGTCTGTAATCACTGCTTTAAATTGCTGACGATTACCTGTATTATCCCATTGACTTCGGCACTAGCCTGCCGGAGATTATGAAATCAAATTCCACAAACTGATTTATCAGATCGGCCTTCGCTTTTGTCAGGCTGATGCATTTATCTTGGACATGTTCCAGTTTGGTCCCAAAAGCAGCAGTTGGATATTCAGTAATTATCATTAGGCCGGCACGGTGGTTCAGAGGTTAGCACTGCTACCTCACAGCGCCAGGGACCTGGGTTCGATTTCCACCCTTGGGTGACTGTCTATGTGGAGTTTGCACATTCTCCACCACGTGTCTATGTGGGGTTCCTCTGGGTGGGTTCTCTTGTTTCCTCCCACAATCCAAAAATGTGCAGGTTGGGGTGGATTGACCATGCTAAATTGCCTGTAGTGTTTAGGGATGTGTAGGTTAGGTGCATTAGTCAGGACAAATGTAAAGCAATCAAGTTGGGGAATGGGATACCCTTCGGAGGGTCGGTGTGGACTTGTTGGGCCAAAAGGCCTCTCTCCACAGTGTAGGGATTCTATTCTATGATCACAGAGAGGAGGGTGAGAGAGAGTGAAGTTGAAAGTGACAGCTCTTCTGTATTATTTCAATGATTTGCAAGTTTCACACTATGATACTTATCAAGGGTACACTTTCAATCTGATTCAAGCCAACACTCTAAACACAACATTTTATCACATACTGGTATTCTTCATTATGCAACGGTCACTATCTCTTCATGGAAATGTGATTCAACACAATCAGGTGACAAGTTGCTTTATACACAGTTCAATTCAAAGTGCGGTTAAATGCCCTTCAGTGGCAGGTTTGGCCATTTCAGAAGGCAGTTGAGAGTCAACCACATCACTGTGGGTCTGGAGTCACACATAGGCCAGACCAGGTAAGGATGGCAGATTTCCTTCCCCAAAGGAAATTAGTGAACCAGACTGTTTTTTTTCACAAACCCCCAGATGAGTTGGGCTGAAGGGCCTGTTTCTGTGCTGTATTCGATTCGTGCTGTATTCGATTTGTGCTGTACACGACTCAATAACAATTAATAATCCTTTCATGGACACCATTATTAAGACCAGTTTTCAAATCCAGATTTTAAAAATCGGCTCACGAGATGTGGACATCGCTGGCTAGGTCAGCATTTATTGCCGCAGACACAGGGAGAATGTACAAACTCCACACAGTCACTTGAGGGTGGAATCAAACCCAGGTCCCTGGTGCTGTTAGATAGCAATGCTAAATACTGAGCCACCATACACCCAAAAGATCATTGGAGACACAATAGAACTAGCAGCAAAAGGGCAACCTCAAGGGCTCCTCAAAGCCGTACAAAAGCATTGGGTGTGAATTTTCCCCTCCCTTCTGTCCAGTGACGGAATAGAGTGAGAATGGAAAAAAACTTGATTCTGGATCAATCACAAGAGGGCATAATTTTAGGGTAAGGGGCAGGAGATTCAGAGGGGATTGGGAGAAAAGCTATCTCACTCAGTGGATGGTGGGAATCTGGAACACGTTATCTGGGAAGATAGTGGAGGTCAGGAGCCTTACAACCTTTGACCATTTTTGGATGAGTACTTCAAATATCATAACATTCAAGGATATGGACAAGTGCAGGAAATTGGGACTTTTGCACGTTTAGTGGTAGTTATTGGTATAGATGCAATGGGCTGATGGGCCTTTTCTATACTGTGTGAATCAATTAATCTAAGACGCTATGCAAAGGAAATTTTTCCTAATTTTCCACTCCAGTATTAAAATAGAATGTTTTTTACTTAACCTTGCAAGCGGGCATCAGAGCCGCCCTGCTTTTGCCACGGGACGATGCCTACATCAGGAAACGATAAGAATTCATTTTTTGTGTTTTAAGCAGCAGTCGCAGCTTTAAACCCACAAAAACTCAGCAGCTGCCGGTCCGCCCACGTGACTGGGAGATAGGAGACAGAGGACAGATAGAATCCACACTAGACCAACACTACCCATGACTCATGGACCAAAACTCCGGAATTAATTAAATATTGAAACCCATCTCCTAATCATATCAAGAGACTGACTGAAACACACCCATACCCATCGATACGGAGCCACCCTGACACAAAGGACAGGCATCCACCAGACAGGAACGGACAGACCAATACACACCAACACCCCAAGGGAACAAAGGGGAGTGCTAGTCCCTGCCCGCACAGAGAGAGACAAGCAGATAGTACCCGGACCCGTTTAACATAAACCAATTAGCACCCTATTGTGCGTGCCCTGCAACTCTCCTGGGACGGCAGGAAACAGTCCATTCGTACCTACTCCAGTGATGATGGGGAACTATCATCCCATTTATCCTCAAATCCCACACATCCTGACAACTAAAAGTATATAATATGTAGCCGCGTGCGGGAACAACAGAGCAACTGAGATTCGGACCTCGGTTGGTCTCCGCCGGCGTTACTGTAGTAATAAACATTACCGATTGTTGAACCGCACTCTGGGCTCGGACTGATATCATTTCATCCGCGCTAACAATTGGGGGCTTCGTCCTGGTTAACGACGGCTGCTGGATCCCTGCGACGGCACTGGGTGAGTATCTTTACTCTTTTACTTCTCGCGTAAAAGTCTCCCAGTGCCCCGCAAGGGACTTCACTGCTGGCCGTTATCTGAACCTGTCAACAGAGTGAGTCCAGCAGTCGTGTAACGGTAGAGTACTCTTTAAAAGTGTGTGTGGTGAGCTAATCGATATTTGAGGGAAGCGAGCCCGGATGAAATGATATCAGTCCGAGCCCTTCTTCAGGGCTCATGCCCGAAACGTCGATTCTCTTGCTCCTTGATGCTGCCTGACCTGCTGCGCTTTTCCAGCAACACATTTTCAGTAATGCCAGTCTATAGATCTGCCCCGTCTCTGATTGACCAGCGGTTCTTCGGGGTTGGGTCACCTGTCCCTGGATACCGGGAAAAGGCTTGCTTCCACCCAGTTGAGTGTCTGATTGACACATGAGCAGTAAGTCTTGACTAAAGTTGGAGGGGTGGCACGGTGGCTCAGTGGTTAGCTCTACTGCCTACAGCAGCAAGTGGTCAGGTTCGATTCCAGCCTCGGGCGACTGTCTCTGTGGAGTTTGCACAATCTTGCAGTGTCTGCATGGGTTTGCTCCGGTTTCCCCCCCACAGTCCAAAGATGTGCCGGTTAGGTGAATTGGCCATGCTAAATTGTCCATAGTGTTAGGTGCGTCGGGCGACTGTCTCTGTGGAGTTTGCACAATCTTGCAGTGTCTGCGTGGGTTTGCTCCGGTTTCCCCCCACAGTCCAAACATGTGCCGGTTAGGTGAATTGGCCATGCTAAATTGTCCATAGTGTTAGGTGCGTTAGTCAGAGGGAAATGGGTCTGGGTTACTCTTCGGAGGGTCGATGTGGATTTGTTGGGCCGAAGGGCCTCTTCCCACACTGTAGGGGAATCTAATTTTAAAAAAGTTGGCAACACACAACTCTTGCTAACTGCTCAGTGGTAGAGACTGATCACTGTGATCCATGCATAATGTGATCAATGTCTCACGTGAATACCAGGATAGATCCAGCTCTTTGCTTACATCCAGTGAGTCCTAAGTTCCCATCCCGCAACAACAACAATTTGCATTTATGTAGCACCCATAGCAGAATGGAAGTTGCTTCATGGGGCCATTATAAAACAGCGTTTTACACTGAGCCACGACATTCAGCAGGTAATAGGGAAAGCAAGTGGAACATTGGTCTTTGCTTCAGAGGGAGCAGATTGTAAAAATAGGGAAGTTTTGAAGGACGACAGCTGGAATATTGGGAACAGCTTTGGTCCCCTTATCTAAGGAAATATATACTGACATTGGGGGCAGTCCAAGGAAGGTTCAGTAGGTAGGCCCGAGGTATTGGAGGACTCCTCTTATGAGGGGAGGTTGAGTAATTTGTACCTGTCTTCACTGGAGTTAGAAAAATGAAAGGCAGCATCCAAGGAGCAGGAAAATCATTGGTCATTGGTCAATAAATTGTGGGGTGGTGTTCGTTTGGAGTGTGTGGGGCAGGGAGGTATTTCATGGGGTGAGGGGTTGCAGGAATAGATGAGCAGGAAAGGTGGTCATGAGGACAGTAAGTTGGCTGTCAGGAAGTCCACACCCTCAGCCATCCCATCCCCCACCCCAAGAGACAAGCTCGTCATTGGATTCAACCCAGTGTCAGGCGATGAGGCCCTTAGTGCTCATTAATTGGCCACTCATGGATATCAATTAGTGGCAGGACTGGGACACCGACGGTGGGCATTCACGCCTGGAACTTAATTTTAGCAGAAGAAGGGACGGTGTTCAGAATTGTCTTCTGATGAGAGATTGGGCAGTTTAGGCCTAAACTCAGAAGGGTTTAGAAGAATGGAAGGAGATTAAATTGAGATAGAGAAGATACTAACAGGAATTGACAAAGTAGCTGCAGAGCAGATGTTTCCCCTGGTGGGACAATCTAGAATGAGAGGACATAGTTTTAGGCCAAGGACCGGCAGATTTAAAACGGTTAAGGAGGAATTACTTTTTTCAAAGGGTCATGAATTTGTGGAAATTACTCCCTCAGAGTGTGGTGGGTGCTGGGAGACTGAATAAATTTAAGGAGGAGATTGACAGATATTTAATTAGTCATGGATTAATGTGTCTTGGGGACAGGGCACGAGAGTGGAGTTGAGACCAAGATGAGATCAACCTTCATCATATTAAATGGCAGAACAGGTTGGAGGGGCTAAATGGCCTACTGCCGTGCCTAGCTGTTACATTCACTACCACCACCACCTAGGCAAATGTGTGTACTGCAGATGCTGGAGATTAGAGTCAAGATTAGAGTGGTGCTGGAAAAGCACAGCAGGTCAGGCAGCATCCGAGGAACGGGAAAATCGACGTTTCAGGCAAAAGCTCTTCATCAGGAAGGGAATTTTGCCCGAAACATCGATTTTCCTGCTTCTCGGATGCTGCCTGACCTGTTCTGCTTTTCCAGCACTGCTCTAATCTTGACCACCACCATCCTGTCTAATTAAATATCCTCCCTGCCTCCAAGTTTGCTACCACTGAACAAGGAAGACTCCACCCAGAGTTAAGTGATTAGGGAGACCACACTTTGAGTGTTCTGTAACGATTGGTCTCTTTACTAAAGGAGAGATAGGCTTGCAATGAAAACAGTTCAGAGTAGGTCCACTTGGCCATTTCTTTTTTTTTATAGATATTTTTATTAGAAATTTAACATTTTTACAAGTTTACAAAAATAAGATATACAATTAGCTCAAATATACAATAGCCAAAATTTGACAAAAAAAACAAAACAACAAAACAACAGCCCTTGTTAGGATAGCCGAAATATCTGTATTTATGTAATTCAAAAAGGGCTGCCATATTTTATAAAATAATTCGGTCTTTCGGTGCACCATATTTGTAAGGAAGTCAAGGGGAATACATTCCATAATTAGTCTGTGCCAATTTGAAAGTCCAGGAGGGCCCTCAGCCGCCCAGTTCACCAAAATATTTTTCCTTGCACAGAAAGAAAGAATAGAAAGTCCAGGGGGGCCCTCCGCCACCCAGGTCATCAAAATATTTTTCCTTGCACAGAAAGAAAGAATAGAAAATAGTCTCTTCCCGTACGTGTCCAGGGAGGGAAAGTTCGAAAAGCCCAAAAGGAGAGATACGGGGTCCACTTTTATTTCCGTTCCTAAAATTTCTGTCAGGGTACTTGCTACTATAGTCCAATATCTACGGATCTTATGACAGGTACATAGGCAATGTACAAGAGTACCCACCTCTATTTTGCATTT